>NC_134535.1:12365493-12668106 GCF_050624435.1 Tenrec ecaudatus | reverse complement strand
CTTGCTAGCCTTTGCCTCAGTATAAGGATTAGTTAGCTAGCCTTCAATGTTAAGTAAATTTTGGCTTCTAGCTCTCAGGGAATCTGGAGAGCTAAATTGTGAGAACTTCTTACCATACTTTGAAAGACTGAAAAAATTCTTAATAAATTTGTTCAGCTGTTCTTTAACTTACCAAACAGACATTTTTTCTCCAAGTTTACCAATAAGGTTACAGGCTCAATTAAGCTGCTTTGCCCTTCAGGCTTCTTACACTGGATGATTTTACAACCTTGCAATCATCTCTCTTGGTTAACATCACTCATTCCTTCCAAGCTGGATTTAAGGGAAGTTAATGGGAGGGTCTTAGGCCCTCCTGAATGCCCTAAAGTTATGACCCTACATCCAAAGTTTAAAAACCTTTTCTCTTCAATTTCTAATTCCATGTGGGGGTGCTGGTGTTTCCCCACAACAGTATTCCAAAAGACCCCTTGATTTAAAGGGTGGTTGAACTTCTCAAGTACACTTTCCTGATAGACATACATTTTTACTCTAGGAATGCAAGGAAGCAAAAATTGGCTTAAGCGATCTTCTTTTATAAACCATGATATATCAGAATTTATCACTGCCTTAACTTTTTCATAACCCTGTTCAGTAATTCCAGCAACAATCAGAACACCTTGAGAATTTACATTAGACTTTCCTAATAAACATCCCATAGTTCTTTTAGGTAGCGAACCCCAATAACGCTCTTAATTTCTGATTCAATTACATTTTGACTTTACTTCACAACTTTGATTAACTTCAGTATCAGCTTTAATTCCCTGAGTACTTAGATTAAAACTGCCTGATAACAACTGTATTACTCTTTCAATAGGAGACTCCTGTTCTTTAGAACTGCCGTGAGGGCTCCTGAGCCTTGTCTTGGTAAATCAAGGTTACAGCAGCCAGAACAGGGGCTGGGTTTTTGCCTGTTTGACTAGTTTTGGTGGTCTCCTGCTATGAGATTGGGAGATACCTGCCATTTCGGCCATTCAAAGATTCTCTTGCTGGGTTAGGCAGAGGCCTTGCCTTCTGAGCTCTGTTAGGCGAGACTTGGATCAAGCTCCTTCCTCTAATTTCCTGCTGGGAAGCCTTTGCTAATGGCAACCCTTCACTGTTTAATTTTGAAGGACGTTGGCTCGCCCAATGAGTTCCCTCCCTACAGCTGGGGGGGGGCAGAGTTCAGGTTCTTTCAAACCGCAATTAGGTGGCCCAGGCCCATGCTCTGGCGCAGCCGCAGTTTGCTTTTCACGGCAGGCTGATCAGCCTGTGCTGTCTGTACTCCCTTTGAAGAGGACCTGTCTTTCCGCAACTAAAGCACTCTTTCCTAGGTCTGGTATAATTTGCCAAGGCCGCTGCCATGAGGTCTGCCTTGTATTCCTCTGCCTCTACATTCCTGCATATCCTAAGATAATCTAGCAGTGTGCCCTGTTCCCTGTAGGGACTTAAGGCATCTTTACAGTGCTTATTGGAGAAATCATAAGACAGCTTATGCACTAGGTCTCTTACTGCCTGGACATTCTTCACACATTTGGAAATAGCATCTTCCAGTCGGGACACAAAGTCAGCTTAAGGCTCATCATTCCGCTGTCTTATAGTGCGTGTAACTTGGCTTTCTCTCTTCTGATGGAATTATCTTTTCCAGGCCTTAAAACAGACTTCTCTAACTTGAGTAAAAGTCTGCTCATCATAGTTTAATTGTGCCTCAATTGTGATATAATTCTCATCGCCTAGCAGCTGATGAACCCCTATATCTATGCCCTGTTCTGCATTTTTGCGTGCTCGTGAGAGGGCTGCCTGGTTCCATAGCATCTGATATTGCAAAGATTCTGAATGGGGAAAGGCACACTTTTGTCAAAGCTTTCCAATCTGCCGGGATCCAGTGTTCCATATCTGCCATATTCTTGACCATACCAATTACAAATGGTGAATCTGGACCATAACTAGATACTGCCTGCTTAAGATCTTTCAGTAGCTTAAAGGGAAAGGCAGTATGTTGCCTTTCTTGGCTCCCTTCGGGGTGCTGCTCGTCGGGCTCCATGTCTATAATTCTAACGGGATAAGCTATTCTGAATTCTAAGTCTGCTTCTTGAGCTAGACTCTTCTCCACCCGTGAGAGCAAAGGTGCTTTGCCTCTCACTTTCCCAGCCTCACTTGCTAGGTTAAATCTCTCTATTTGCATTCCTTTGTATCTAATCTCTTCTCCTCCAGCACTGGCTTGCTTGATAGTATTGTGATTCCCTGCTCTATACTCTGGCCGGGCAGATGCTTCTACTCTGCAATTTCCTGATTCAAACTTCGGTTTCCTAGCTACATCTAAAGTTTTCTCATCAGCCTGAAACTCATTCTGCCTGCTTCTCACCTGATTTAAGTCTGTGTAGTTTAGAGGTTTCTCACTACTCTGCTGGTCTTCATCTTTCATTCTCTCTCCTTGCAGCGACTCCAACACTGCCTTAATCTGCACCCACAGATCCAGGTCTCCATGGGTATGCTCTGTCCTTCCCTGTGAGTTTTTCTTAAGTTAATGGCTACCTTTTCCCAGATCTCCATATGGAAGGTTCCTGACTCCGAAAAAGAAGGATTAAATTTCTTTACCAATTGAAGAAACTCTTTCCTTTTCTTATTCTTTACTACTATATTTTGTTTCTTCAAGAGGTGGCAAAGAGTGATACCATACTCTATCCTTGCTCTTTGCCTGACCCATATCTCACTCGGACTAAAACACACACTTAAAAAAATAAACTAAAAAAATGTCCCTCACTGTCCGATTAGGCCATACAATTGTTCCATGGGATATAGAACTCAAAAGGGTTATTTTCCTATGGGGCACCACGTAATGGGCGCCATGTGTCAGGGGAAGCCAGCCCCTAACATCATTATGGGTCCGGTAGGCGCAATTGTACAGCGATAATAAGTAAAGATCATAGTAAAGTTATAGAGAGCATGAGAGATAGAAGTATCGAAATAAGTGGGAGTCAGTCACAATTCATGGTAACATGCTCACCTCTGCCCCGCTGATGGTCCACGTGGAGGGAGGGAGAGTTTAATGGTAGCCCAGGCCCCTTTTATATTCTCTGGGGCCATGCAAGCCCCCTAATTACAGGTGAGGACATACATCACTGGAAGGGGCTGTCCTATAGGTAATACAGTAATGAGAGGGGGGTGGTCTAGGGACACACAGGCAATAGGAAGGGGAGGGATCCTAGGTTCAGGATGGAGGCCTAACTTTGACCTATTCCCTAGATCTCCATAGGAACCATTATCAGTAGGGTGTGAATGCTTGGTCTCAGGCCTCAAGGAGGAATAGTCTATTGTCCCCAGTAGCAGGGAGTGAGGCCTGCCATATAGTCTGGTGGACTAACTACCCTAGAGGCCTACCCTGTAGTCTAACTACCCTGGGGAGGATGTCTGTAAGCGTTTGACCTCTCCCCACAAGTCCCCCCTTTAACTCATATATAAAATTCAAAAGCCACATAGGCGACATGGTTATCTTCTATACATTAAAAGCTGCCAAGGCAAAATTTCATGATCCAATTAATATAGCCAAAAATTCGGGCTTAATAGAAACATTTTGAATCCGAGCGCTGGGAAAAGTCCCCTATGCCCATCTGCTATTGGAGGAAGGTATGAGGGGCTGGATGCTGCGGCGGGAAGAAATAGAGCCAAATAGGAATGTCTGCTTCCATAGGGAGAATGAATTAACCATGTGCTCACTCTGCAGCACATCTTTAAGGGAGAAACTGTGGAAAACGTAGACACCCACAGGAACATGTACTTGGACTATATCCCCAACTACCAGAGTGGCGGTCTCCCAGCCGTGGAATTCTAGTCTTCCGGATTCCCTCCGTTCAAGTCAGGGTATAAGTCCCAGTCATCTTTCCCTACAGTGCTAGTATCCCACATTTCCCCTCTCTGCGTGACGTTTAAGATTCAATAGAGTAACGGAGGCAACATGGTCTCTTCATATCTCTCAGCTTCCTGTAGAAGCGACAGGAGACTGCAGGCATCACAATTATGATGACAAACAACACAGTCAGACTGGAACTTAAGCTATGTGAGATACTTTGCACCCACGCTCGCGGATCCAACCTTTCCATGCCACTCACCAACTGCTTAATCATATCAGAGCCAAGAGATGCCTCAAGCTTGTCTTGGAATGTATAGAAAATATCCTTTTTAAGCTGATCAACATCTAACGAAATATTTCCCTTAAGCCCTTGCAAATGTTTCCTAATCAAATCCCAATCGTGCAATGTCTTATTATATGGGTAAGGAGTTACACAGAAATCAGTTACATTCCAATCACATTTCAACATTGATGTTTCAAATTCATGATTTGATCTCCCAACCACTGGGCAGTTTGCTGCAGCTCCGCTACTTTCCCCCCCAGTTCCTCATCCACCTTAGCCTGAGTGGCTCAGAGCTGATGTGAGTCCACTTGCCACTTCTGCACAAAATGTTCAGTCTTGATGGACTCTTGTAGAGCACTCCCAGCGAAGGCAGCAGTGGTGGCAATGGCTGTGAGTCCAATTATAGCTGCGACCAGCATTCCCACGAGTCGGCGAGGTCTCCTCAGCATCTCCGACACCACTTGCATCAAGAAGGACGATTCCGGACTGCTCTCCCATCTGCGCTTCCTCTCCACCAGGATCCACACCCCCATCCTGCTCTTTAGGACGAGGATGCTGTCTTTTGAAAGGTTTACAAGCAGAGCATGGTTAAAGCAAGTGAACAGTCTTAGCGTCAGCAGTGGAAGAAATAACTCAGCACTCAGCAATCACCACTCTCAGGAATCTGCCAGGTCTCCTTGATGTTTTGAATAACTTCAGTAACAGAACAGGGTCTGGTCACACATCAGCTTCCCTGCTTTCTTCTGGGCCTTGCTGGCTGAAGAGAAATCCACCTATCTCCTTTGCCTGTGAAAATATAAACAAAAAGCCCCTCTCTTCGGAGTGTCATTAACCTGAAAAAGGAATTGTGATTAATATTTGGTGGCTTCTCCATCTCTTCCTTGTTCATCTTTCTCCAAACATGGTTGCCTCCTGTTAAAGGAAGTCCATCAGTTTTATTCTGTAAAAACAAATGCATAGCCCTTTCTCCAGGTGAATGGACCTGGATCCTCAACGGGGTTTACATCATCTTGGGACTTCTTAGGATCAGTTTTCTCTGTAGAATTAAAAATGTGTTTATCTTCCCTAATTTTATTACAAGCTTTTAGTAAGGAGAAAGTTTTTTTGGTTAAAATGACTAAATGAACTTTGTCACACATAAGATTCCTCTTCTCACCCTTCTGTTTCAACAATATAAGTATTAAAGCATTGCGACAGTCTCAGTTAACTTGCTAGCCTTTGCCTCAGTATAAGGATTAGTTAGCTAGCCTTCAATGTTAAGTAAATTTTGGCTTCTAGCTCTCAGGGAATCTGGAGAGCTAAATTGTGAGAACTTCTTACCATACTTTGAAAGACTGAAAAAATTCTTAATAAATTTGTTCAGCTGTTCTTTAACTTACCAAACAGACATTTTTTCTCCAAGTTTACCAATAAGGTTACAGGCTCAATTAAGCTGCTTTGCCCTTCAGGCTTCTTACACTGGATGATTTTACAACCTTGCAATCATCTCTCTTGGTTAACATCACTCATTCCTTCCAAGCTGGATTTAAGGGAAGTTAATGGGAGGGTCTTAGGCCCTCCTGAATGCCCTAAAGTTATGACCCTACATCCAAAGTTTAAAAACCTTTTCTCTTCAATTTCTAATTCCATGTGGGGGTGCTGGTGTTTCCCCACAACAGTATTCCAAAAGACCCCTTGATTTAAAGGGTGGTTGAACTTCTCAAGTACACTTTCCTGATAGACATACATTTTTACTCTAGGAATGCAAGGAAGCAAAAATTGGCTTAAGCGATCTTCTTTTATAAACCATGATATATCAGAATTTATCACTGCCTTAACTTTTTCATAACCCTGTTCAGTAATTCCAGCAACAATCAGAACACCTTGAGAATTTACATTAGACTTTCCTAATAAACATCCCATAGTTCTTTTAGGTAGCGAACCCCAATAACGCTCTTAATTTCTGATTCAATTACATTTTGACTTTACTTCACAACTTTGATTAACTTCAGTATCAGCTTTAATTCCCTGAGTACTTAGATTAAAACTGCCTGATAACAACTGTATTACTCTTTCAATAGGAGACTCCTGTTCTTTAGAACTGCCGTGAGGGCTCCTGAGCCTTGTCTTGGTAAATCAAGGTTACAGCAGCCAGAACAGGGGCTGGGTTTTTGCCTGTTTGACTAGTTTTGGTGGTCTCCTGCTATGAGATTGGGAGATACCTGCCATTTCGGCCATTCAAAGATTCTCTTGCTGGGTTAGGCAGAGGCCTTGCCTTCTGAGCTCTGTTAGGCGAGACTTGGATCAAGCTCCTTCCTCTAATTTCCTGCTGGGAAGCCTTTGCTAATGGCAACCCTTCACTGTTTAATTTTGAAGGACGTTGGCTCGCCCAATGAGTTCCCTCCCTACAGCTGGGGGGGGGCAGAGTTCAGGTTCTTTCAAACCGCAATTAGGTGGCCCAGGCCCATGCTCTGGCGCAGCCGCAGTTTGCTTTTCACGGCAGGCTGATCAGCCTGTGCTGTCTGTACTCCCTTTGAAGAGGACCTGTCTTTCCGCAACTAAAGCACTCTTTCCTAGGTCTGGTATAATTTGCCAAGGCCGCTGCCATGAGGTCTGCCTTGTATTCCTCTGCCTCTACATTCCTGCATATCCTAAGATAATCTAGCAGTGTGCCCTGTTCCCTGTAGGGACTTAAGGCATCTTTACAGTGCTTATTGGAGAAATCATAAGACAGCTTATGCACTAGGTCTCTTACTGCCTGGACATTCTTCACACATTTGGAAATAGCATCTTCCAGTCGGGACACAAAGTCAGCTTAAGGCTCATCATTCCGCTGTCTTATAGTGCGTGTAACTTGGCTTTCTCTCTTCTGATGGAATTATCTTTTCCAGGCCTTAAAACAGACTTCTCTAACTTGAGTAAAAGTCTGCTCATCATAGTTTAATTGTGCCTCAATTGTGATATAATTCTCATCGCCTAGCAGCTGATGAACCCCTATATCTATGCCCTGTTCTGCATTTTTGCGTGCTCGTGAGAGGGCTGCCTGGTTCCATAGCATCTGATATTGCAAAGATTCTGAATGGGGAAAGGCACACTTTTGTCAAAGCTTTCCAATCTGCCGGGATCCAGTGTTCCATATCTGCCATATTCTTGACCATACCAATTACAAATGGTGAATCTGGACCATAACTAGATACTGCCTGCTTAAGATCTTTCAGTAGCTTAAAGGGAAAGGCAGTATGTTGCCTTTCTTGGCTCCCTTCGGGGTGCTGCTCGTCGGGCTCCATGTCTATAATTCTAACGGGATAAGCTATTCTGAATTCTAAGTCTGCTTCTTGAGCTAGACTCTTCTCCACCCGTGAGAGCAAAGGTGCTTTGCCTCTCACTTTCCCAGCCTCACTTGCTAGGTTAAATCTCTCTATTTGCATTCCTTTGTATCTAATCTCTTCTCCTCCAGCACTGGCTTGCTTGATAGTATTGTGATTCCCTGCTCTATACTCTGGCCGGGCAGATGCTTCTACTCTGCAATTTCCTGATTCAAACTTCGGTTTCCTAGCTACATCTAAAGTTTTCTCATCAGCCTGAAACTCATTCTGCCTGCTTCTCACCTGATTTAAGTCTGTGTAGTTTAGAGGTTTCTCACTACTCTGCTGGTCTTCATCTTTCATTCTCTCTCCTTGCAGCGACTCCAACACTGCCTTAATCTGCACCCACAGATCCAGGTCTCCATGGGTATGCTCTGTCCTTCCCTGTGAGTTTTTCTTAAGTTAATGGCTACCTTTTCCCAGATCTCCATATGGAAGGTTCCTGACTCCGAAAAAGAAGGATTAAATTTCTTTACCAATTGAAGAAACTCTTTCCTTTTCTTATTCTTTACTACTATATTTTGTTTCTTCAAGAGGTGGCAAAGAGTGATACCATACTCTATCCTTGCTCTTTGCCTGACCCATATCTCACTCGGACTAAAACACACACTTAAAAAAATAAACTAAAAAAATGTCCCTCACTGTCCGATTAGGCCATACAATTGTTCCATGGGATATAGAACTCAAAAGGGTTATTTTCCTATGGGGCACCACGTAATGGGCGCCATGTGTCAGGGGAAGCCAGCCCCTAACATCATTATGGGTCCGGTAGGCGCAATTGTACAGCGATAATAAGTAAAGATCATAGTAAAGTTATAGAGAGCATGAGAGATAGAAGTATCGAAATAAGTGGGAGTCAGTCACAATTCATGGTAACATGCTCACCTCTGCCCCGCTGATGGTCCACGTGGAGGGAGGGAGAGTTTAATGGTAGCCCAGGCCCCTTTTATATTCTCTGGGGCCATGCAAGCCCCCTAATTACAGGTGAGGACATACATCACTGGAAGGGGCTGTCCTATAGGTAATACAGTAATGAGAGGGGGGTGGTCTAGGGACACACAGGCAATAGGAAGGGGAGGGATCCTAGGTTCAGGATGGAGGCCTAACTTTGACCTATTCCCTAGATCTCCATAGGAACCATTATCAGTAGGGTGTGAATGCTTGGTCTCAGGCCTCAAGGAGGAATAGTCTATTGTCCCCAGTAGCAGGGAGTGAGGCCTGCCATATAGTCTGGTGGACTAACTACCCTAGAGGCCTACCCTGTAGTCTAACTACCCTGGGGAGGATGTCTGTAAGCGTTTGACCTCTCCCCACAAGTCCCCCCTTTAACTCATATATAAAATTCAAAAGCCACATAGGCGACATGGTTATCTTCTATACATTAAAAGCTGCCAAGGCAAAATTTCATGATCCAATTAATATAGCCAAAAATTCGGGCTTAATAGAAACATTTTGAATCCGAGCGCTGGGAAAAGTCCCCTATGCCCATCTGCTATTGGAGGAAGGTATGAGGGGCTGGATGCTGCGGCGGGAAGAAATAGAGCCAAATAGGAATGTCTGCTTCCATAGGGAGAATGAATTAACCATGTGCTCACTCTGCAGCACATCTTTAAGGGAGAAACTGTGGAAAACGTAGACACCCACAGGAACATGTACTTGGACTATATCCCCAACTACCAGAGTGGCGGTCTCCCAGCCGTGGAATTCTAGTCTTCCGGATTCCCTCCGTTCAAGTCAGGGTATAAGTCCCAGTCATCTTTCCCTACAGTGCTAGTATCCCACATTTCCCCTCTCTGCGTGACGTTTAAGATTCAATAGAGTAACGGAGGCAACATGGTCTCTTCATATCTCTCAGCTTCCTGTAGAAGCGACAGGAGACTGCAGGCATCACAATTATGATGACAAACAACACAGTCAGACTGGAACTTAAGCTATGTGAGATACTTTGCACCCACGCTCGCGGATCCAACCTTTCCATGCCACTCACCAACTGCTTAATCATATCAGAGCCAAGAGATGCCTCAAGCTTGTCTTGGAATGTATAGAAAATATCCTTTTTAAGCTGATCAACATCTAACGAAATATTTCCCTTAAGCCTTTGCAAATGTTTCCTAATCAAATCCCAATCGTGCAATGTCTTATTATATGGGTAAGGAGTTACACAGAAATCAGTTACATTCCAATCACATTTCAACATTGATGTTTCAAATTCATGATTTGATCTCCCAACCACTGGGCAGTTTGCTGCAGCTCCGCTACTTTCCCCCCCAGTTCCTCATCCACCTTAGCCTGAGTGGCTCAGAGCTGATGTGAGTCCACTTGCCACTTCTGCACAAAATGTTCAGTCTTGATGGACTCTTGTAGAGCACTCCCAGCGAAGGCAGCAGTGGTGGCAATGGCTGTGAGTCCAATTATAGCTGCGACCAGCATTCCCACGAGTCGGCGAGGTCTCCTCAGCATCTCCGACACCACTTGCATCAAGAAGGACGATTCCGGACTGCTCTCCCATCTGCGCTTCCTCTCCACCAGGATCCACACCCCCATCCTGCTCTTTAGGACGAGGATGCTGTCTTTTGAAAGGTTTACAAGCAGAGCATGGTTAAAGCAAGTGAACAGTCTTAGCGTCAGCAGTGGAAGAAATAACTCAGCACTCAGCAATCACCACTCTCAGGAATCTGCCAGGTCTCCTTGATGTTTTGAATAACTTCAGTAACAGAACAGGGTCTGGTCACACATCAGCTTCCCTGCTTTCTTCTGGGCCTTGCTGGCTGAAGAGAAATCCACCTATCTCCTTTGCCTGTGAAAATATAAACAAAAAGCCCCTCTCTTCGGAGTGTCATTAACCTGAAAAAGGAATTGTGATTAATATTTGGTGGCTTCTCCATCTCTTCCTTGTTCATCTTTCTCCAAACATGGTTGCCTCCTGTTAAAGGAAGTCCATCAGTTTTATTCTGTAAAAACAAATGCATAGCCCTTTCTCCAGGTGAATGGACCTGGATCCTCAACGGGGTTTACATCATCTTGGGACTTCTTAGGATCAGTTTTCTCTGTAGAATTAAAAATGTGTTTATCTTCCCTAATTTTATTACAAGCTTTTAGTAAGGAGAAAGTTTTTTTGGTTAAAATGACTAAATGAACTTTGTCACACATAAGATTCCTCTTCTCACCCTTCTGTTTCAACAATATAAGTATTAAAGCATTGCGACAGTCTCAGTTAACTTGCTAGCCTTTGCCTCAGTATAAGGATTAGTTAGCTAGCCTTCAATGTTAAGTAAATTTTGGCTTCTAGCTCTCAGGGAATCTGGAGAGCTAAATTGTGAGAACTTCTTACCATACTTTGAAAGACTGAAAAAATTCTTAATAAATTTGTTCAGCTGTTCTTTAACTTACCAAACAGACATTTTTTCTCCAAGTTTACCAATAAGGTTACAGGCTCAATTAAGCTGCTTTGCCCTTCAGGCTTCTTACACTGGATGATTTTACAACCTTGCAATCATCTCTCTTGGTTAACATCACTCATTCCTTCCAAGCTGGATTTAAGGGAAGTTAATGGGAGGGTCTTAGGCCCTCCTGAATGCCCTAAAGTTATGACCCTACATCCAAAGTTTAAAAACCTTTTCTCTTCAATTTCTAATTCCATGTGGGGGTGCTGGTGTTTCCCCACAACAGTATTCCAAAAGACCCCTTGATTTAAAGGGTGGTTGAACTTCTCAAGTACACTTTCCTGATAGACATACATTTTTACTCTAGGAATGCAAGGAAGCAAAAATTGGCTTAAGCGATCTTCTTTTATAAACCATGATATATCAGAATTTATCACTGCCTTAACTTTTTCATAACCCTGTTCAGTAATTCCAGCAACAATCAGAACACCTTGAGAATTTACATTAGACTTTCCTAATAAACATCCCATAGTTCTTTTAGGTAGCGAACCCCAATAACGCTCTTAATTTCTGATTCAATTACATTTTGACTTTACTTCACAACTTTGATTAACTTCAGTATCAGCTTTAATTCCCTGAGTACTTAGATTAAAACTGCCTGATAACAACTGTATTACTCTTTCAATAGGAGACTCCTGTTCTTTAGAACTGCCGTGAGGGCTCCTGAGCCTTGTCTTGGTAAATCAAGGTTACAGCAGCCAGAACAGGGGCTGGGTTTTTGCCTGTTTGACTAGTTTTGGTGGTCTCCTGCTATGAGATTGGGAGATACCTGCCATTTCGGCCATTCAAAGATTCTCTTGCTGGGTTAGGCAGAGGCCTTGCCTTCTGAGCTCTGTTAGGCGAGACTTGGATCAAGCTCCTTCCTCTAATTTCCTGCTGGGAAGCCTTTGCTAATGGCAACCCTTCACTGTTTAATTTTGAAGGACGTTGGCTCGCCCAATGAGTTCCCTCCCTACAGCTGGGGGGGGGCAGAGTTCAGGTTCTTTCAAACCGCAATTAGGTGGCCCAGGCCCATGCTCTGGCGCAGCCGCAGTTTGCTTTTCACGGCAGGCTGATCAGCCTGTGCTGTCTGTACTCCCTTTGAAGAGGACCTGTCTTTCCGCAACTAAAGCACTCTTTCCTAGGTCTGGTATAATTTGCCAAGGCCGCTGCCATGAGGTCTGCCTTGTATTCCTCTGCCTCTACATTCCTGCATATCCTAAGATAATCTAGCAGTGTGCCCTGTTCCCTGTAGGGACTTAAGGCATCTTTACAGTGCTTATTGGAGAAATCATAAGACAGCTTATGCACTAGGTCTCTTACTGCCTGGACATTCTTCACACATTTGGAAATAGCATCTTCCAGTCGGGACACAAAGTCAGCTTAAGGCTCATCATTCCGCTGTCTTATAGTGCGTGTAACTTGGCTTTCTCTCTTCTGATGGAATTATCTTTTCCAGGCCTTAAAACAGACTTCTCTAACTTGAGTAAAAGTCTGCTCATCATAGTTTAATTGTGCCTCAATTGTGATATAATTCTCATCGCCTAGCAGCTGATGAACCCCTATATCTATGCCCTGTTCTGCATTTTTGCGTGCTCGTGAGAGGGCTGCCTGGTTCCATAGCATCTGATATTGCAAAGATTCTGAATGGGGAAAGGCACACTTTTGTCAAAGCTTTCCAATCTGCCGGGATCCAGTGTTCCATATCTGCCATATTCTTGACCATACCAATTACAAATGGTGAATCTGGACCATAACTAGATACTGCCTGCTTAAGATCTTTCAGTAGCTTAAAGGGAAAGGCAGTATGTTGCCTTTCTTGGCTCCCTTCGGGGTGCTGCTCGTCGGGCTCCATGTCTATAATTCTAACGGGATAAGCTATTCTGAATTCTAAGTCTGCTTCTTGAGCTAGACTCTTCTCCACCCGTGAGAGCAAAGGTGCTTTGCCTCTCACTTTCCCAGCCTCACTTGCTAGGTTAAATCTCTCTATTTGCATTCCTTTGTATCTAATCTCTTCTCCTCCAGCACTGGCTTGCTTGATAGTATTGTGATTCCCTGCTCTATACTCTGGCCGGGCAGATGCTTCTACTCTGCAATTTCCTGATTCAAACTTCGGTTTCCTAGCTACATCTAAAGTTTTCTCATCAGCCTGAAACTCATTCTGCCTGCTTCTCACCTGATTTAAGTCTGTGTAGTTTAGAGGTTTCTCACTACTCTGCTGGTCTTCATCTTTCATTCTCTCTCCTTGCAGCGACTCCAACACTGCCTTAATCTGCACCCACAGATCCAGGTCTCCATGGGTATGCTCTGTCCTTCCCTGTGAGTTTTTCTTAAGTTAATGGCTACCTTTTCCCAGATCTCCATATGGAAGGTTCCTGACTCCGAAAAAGAAGGATTAAATTTCTTTACCAATTGAAGAAACTCTTTCCTTTTCTTATTCTTTACTACTATATTTTGTTTCTTCAAGAGGTGGCAAAGAGTGATACCATACTCTATCCTTGCTCTTTGCCTGACCCATATCTCACTCGGACTAAAACACACACTTAAAAAAATAAACTAAAAAAATGTCCCTCACTGTCCGATTAGGCCATACAATTGTTCCATGGGATATAGAACTCAAAAGGGTTATTTTCCTATGGGGCACCACGTAATGGGCGCCATGTGTCAGGGGAAGCCAGCCCCTAACATCATTATGGGTCCGGTAGGCGCAATTGTACAGCGATAATAAGTAAAGATCATAGTAAAGTTATAGAGAGCATGAGAGATAGAAGTATCGAAATAAGTGGGAGTCAGTCACAATTCATGGTAACATGCTCACCTCTGCCCCGCTGATGGTCCACGTGGAGGGAGGGAGAGTTTAATGGTAGCCCAGGCCCCTTTTATATTCTCTGGGGCCATGCAAGCCCCCTAATTACAGGTGAGGACATACATCACTGGAAGGGGCTGTCCTATAGGTAATACAGTAATGAGAGGGGGGTGGTCTAGGGACACACAGGCAATAGGAAGGGGAGGGATCCTAGGTTCAGGATGGAGGCCTAACTTTGACCTATTCCCTAGATCTCCATAGGAACCATTATCAGTAGGGTGTGAATGCTTGGTCTCAGGCCTCAAGGAGGAATAGTCTATTGTCCCCAGTAGCAGGGAGTGAGGCCTGCCATATAGTCTGGTGGACTAACTACCCTAGAGGCCTACCCTGTAGTCTAACTACCCTGGGGAGGATGTCTGTAAGCGTTTGACCTCTCCCCACAAGTCCCCCCTTTAACTCATATATAAAATTCAAAAGCCACATAGGCGACATGGTTATCTTCTATACATTAAAAGCTGCCAAGGCAAAATTTCATGATCCAATTAATATAGCCAAAAATTCGGGCTTAATAGAAACATTTTGAATCCGAGCGCTGGGAAAAGTCCCCTATGCCCATCTGCTATTGGAGGAAGGTATGAGGGGCTGGATGCTGCGGCGGGAAGAAATAGAGCCAAATAGGAATGTCTGCTTCCATAGGGAGAATGAATTAACCATGTGCTCACTCTGCAGCACATCTTTAAGGGAGAAACTGTGGAAAACGTAGACACCCGCAGGAACATGTACTTGGACTATATCCCCAACTACCAGAGTGGCGGTCTCCCAGCCGTGGAATTCTAGTCTTCCGGATTCCCTCCGTTCAAGTCAGGGTATAAGTCCCAGTCATCTTTCCCTACAGTGCTAGTATCCCACATTTCCCCTCTCTGCGTGACGTTTAAGATTCAATAGAGTAACGGAGGCAACATGGTCTCTTCATATCTCTCAGCTTCCTGTAGAAGCGACAGGAGACTGCAGGCATCACAATTATGATGACAAACAACACAGTCAGACTGGAACTTAAGCTATGTGAGATACTTTGCACCCACGCTCGCGGATCCAACCTTTCCATGCCACTCACCAACTGCTTAATCATATCAGAGCCAAGAGATGCCTCAAGCTTGTCTTGGAATGTATAGAAAATATCCTTTTTAAGCTGATCAACATCTAACGAAATATTTCCCTTAAGCCCTTGCAAATGTTTCCTAATCAAATCCCAATCGTGCAATGTCTTATTATATGGGTAAGGAGTTACACAGAAATCAGTTACATTCCAATCACATTTCAACATTGATGTTTCAAATTCATGATTTGATCTCCCAACCACTGGGCAGTTTGCTGCAGCTCCGCTACTTTCCCCCCCAGTTCCTCATCCACCTTAGCCTGAGTGGCTCAGAGCTGATGTGAGTCCACTTGCCACTTCTGCACAAAATGTTCAGTCTTGATGGACTCTTGTAGAGCACTCCCAGCGAAGGCAGCAGTGGTGGCAATGGCTGTGAGTCCAATTATAGCTGCGACCAGCATTCCCACGAGTCGGCGAGGTCTCCTCAGCATCTCCGACACCACTTGCATCAAGAAGGACGATTCCGGACTGCTCTCCCATCTGCGCTTCCTCTCCACCAGGATCCACACCCCCATCCTGCTCTTTAGGACGAGGATGCTGTCTTTTGAAAGGTTTACAA
This sequence comes from Tenrec ecaudatus, assembly GCF_050624435.1. NCBI lineage: Eukaryota > Metazoa > Chordata > Mammalia > Afrosoricida > Tenrecidae > Tenrec > Tenrec ecaudatus. The sequence continues at coordinate 12,652,671 of NC_134535.1, read as the reverse complement.
GCAGAGCATGGTTAAAGCAAGTGAACAGTCTTAGCGTCAGCAGTGGAAGAAATAACTCAGCACTCAGCAATCACCACTCTCAGGAATCTGCCAGGTCTCCTTGATGTTTTGAATAACTTCAGTAACAGAACAGGGTCTGGTCACACATCAGCTTCCCTGCTTTCTTCTGGGCCTTGCTGGCTGAAGAGAAATCCACCTATCTCCTTTGCCTGTGAAAATATAAACAAAAAGCCCCTCTCTTCGGAGTGTCATTAACCTGAAAAAGGAATTGTGATTAATATTTGGTGGCTTCTCCATCTCTTCCTTGTTCATCTTTCTCCAAACATGGTTGCCTCCTGTTAAAGGAAGTCCATCAGTTTTATTCTGTAAAAACAAATGCATAGCCCTTTCTCCAGGTGAATGGACCTGGATCCTCAACGGGGTTTACATCATCTTGGGACTTCTTAGGATCAGTTTTCTCTGTAGAATTAAAAATGTGTTTATCTTCCCTAATTTTATTACAAGCTTTTAGTAAGGAGAAAGTTTTTTTGGTTAAAATGACTAAATGAACTTTGTCACACATAAGATTCCTCTTCTCACCCTTCTGTTTCAACAATATAAGTATTAAAGCATTGCGACAGTCTCAGTTAACTTGCTAGCCTTTGCCTCAGTATAAGGATTAGTTAGCTAGCCTTCAATGTTAAGTAAATTTTGGCTTCTAGCTCTCAGGGAATCTGGAGAGCTAAATTGTGAGAACTTCTTACCATACTTTGAAAGACTGAAAAAATTCTTAATAAATTTGTTCAGCTGTTCTTTAACTTACCAAACAGACATTTTTTCTCCAAGTTTACCAATAAGGTTACAGGCTCAATTAAGCTGCTTTGCCCTTCAGGCTTCTTACACTGGATGATTTTACAACCTTGCAATCATCTCTCTTGGTTAACATCACTCATTCCTTCCAAGCTGGATTTAAGGGAAGTTAATGGGAGGGTCTTAGGCCCTCCTGAATGCCCTAAAGTTATGACCCTACATCCAAAGTTTAAAAACCTTTTCTCTTCAATTTCTAATTCCATGTGGGGGTGCTGGTGTTTCCCCACAACAGTATTCCAAAAGACCCCTTGATTTAAAGGGTGGTTGAACTTCTCAAGTACACTTTCCTGATAGACATACATTTTTACTCTAGGAATGCAAGGAAGCAAAAATTGGCTTAAGCGATCTTCTTTTATAAACCATGATATATCAGAATTTATCACTGCCTTAACTTTTTCATAACCCTGTTCAGTAATTCCAGCAACAATCAGAACACCTTGAGAATTTACATTAGACTTTCCTAATAAACATCCCATAGTTCTTTTAGGTAGCGAACCCCAATAACGCTCTTAATTTCTGATTCAATTACATTTTGACTTTACTTCACAACTTTGATTAACTTCAGTATCAGCTTTAATTCCCTGAGTACTTAGATTAAAACTGCCTGATAACAACTGTATTACTCTTTCAATAGGAGACTCCTGTTCTTTAGAACTGCCGTGAGGGCTCCTGAGCCTTGTCTTGGTAAATCAAGGTTACAGCAGCCAGAACAGGGGCTGGGTTTTTGCCTGTTTGACTAGTTTTGGTGGTCTCCTGCTATGAGATTGGGAGATACCTGCCATTTCGGCCATTCAAAGATTCTCTTGCTGGGTTAGGCAGAGGCCTTGCCTTCTGAGCTCTGTTAGGCGAGACTTGGATCAAGCTCCTTCCTCTAATTTCCTGCTGGGAAGCCTTTGCTAATGGCAACCCTTCACTGTTTAATTTTGAAGGACGTTGGCTCGCCCAATGAGTTCCCTCCCTACAGCTGGGGGGGGGCAGAGTTCAGGTTCTTTCAAACCGCAATTAGGTGGCCCAGGCCCATGCTCTGGCGCAGCCGCAGTTTGCTTTTCACGGCAGGCTGATCAGCCTGTGCTGTCTGTACTCCCTTTGAAGAGGACCTGTCTTTCCGCAACTAAAGCACTCTTTCCTAGGTCTGGTATAATTTGCCAAGGCCGCTGCCATGAGGTCTGCCTTGTATTCCTCTGCCTCTACATTCCTGCATATCCTAAGATAATCTAGCAGTGTGCCCTGTTCCCTGTAGGGACTTAAGGCATCTTTACAGTGCTTATTGGAGAAATCATAAGACAGCTTATGCACTAGGTCTCTTACTGCCTGGACATTCTTCACACATTTGGAAATAGCATCTTCCAGTCGGGACACAAAGTCAGCTTAAGGCTCATCATTCCGCTGTCTTATAGTGCGTGTAACTTGGCTTTCTCTCTTCTGATGGAATTATCTTTTCCAGGCCTTAAAACAGACTTCTCTAACTTGAGTAAAAGTCTGCTCATCATAGTTTAATTGTGCCTCAATTGTGATATAATTCTCATCGCCTAGCAGCTGATGAACCCCTATATCTATGCCCTGTTCTGCATTTTTGCGTGCTCGTGAGAGGGCTGCCTGGTTCCATAGCATCTGATATTGCAAAGATTCTGAATGGGGAAAGGCACACTTTTGTCAAAGCTTTCCAATCTGCCGGGATCCAGTGTTCCATATCTGCCATATTCTTGACCATACCAATTACAAATGGTGAATCTGGACCATAACTAGATACTGCCTGCTTAAGATCTTTCAGTAGCTTAAAGGGAAAGGCAGTATGTTGCCTTTCTTGGCTCCCTTCGGGGTGCTGCTCGTCGGGCTCCATGTCTATAATTCTAACGGGATAAGCTATTCTGAATTCTAAGTCTGCTTCTTGAGCTAGACTCTTCTCCACCCGTGAGAGCAAAGGTGCTTTGCCTCTCACTTTCCCAGCCTCACTTGCTAGGTTAAATCTCTCTATTTGCATTCCTTTGTATCTAATCTCTTCTCCTCCAGCACTGGCTTGCTTGATAGTATTGTGATTCCCTGCTCTATACTCTGGCCGGGCAGATGCTTCTACTCTGCAATTTCCTGATTCAAACTTCGGTTTCCTAGCTACATCTAAAGTTTTCTCATCAGCCTGAAACTCATTCTGCCTGCTTCTCACCTGATTTAAGTCTGTGTAGTTTAGAGGTTTCTCACTACTCTGCTGGTCTTCATCTTTCATTCTCTCTCCTTGCAGCGACTCCAACACTGCCTTAATCTGCACCCACAGATCCAGGTCTCCATGGGTATGCTCTGTCCTTCCCTGTGAGTTTTTCTTAAGTTAATGGCTACCTTTTCCCAGATCTCCATATGGAAGGTTCCTGACTCCGAAAAAGAAGGATTAAATTTCTTTACCAATTGAAGAAACTCTTTCCTTTTCTTATTCTTTACTACTATATTTTGTTTCTTCAAGAGGTGGCAAAGAGTGATACCATACTCTATCCTTGCTCTTTGCCTGACCCATATCTCACTCGGACTAAAACACACACTTAAAAAAATAAACTAAAAAAATGTCCCTCACTGTCCGATTAGGCCATACAATTGTTCCATGGGATATAGAACTCAAAAGGGTTATTTTCCTATGGGGCACCACGTAATGGGCGCCATGTGTCAGGGGAAGCCAGCCCCTAACATCATTATGGGTCCGGTAGGCGCAATTGTACAGCGATAATAAGTAAAGATCATAGTAAAGTTATAGAGAGCATGAGAGATAGAAGTATCGAAATAAGTGGGAGTCAGTCACAATTCATGGTAACATGCTCACCTCTGCCCCGCTGATGGTCCACGTGGAGGGAGGGAGAGTTTAATGGTAGCCCAGGCCCCTTTTATATTCTCTGGGGCCATGCAAGCCCCCTAATTACAGGTGAGGACATACATCACTGGAAGGGGCTGTCCTATAGGTAATACAGTAATGAGAGGGGGGTGGTCTAGGGACACACAGGCAATAGGAAGGGGAGGGATCCTAGGTTCAGGATGGAGGCCTAACTTTGACCTATTCCCTAGATCTCCATAGGAACCATTATCAGTAGGGTGTGAATGCTTGGTCTCAGGCCTCAAGGAGGAATAGTCTATTGTCCCCAGTAGCAGGGAGTGAGGCCTGCCATATAGTCTGGTGGACTAACTACCCTAGAGGCCTACCCTGTAGTCTAACTACCCTGGGGAGGATGTCTGTAAGCGTTTGACCTCTCCCCACAAGTCCCCCCTTTAACTCATATATAAAATTCAAAAGCCACATAGGCGACATGGTTATCTTCTATACATTAAAAGCTGCCAAGGCAAAATTTCATGATCCAATTAATATAGCCAAAAATTCGGGCTTAATAGAAACATTTTGAATCCGAGCGCTGGGAAAAGTCCCCTATGCCCATCTGCTATTGGAGGAAGGTATGAGGGGCTGGATGCTGCGGCGGGAAGAAATAGAGCCAAATAGGAATGTCTGCTTCCATAGGGAGAATGAATTAACCATGTGCTCACTCTGCAGCACATCTTTAAGGGAGAAACTGTGGAAAACGTAGACACCCGCAGGAACATGTACTTGGACTATATCCCCAACTACCAGAGTGGCGGTCTCCCAGCCGTGGAATTCTAGTCTTCCGGATTCCCTCCGTTCAAGTCAGGGTATAAGTCCCAGTCATCTTTCCCTACAGTGCTAGTATCCCACATTTCCCCTCTCTGCGTGACGTTTAAGATTCAATAGAGTAACGGAGGCAACATGGTCTCTTCATATCTCTCAGCTTCCTGTAGAAGCGACAGGAGACTGCAGGCATCACAATTATGATGACAAACAACACAGTCAGACTGGAACTTAAGCTATGTGAGATACTTTGCACCCACGCTCGCGGATCCAACCTTTCCATGCCACTCACCAACTGCTTAATCATATCAGAGCCAAGAGATGCCTCAAGCTTGTCTTGGAATGTATAGAAAATATCCTTTTTAAGCTGATCAACATCTAACGAAATATTTCCCTTAAGCCCTTGCAAATGTTTCCTAATCAAATCCCAATCGTGCAATGTCTTATTATATGGGTAAGGAGTTACACAGAAATCAGTTACATTCCAATCACATTTCAACATTGATGTTTCAAATTCATGATTTGATCTCCCAACCACTGGGCAGTTTGCTGCAGCTCCGCTACTTTCCCCCCCAGTTCCTCATCCACCTTAGCCTGAGTGGCTCAGAGCTGATGTGAGTCCACTTGCCACTTCTGCACAAAATGTTCAGTCTTGATGGACTCTTGTAGAGCACTCCCAGCGAAGGCAGCAGTGGTGGCAATGGCTGTGAGTCCAATTATAGCTGCGACCAGCATTCCCACGAGTCGGCGAGGTCTCCTCAGCATCTCCGACACCACTTGCATCAAGAAGGACGATTCCGGACTGCTCTCCCATCTGCGCTTCCTCTCCACCAGGATCCACACCCCCATCCTGCTCTTTAGGACGAGGATGCTGTCTTTTGAAAGGTTTACAAGCAGAGCATGGTTAAAGCAAGTGAACAGTCTTAGCGTCAGCAGTGGAAGAAATAACTCAGCACTCAGCAATCACCACTCTCAGGAATCTGCCAGGTCTCCTTGATGTTTTGAATAACTTCAGTAACAGAACAGGGTCTGGTCACACATCAGCTTCCCTGCTTTCTTCTGGGCCTTGCTGGCTGAAGAGAAATCCACCTATCTCCTTTGCCTGTGAAAATATAAACAAAAAGCCCCTCTCTTCGGAGTGTCATTAACCTGAAAAAGGAATTGTGATTAATATTTGGTGGCTTCTCCATCTCTTCCTTGTTCATCTTTCTCCAAACATGGTTGCCTCCTGTTAAAGGAAGTCCATCAGTTTTATTCTGTAAAAACAAATGCATAGCCCTTTCTCCAGGTGAATGGACCTGGATCCTCAACGGGGTTTACATCATCTTGGGACTTCTTAGGATCAGTTTTCTCTGTAGAATTAAAAATGTGTTTATCTTCCCTAATTTTATTACAAGCTTTTAGTAAGGAGAAAGTTTTTTTGGTTAAAATGACTAAATGAACTTTGTCACACATAAGATTCCTCTTCTCACCCTTCTGTTTCAACAATATAAGTATTAAAGCATTGCGACAGTCTCAGTTAACTTGCTAGCCTTTGCCTCAGTATAAGGATTAGTTAGCTAGCCTTCAATGTTAAGTAAATTTTGGCTTCTAGCTCTCAGGGAATCTGGAGAGCTAAATTGTGAGAACTTCTTACCATACTTTGAAAGACTGAAAAAATTCTTAATAAATTTGTTCAGCTGTTCTTTAACTTACCAAACAGACATTTTTTCTCCAAGTTTACCAATAAGGTTACAGGCTCAATTAAGCTGCTTTGCCCTTCAGGCTTCTTACACTGGATGATTTTACAACCTTGCAATCATCTCTCTTGGTTAACATCACTCATTCCTTCCAAGCTGGATTTAAGGGAAGTTAATGGGAGGGTCTTAGGCCCTCCTGAATGCCCTAAAGTTATGACCCTACATCCAAAGTTTAAAAACCTTTTCTCTTCAATTTCTAATTCCATGTGGGGGTGCTGGTGTTTCCCCACAACAGTATTCCAAAAGACCCCTTGATTTAAAGGGTGGTTGAACTTCTCAAGTACACTTTCCTGATAGACATACATTTTTACTCTAGGAATGCAAGGAAGCAAAAATTGGCTTAAGCGATCTTCTTTTATAAACCATGATATATCAGAATTTATCACTGCCTTAACTTTTTCATAACCCTGTTCAGTAATTCCAGCAACAATCAGAACACCTTGAGAATTTACATTAGACTTTCCTAATAAACATCCCATAGTTCTTTTAGGTAGCGAACCCCAATAACGCTCTTAATTTCTGATTCAATTACATTTTGACTTTACTTCACAACTTTGATTAACTTCAGTATCAGCTTTAATTCCCTGAGTACTTAGATTAAAACTGCCTGATAACAACTGTATTACTCTTTCAATAGGAGACTCCTGTTCTTTAGAACTGCCGTGAGGGCTCCTGAGCCTTGTCTTGGTAAATCAAGGTTACAGCAGCCAGAACAGGGGCTGGGTTTTTGCCTGTTTGACTAGTTTTGGTGGTCTCCTGCTATGAGATTGGGAGATACCTGCCATTTCGGCCATTCAAAGATTCTCTTGCTGGGTTAGGCAGAGGCCTTGCCTTCTGAGCTCTGTTAGGCGAGACTTGGATCAAGCTCCTTCCTCTAATTTCCTGCTGGGAAGCCTTTGCTAATGGCAACCCTTCACTGTTTAATTTTGAAGGACGTTGGCTCGCCCAATGAGTTCCCTCCCTACAGCTGGGGGGGGGCAGAGTTCAGGTTCTTTCAAACCGCAATTAGGTGGCCCAGGCCCATGCTCTGGCGCAGCCGCAGTTTGCTTTTCACGGCAGGCTGATCAGCCTGTGCTGTCTGTACTCCCTTTGAAGAGGACCTGTCTTTCCGCAACTAAAGCACTCTTTCCTAGGTCTGGTATAATTTGCCAAGGCCGCTGCCATGAGGTCTGCCTTGTATTCCTCTGCCTCTACATTCCTGCATATCCTAAGATAATCTAGCAGTGTGCCCTGTTCCCTGTAGGGACTTAAGGCATCTTTACAGTGCTTATTGGAGAAATCATAAGACAGCTTATGCACTAGGTCTCTTACTGCCTGGACATTCTTCACACATTTGGAAATAGCATCTTCCAGTCGGGACACAAAGTCAGCTTAAGGCTCATCATTCCGCTGTCTTATAGTGCGTGTAACTTGGCTTTCTCTCTTCTGATGGAATTATCTTTTCCAGGCCTTAAAACAGACTTCTCTAACTTGAGTAAAAGTCTGCTCATCATAGTTTAATTGTGCCTCAATTGTGATATAATTCTCATCGCCTAGCAGCTGATGAACCCCTATATCTATGCCCTGTTCTGCATTTTTGCGTGCTCGTGAGAGGGCTGCCTGGTTCCATAGCATCTGATATTGCAAAGATTCTGAATGGGGAAAGGCACACTTTTGTCAAAGCTTTCCAATCTGCCGGGATCCAGTGTTCCATATCTGCCATATTCTTGACCATACCAATTACAAATGGTGAATCTGGACCATAACTAGATACTGCCTGCTTAAGATCTTTCAGTAGCTTAAAGGGAAAGGCAGTATGTTGCCTTTCTTGGCTCCCTTCGGGGTGCTGCTCGTCGGGCTCCATGTCTATAATTCTAACGGGATAAGCTATTCTGAATTCTAAGTCTGCTTCTTGAGCTAGACTCTTCTCCACCCGTGAGAGCAAAGGTGCTTTGCCTCTCACTTTCCCAGCCTCACTTGCTAGGTTAAATCTCTCTATTTGCATTCCTTTGTATCTAATCTCTTCTCCTCCAGCACTGGCTTGCTTGATAGTATTGTGATTCCCTGCTCTATACTCTGGCCGGGCAGATGCTTCTACTCTGCAATTTCCTGATTCAAACTTCGGTTTCCTAGCTACATCTAAAGTTTTCTCATCAGCCTGAAACTCATTCTGCCTGCTTCTCACCTGATTTAAGTCTGTGTAGTTTAGAGGTTTCTCACTACTCTGCTGGTCTTCATCTTTCATTCTCTCTCCTTGCAGCGACTCCAACACTGCCTTAATCTGCACCCACAGATCCAGGTCTCCATGGGTATGCTCTGTCCTTCCCTGTGAGTTTTTCTTAAGTTAATGGCTACCTTTTCCCAGATCTCCATATGGAAGGTTCCTGACTCCGAAAAAGAAGGATTAAATTTCTTTACCAATTGAAGAAACTCTTTCCTTTTCTTATTCTTTACTACTATATTTTGTTTCTTCAAGAGGTGGCAAAGAGTGATACCATACTCTATCCTTGCTCTTTGCCTGACCCATATCTCACTCGGACTAAAACACACACTTAAAAAAATAAACTAAAAAAATGTCCCTCACTGTCCGATTAGGCCATACAATTGTTCCATGGGATATAGAACTCAAAAGGGTTATTTTCCTATGGGGCACCACGTAATGGGCGCCATGTGTCAGGGGAAGCCAGCCCCTAACATCATTATGGGTCCGGTAGGCGCAATTGTACAGCGATAATAAGTAAAGATCATAGTAAAGTTATAGAGAGCATGAGAGATAGAAGTATCGAAATAAGTGGGAGTCAGTCACAATTCATGGTAACATGCTCACCTCTGCCCCGCTGATGGTCCACGTGGAGGGAGGGAGAGTTTAATGGTAGCCCAGGCCCCTTTTATATTCTCTGGGGCCATGCAAGCCCCCTAATTACAGGTGAGGACATACATCACTGGAAGGGGCTGTCCTATAGGTAATACAGTAATGAGAGGGGGGTGGTCTAGGGACACACAGGCAATAGGAAGGGGAGGGATCCTAGGTTCAGGATGGAGGCCTAACTTTGACCTATTCCCTAGATCTCCATAGGAACCATTATCAGTAGGGTGTGAATGCTTGGTCTCAGGCCTCAAGGAGGAATAGTCTATTGTCCCCAGTAGCAGGGAGTGAGGCCTGCCATATAGTCTGGTGGACTAACTACCCTAGAGGCCTACCCTGTAGTCTAACTACCCTGGGGAGGATGTCTGTAAGCGTTTGACCTCTCCCCACAAGTCCCCCCTTTAACTCATATATAAAATTCAAAAGCCACATAGGCGACATGGTTATCTTCTATACATTAAAAGCTGCCAAGGCAAAATTTCATGATCCAATTAATATAGCCAAAAATTCGGGCTTAATAGAAACATTTTGAATCCGAGCGCTGGGAAAAGTCCCCTATGCCCATCTGCTATTGGAGGAAGGTATGAGGGGCTGGATGCTGCGGCGGGAAGAAATAGAGCCAAATAGGAATGTCTGCTTCCATAGGGAGAATGAATTAACCATGTGCTCACTCTGCAGCACATCTTTAAGGGAGAAACTGTGGAAAACGTAGACACCCACAGGAACATGTACTTGGACTATATCCCCAACTACCAGAGTGGCGGTCTCCCAGCCGTGGAATTCTAGTCTTCCGGATTCCCTCCGTTCAAGTCAGGGTATAAGTCCCAGTCATCTTTCCCTACAGTGCTAGTATCCCACATTTCCCCTCTCTGCGTGACGTTTAAGATTCAATAGAGTAACGGAGGCAACATGGTCTCTTCATATCTCTCAGCTTCCTGTAGAAGCGACAGGAGACTGCAGGCATCACAATTATGATGACAAACAACACAGTCAGACTGGAACTTAAGCTATGTGAGATACTTTGCACCCACGCTCGCGGATCCAACCTTTCCATGCCACTCACCAACTGCTTAATCATATCAGAGCCAAGAGATGCCTCAAGCTTGTCTTGGAATGTATAGAAAATATCCTTTTTAAGCTGATCAACATCTAACGAAATATTTCCCTTAAGCCCTTGCAAATGTTTCCTAATCAAATCCCAATCGTGCAATGTCTTATTATATGGGTAAGGAGTTACACAGAAATCAGTTACATTCCAATCACATTTCAACATTGATGTTTCAAATTCATGATTTGATCTCCCAACCACTGGGCAGTTTGCTGCAGCTCCGCTACTTTCCCCCCCAGTTCCTCATCCACCTTAGCCTGAGTGGCTCAGAGCTGATGTGAGTCCACTTGCCACTTCTGCACAAAATGTTCAGTCTTGATGGACTCTTGTAGAGCACTCCCAGCGAAGGCAGCAGTGGTGGCAATGGCTGTGAGTCCAATTATAGCTGCGACCAGCATTCCCACGAGTCGGCGAGGTCTCCTCAGCATCTCCGACACCACTTGCATCAAGAAGGACGATTCCGGACTGCTCTCCCATCTGCGCTTCCTCTCCACCAGGATCCACACCCCCATCCTGCTCTTTAGGACGAGGATGCTGTCTTTTGAAAGGTTTACAAGCAGAGCATGGTTAAAGCAAGTGAACAGTCTTAGCGTCAGCAGTGGAAGAAATAACTCAGCACTCAGCAATCACCACTCTCAGGAATCTGCCAGGTCTCCTTGATGTTTTGAATAACTTCAGTAACAGAACAGGGTCTGGTCACACATCAGCTTCCCTGCTTTCTTCTGGGCCTTGCTGGCTGAAGAGAAATCCACCTATCTCCTTTGCCTGTGAAAATATAAACAAAAAGCCCCTCTCTTCGGAGTGTCATTAACCTGAAAAAGGAATTGTGATTAATATTTGGTGGCTTCTCCATCTCTTCCTTGTTCATCTTTCTCCAAACATGGTTGCCTCCTGTTAAAGGAAGTCCATCAGTTTTATTCTGTAAAAACAAATGCATAGCCCTTTCTCCAGGTGAATGGACCTGGATCCTCAACGGGGTTTACATCATCTTGGGACTTCTTAGGATCAGTTTTCTCTGTAGAATTAAAAATGTGTTTATCTTCCCTAATTTTATTACAAGCTTTTAGTAAGGAGAAAGTTTTTTTGGTTAAAATGACTAAATGAACTTTGTCACACATAAGATTCCTCTTCTCACCCTTCTGTTTCAACAATATAAGTATTAAAGCATTGCGACAGTCTCAGTTAACTTGCTAGCCTTTGCCTCAGTATAAGGATTAGTTAGCTAGCCTTCAATGTTAAGTAAATTTTGGCTTCTAGCTCTCAGGGAATCTGGAGAGCTAAATTGTGAGAACTTCTTACCATACTTTGAAAGACTGAAAAAATTCTTAATAAATTTGTTCAGCTGTTCTTTAACTTACCAAACAGACATTTTTTCTCCAAGTTTACCAATAAGGTTACAGGCTCAATTAAGCTGCTTTGCCCTTCAGGCTTCTTACACTGGATGATTTTACAACCTTGCAATCATCTCTCTTGGTTAACATCACTCATTCCTTCCAAGCTGGATTTAAGGGAAGTTAATGGGAGGGTCTTAGGCCCTCCTGAATGCCCTAAAGTTATGACCCTACATCCAAAGTTTAAAAACCTTTTCTCTTCAATTTCTAATTCCATGTGGGGGTGCTGGTGTTTCCCCACAACAGTATTCCAAAAGACCCCTTGATTTAAAGGGTGGTTGAACTTCTCAAGTACACTTTCCTGATAGACATACATTTTTACTCTAGGAATGCAAGGAAGCAAAAATTGGCTTAAGCGATCTTCTTTTATAAACCATGATATATCAGAATTTATCACTGCCTTAACTTTTTCATAACCCTGTTCAGTAATTCCAGCAACAATCAGAACACCTTGAGAATTTACATTAGACTTTCCTAATAAACATCCCATAGTTCTTTTAGGTAGCGAACCCCAATAACGCTCTTAATTTCTGATTCAATTACATTTTGACTTTACTTCACAACTTTGATTAACTTCAGTATCAGCTTTAATTCCCTGAGTACTTAGATTAAAACTGCCTGATAACAACTGTATTACTCTTTCAATAGGAGACTCCTGTTCTTTAGAACTGCCGTGAGGGCTCCTGAGCCTTGTCTTGGTAAATCAAGGTTACAGCAGCCAGAACAGGGGCTGGGTTTTTGCCTGTTTGACTAGTTTTGGTGGTCTCCTGCTATGAGATTGGGAGATACCTGCCATTTCGGCCATTCAAAGATTCTCTTGCTGGGTTAGGCAGAGGCCTTGCCTTCTGAGCTCTGTTAGGCGAGACTTGGATCAAGCTCCTTCCTCTAATTTCCTGCTGGGAAGCCTTTGCTAATGGCAACCCTTCACTGTTTAATTTTGAAGGACGTTGGCTCGCCCAATGAGTTCCCTCCCTACAGCTGGGGGGGGGCAGAGTTCAGGTTCTTTCAAACCGCAATTAGGTGGCCCAGGCCCATGCTCTGGCGCAGCCGCAGTTTGCTTTTCACGGCAGGCTGATCAGCCTGTGCTGTCTGTACTCCCTTTGAAGAGGACCTGTCTTTCCGCAACTAAAGCACTCTTTCCTAGGTCTGGTATAATTTGCCAAGGCCGCTGCCATGAGGTCTGCCTTGTATTCCTCTGCCTCTACATTCCTGCATATCCTAAGATAATCTAGCAGTGTGCCCTGTTCCCTGTAGGGACTTAAGGCATCTTTACAGTGCTTATTGGAGAAATCATAAGACAGCTTATGCACTAGGTCTCTTACTGCCTGGACATTCTTCACACATTTGGAAATAGCATCTTCCAGTCGGGACACAAAGTCAGCTTAAGGCTCATCATTCCGCTGTCTTATAGTGCGTGTAACTTGGCTTTCTCTCTTCTGATGGAATTATCTTTTCCAGGCCTTAAAACAGACTTCTCTAACTTGAGTAAAAGTCTGCTCATCATAGTTTAATTGTGCCTCAATTGTGATATAATTCTCATCGCCTAGCAGCTGATGAACCCCTATATCTATGCCCTGTTCTGCATTTTTGCGTGCTCGTGAGAGGGCTGCCTGGTTCCATAGCATCTGATATTGCAAAGATTCTGAATGGGGAAAGGCACACTTTTGTCAAAGCTTTCCAATCTGCCGGGATCCAGTGTTCCATATCTGCCATATTCTTGACCATACCAATTACAAATGGTGAATCTGGACCATAACTAGATACTGCCTGCTTAAGATCTTTCAGTAGCTTAAAGGGAAAGGCAGTATGTTGCCTTTCTTGGCTCCCTTCGGGGTGCTGCTCGTCGGGCTCCATGTCTATAATTCTAACGGGATAAGCTATTCTGAATTCTAAGTCTGCTTCTTGAGCTAGACTCTTCTCCACCCGTGAGAGCAAAGGTGCTTTGCCTCTCACTTTCCCAGCCTCACTTGCTAGGTTAAATCTCTCTATTTGCATTCCTTTGTATCTAATCTCTTCTCCTCCAGCACTGGCTTGCTTGATAGTATTGTGATTCCCTGCTCTATACTCTGGCCGGGCAGATGCTTCTACTCTGCAATTTCCTGATTCAAACTTCGGTTTCCTAGCTACATCTAAAGTTTTCTCATCAGCCTGAAACTCATTCTGCCTGCTTCTCACCTGATTTAAGTCTGTGTAGTTTAGAGGTTTCTCACTACTCTGCTGGTCTTCATCTTTCATTCTCTCTCCTTGCAGCGACTCCAACACTGCCTTAATCTGCACCCACAGATCCAGGTCTCCATGGGTATGCTCTGTCCTTCCCTGTGAGTTTTTCTTAAGTTAATGGCTACCTTTTCCCAGATCTCCATATGGAAGGTTCCTGACTCCGAAAAAGAAGGATTAAATTTCTTTACCAATTGAAGAAACTCTTTCCTTTTCTTATTCTTTACTACTATATTTTGTTTCTTCAAGAGGTGGCAAAGAGTGATACCATACTCTATCCTTGCTCTTTGCCTGACCCATATCTCACTCGGACTAAAACACACACTTAAAAAAATAAACTAAAAAAATGTCCCTCACTGTCCGATTAGGCCATACAATTGTTCCATGGGATATAGAACTCAAAAGGGTTATTTTCCTATGGGGCACCACGTAATGGGCGCCATGTGTCAGGGGAAGCCAGCCCCTAACATCATTATGGGTCCGGTAGGCGCAATTGTACAGCGATAATAAGTAAAGATCATAGTAAAGTTATAGAGAGCATGAGAGATAGAAGTATCGAAATAAGTGGGAGTCAGTCACAATTCATGGTAACATGCTCACCTCTGCCCCGCTGATGGTCCACGTGGAGGGAGGGAGAGTTTAATGGTAGCCCAGGCCCCTTTTATATTCTCTGGGGCCATGCAAGCCCCCTAATTACAGGTGAGGACATACATCACTGGAAGGGGCTGTCCTATAGGTAATACAGTAATGAGAGGGGGGTGGTCTAGGGACACACAGGCAATAGGAAGGGGAGGGATCCTAGGTTCAGGATGGAGGCCTAACTTTGACCTATTCCCTAGATCTCCATAGGAACCATTATCAGTAGGGTGTGAATGCTTGGTCTCAGGCCTCAAGGAGGAATAGTCTATTGTCCCCAGTAGCAGGGAGTGAGGCCTGCCATATAGTCTGGTGGACTAACTACCCTAGAGGCCTACCCTGTAGTCTAACTACCCTGGGGAGGATGTCTGTAAGCGTTTGACCTCTCCCCACAAGTCCCCCCTTTAACTCATATATAAAATTCAAAAGCCACATAGGCGACATGGTTATCTTCTATACATTAAAAGCTGCCAAGGCAAAATTTCATGATCCAATTAATATAGCCAAAAATTCGGGCTTAATAGAAACATTTTGAATCCGAGCGCTGGGAAAAGTCCCCTATGCCCATCTGCTATTGGAGGAAGGTATGAGGGGCTGGATGCTGCGGCGGGAAGAAATAGAGCCAAATAGGAATGTCTGCTTCCATAGGGAGAATGAATTAACCATGTGCTCACTCTGCAGCACATCTTTAAGGGAGAAACTGTGGAAAACGTAGACACCCACAGGAACATGTACTTGGACTATATCCCCAACTACCAGAGTGGCGGTCTCCCAGCCGTGGAATTCTAGTCTTCCGGATTCCCTCCGTTCAAGTCAGGGTATAAGTCCCAGTCATCTTTCCCTACAGTGCTAGTATCCCACATTTCCCCTCTCTGCGTGACGTTTAAGATTCAATAGAGTAACGGAGGCAACATGGTCTCTTCATATCTCTCAGCTTCCTGTAGAAGCGACAGGAGACTGCAGGCATCACAATTATGATGACAAACAACACAGTCAGACTGGAACTTAAGCTATGTGAGATACTTTGCACCCACGCTCGCGGATCCAACCTTTCCATGCCACTCACCAACTGCTTAATCATATCAGAGCCAAGAGATGCCTCAAGCTTGTCTTGGAATGTATAGAAAATATCCTTTTTAAGCTGATCAACATCTAACGAAATATTTCCCTTAAGCCCTTGCAAATGTTTCCTAATCAAATCCCAATCGTGCAATGTCTTATTATATGGGTAAGGAGTTACACAGAAATCAGTTACATTCCAATCACATTTCAACATTGATGTTTCAAATTCATGATTTGATCTCCCAACCACTGGGCAGTTTGCTGCAGCTCCGCTACTTTCCCCCCCAGTTCCTCATCCACCTTAGCCTGAGTGGCTCAGAGCTGATGTGAGTCCACTTGCCACTTCTGCACAAAATGTTCAGTCTTGATGGACTCTTGTAGAGCACTCCCAGCGAAGGCAGCAGTGGTGGCAATGGCTGTGAGTCCAATTATAGCTGCGACCAGCATTCCCACGAGTCGGCGAGGTCTCCTCAGCATCTCCGACACCACTTGCATCAAGAAGGACGATTCCGGACTGCTCTCCCATCTGCGCTTCCTCTCCACCAGGATCCACACCCCCATCCTGCTCGTTAGGACGAGGATGCTGTCTTTTGAAAGGTTTACAAGCAGAGCATGGTTAAAGCAAGTGAACAGTCTTAGCGTCAGCAGTGGAAGAAATAACTCAGCACTCAGCAATCACCACTCTCAGGAATCTGCCAGGTCTCCTTGATGTTTTGAATAACTTCAGTAACAGAACAGGGTCTGGTCACACATCAGCTTCCCTGCTTTCTTCTGGGCCTTGCTGGCTGAAGAGAAATCCACCTATCTCCTTTGCCTGTGAAAATATAAACAAAAAGCCCCTCTCTTCGGAGTGTCATTAACCTGAAAAAGGAATTGTGATTAATATTTGGTGGCTTCTCCATCTCTTCCTTGTTCATCTTTCTCCAAACATGGTTGCCTCCTGTTAAAGGAAGTCCATCAGTTTTATTCTGTAAAAACAAATGCATAGCCCTTTCTCCAGGTGAATGGACCTGGATCCTCAACGGGGTTTACATCATCTTGGGACTTCTTAGGATCAGTTTTCTCTGTAGAATTAAAAATGTGTTTATCTTCCCTAATTTTATTACAAGCTTTTAGTAAGGAGAAAGTTTTTTTGGTTAAAATGACTAAATGAACTTTGTCACACATAAGATTCCTCTTCTCACCCTTCTGTTTCAACAATATAAGTATTAAAGCATTGCGACAGTCTCAGTTAACTTGCTAGCCTTTGCCTCAGTATAAGGATTAGTTAGCTAGCCTTCAATGTTAAGTAAATTTTGGCTTCTAGCTCTCAGGGAATCTGGAGAGCTAAATTGTGAGAACTTCTTACCATACTTTGAAAGACTGAAAAAATTCTTAATAAATTTGTTCAGCTGTTCTTTAACTTACCAAACAGACATTTTTTCTCCAAGTTTACCAATAAGGTTACAGGCTCAATTAAGCTGCTTTGCCCTTCAGGCTTCTTACACTGGATGATTTTACAACCTTGCAATCATCTCTCTTGGTTAACATCACTCATTCCTTCCAAGCTGGATTTAAGGGAAGTTAATGGGAGGGTCTTAGGCCCTCCTGAATGCCCTAAAGTTATGACCCTACATCCAAAGTTTAAAAACCTTTTCTCTTCAATTTCTAATTCCATGTGGGGGTGCTGGTGTTTCCCCACAACAGTATTCCAAAAGACCCCTTGATTTAAAGGGTGGTTGAACTTCTCAAGTACACTTTCCTGATAGACATACATTTTTACTCTAGGAATGCAAGGAAGCAAAAATTGGCTTAAGCGATCTTCTTTTATAAACCATGATATATCAGAATTTATCACTGCCTTAACTTTTTCATAACCCTGTTCAGTAATTCCAGCAACAATCAGAACACCTTGAGAATTTACATTAGACTTTCCTAATAAACATCCCATAGTTCTTTTAGGTAGCGAACCCCAATAACGCTCTTAATTTCTGATTCAATTACATTTTGACTTTACTTCACAACTTTGATTAACTTCAGTATCAGCTTTAATTCCCTGAGTACTTAGATTAAAACTGCCTGATAACAACTGTATTACTCTTTCAATAGGAGACTCCTGTTCTTTAGAACTGCCGTGAGGGCTCCTGAGCCTTGTCTTGGTAAATCAAGGTTACAGCAGCCAGAACAGGGGCTGGGTTTTTGCCTGTTTGACTAGTTTTGGTGGTCTCCTGCTATGAGATTGGGAGATACCTGCCATTTCGGCCATTCAAAGATTCTCTTGCTGGGTTAGGCAGAGGCCTTGCCTTCTGAGCTCTGTTAGGCGAGACTTGGATCAAGCTCCTTCCTCTAATTTCCTGCTGGGAAGCCTTTGCTAATGGCAACCCTTCACTGTTTAATTTTGAAGGACGTTGGCTCGCCCAATGAGTTCCCTCCCTACAGCTGGGGGGGGGCAGAGTTCAGGTTCTTTCAAACCGCAATTAGGTGGCCCAGGCCCATGCTCTGGCGCAGCCGCAGTTTGCTTTTCACGGCAGGCTGATCAGCCTGTGCTGTCTGTACTCCCTTTGAAGAGGACCTGTCTTTCCGCAACTAAAGCACTCTTTCCTAGGTCTGGTATAATTTGCCAAGGCCGCTGCCATGAGGTCTGCCTTGTATTCCTCTGCCTCTACATTCCTGCATATCCTAAGATAATCTAGCAGTGTGCCCTGTTCCCTGTAGGGACTTAAGGCATCTTTACAGTGCTTATTGGAGAAATCATAAGACAGCTTATGCACTAGGTCTCTTACTGCCTGGACATTCTTCACACATTTGGAAATAGCATCTTCCAGTCGGGACACAAAGTCAGCTTAAGGCTCATCATTCCGCTGTCTTATAGTGCGTGTAACTTGGCTTTCTCTCTTCTGATGGAATTATCTTTTCCAGGCCTTAAAACAGACTTCTCTAACTTGAGTAAAAGTCTGCTCATCATAGTTTAATTGTGCCTCAATTGTGATATAATTCTCATCGCCTAGCAGCTGATGAACCCCTATATCTATGCCCTGTTCTGCATTTTTGCGTGCTCGTGAGAGGGCTGCCTGGTTCCATAGCATCTGATATTGCAAAGATTCTGAATGGGGAAAGGCACACTTTTGTCAAAGCTTTCCAATCTGCCGGGATCCAGTGTTCCATATCTGCCATATTCTTGACCATACCAATTACAAATGGTGAATCTGGACCATAACTAGATACTGCCTGCTTAAGATCTTTCAGTAGCTTAAAGGGAAAGGCAGTATGTTGCCTTTCTTGGCTCCCTTCGGGGTGCTGCTCGTCGGGCTCCATGTCTATAATTCTAACGGGATAAGCTATTCTGAATTCTAAGTCTGCTTCTTGAGCTAGACTCTTCTCCACCCGTGAGAGCAAAGGTGCTTTGCCTCTCACTTTCCCAGCCTCACTTGCTAGGTTAAATCTCTCTATTTGCATTCCTTTGTATCTAATCTCTTCTCCTCCAGCACTGGCTTGCTTGATAGTATTGTGATTCCCTGCTCTATACTCTGGCCGGGCAGATGCTTCTACTCTGCAATTTCCTGATTCAAACTTCGGTTTCCTAGCTACATCTAAAGTTTTCTCATCAGCCTGAAACTCATTCTGCCTGCTTCTCACCTGATTTAAGTCTGTGTAGTTTAGAGGTTTCTCACTACTCTGCTGGTCTTCATCTTTCATTCTCTCTCCTTGCAGCGACTCCAACACTGCCTTAATCTGCACCCACAGATCCAGGTCTCCATGGGTATGCTCTGTCCTTCCCTGTGAGTTTTTCTTAAGTTAATGGCTACCTTTTCCCAGATCTCCATATGGAAGGTTCCTGACTCCGAAAAAGAAGGATTAAATTTCTTTACCAATTGAAGAAACTCTTTCCTTTTCTTATTCTTTACTACTATATTTTGTTTCTTCAAGAGGTGGCAAAGAGTGATACCATACTCTATCCTTGCTCTTTGCCTGACCCATATCTCACTCGGACTAAAACACACACTTAAAAAAATAAACTAAAAAAATGTCCCTCACTGTCCGATTAGGCCATACAATTGTTCCATGGGATATAGAACTCAAAAGGGTTATTTTCCTATGGGGCACCACGTAATGGGCGCCATGTGTCAGGGGAAGCCAGCCCCTAACATCATTATGGGTCCGGTAGGCGCAATTGTACAGCGATAATAAGTAAAGATCATAGTAAAGTTATAGAGAGCATGAGAGATAGAAGTATCGAAATAAGTGGGAGTCAGTCACAATTCATGGTAACATGCTCACCTCTGCCCCGCTGATGGTCCACGTGGAGGGAGGGAGAGTTTAATGGTAGCCCAGGCCCCTTTTATATTCTCTGGGGCCATGCAAGCCCCCTAATTACAGGTGAGGACATACATCACTGGAAGGGGCTGTCCTATAGGTAATACAGTAATGAGAGGGGGGTGGTCTAGGGACACACAGGCAATAGGAAGGGGAGGGATCCTAGGTTCAGGATGGAGGCCTAACTTTGACCTATTCCCTAGATCTCCATAGGAACCATTATCAGTAGGGTGTGAATGCTTGGTCTCAGGCCTCAAGGAGGAATAGTCTATTGTCCCCAGTAGCAGGGAGTGAGGCCTGCCATATAGTCTGGTGGACTAACTACCCTAGAGGCCTACCCTGTAGTCTAACTACCCTGGGGAGGATGTCTGTAAGCGTTTGACCTCTCCCCACAAGTCCCCCCTTTAACTCATATATAAAATTCAAAAGCCACATAGGCGACATGGTTATCTTCTATACATTAAAAGCTGCCAAGGCAAAATTTCATGATCCAATTAATATAGCCAAAAATTCGGGCTTAATAGAAACATTTTGAATCCGAGCGCTGGGAAAAGTCCCCTATGCCCATCTGCTATTGGAGGAAGGTATGAGGGGCTGGATGCTGCGGCGGGAAGAAATAGAGCCAAATAGGAATGTCTGCTTCCATAGGGAGAATGAATTAACCATGTGCTCACTCTGCAGCACATCTTTAAGGGAGAAACTGTGGAAAACGTAGACACCCACAGGAACATGTACTTGGACTATATCCCCAACTACCAGAGTGGCGGTCTCCCAGCCGTGGAATTCTAGTCTTCCGGATTCCCTCCGTTCAAGTCAGGGTATAAGTCCCAGTCATCTTTCCCTACAGTGCTAGTATCCCACATTTCCCCTCTCTGCGTGACGTTTAAGATTCAATAGAGTAACGGAGGCAACATGGTCTCTTCATATCTCTCAGCTTCCTGTAGAAGCGACAGGAGACTGCAGGCATCACAATTATGATGACAAACAACACAGTCAGACTGGAACTTAAGCTATGTGAGATACTTTGCACCCACGCTCGCGGATCCAACCTTTCCATGCCACTCACCAACTGCTTAATCATATCAGAGCCAAGAGATGCCTCAAGCTTGTCTTGGAATGTATAGAAAATATCCTTTTTAAGCTGATCAACATCTAACGAAATATTTCCCTTAAGCCCTTGCAAATGTTTCCTAATCAAATCCCAATCGTGCAATGTCTTATTATATGGGTAAGGAGTTACACAGAAATCAGTTACATTCCAATCACATTTCAACATTGATGTTTCAAATTCATGATTTGATCTCCCAACCACTGGGCAGTTTGCTGCAGCTCCGCTACTTTCCCCCCCAGTTCCTCATCCACCTTAGCCTGAGTGGCTCAGAGCTGATGTGAGTCCACTTGCCACTTCTGCACAAAATGTTCAGTCTTGATGGACTCTTGTAGAGCACTCCCAGCGAAGGCAGCAGTGGTGGCAATGGCTGTGAGTCCAATTATAGCTGCGACCAGCATTCCCACGAGTCGGCGAGGTCTCCTCAGCATCTCCGACACCACTTGCATCAAGAAGGACGATTCCGGACTGCTCTCCCATCTGCGCTTCCTCTCCACCAGGATCCACACCCCCATCCTGCTCGTTAGGACGAGGATGCTGTCTTTTGAAAGGTTTACAAGCAGAGCATGGTTAAAGCAAGTGAACAGTCTTAGCGTCAGCAGTGGAAGAAATAACTCAGCACTCAGCAATCACCACTCTCAGGAATCTGCCAGGTCTCCTTGATGTTTTGAATAACTTCAGTAACAGAACAGGGTCTGGTCACACATCAGCTTCCCTGCTTTCTTCTGGGCCTTGCTGGCTGAAGAGAAATCCACCTATCTCCTTTGCCTGTGAAAATATAAACAAAAAGCCCCTCTCTTCGGAGTGTCATTAACCTGAAAAAGGAATTGTGATTAATATTTGGTGGCTTCTCCATCTCTTCCTTGTTCATCTTTCTCCAAACATGGTTGCCTCCTGTTAAAGGAAGTCCATCAGTTTTATTCTGTAAAAACAAATGCATAGCCCTTTCTCCAGGTGAATGGACCTGGATCCTCAACGGGGTTTACATCATCTTGGGACTTCTTAGGATCAGTTTTCTCTGTAGAATTAAAAATGTGTTTATCTTCCCTAATTTTATTACAAGCTTTTAGTAAGGAGAAAGTTTTTTTGGTTAAAATGACTAAATGAACTTTGTCACACATAAGATTCCTCTTCTCACCCTTCTGTTTCAACAATATAAGTATTAAAGCATTGCGACAGTCTCAGTTAACTTGCTAGCCTTTGCCTCAGTATAAGGATTAGTTAGCTAGCCTTCAATGTTAAGTAAATTTTGGCTTCTAGCTCTCAGGGAATCTGGAGAGCTAAATTGTGAGAACTTCTTACCATACTTTGAAAGACTGAAAAAATTCTTAATAAATTTGTTCAGCTGTTCTTTAACTTACCAAACAGACATTTTTTCTCCAAGTTTACCAATAAGGTTACAGGCTCAATTAAGCTGCTTTGCCCTTCAGGCTTCTTACACTGGATGATTTTACAACCTTGCAATCATCTCTCTTGGTTAACATCACTCATTCCTTCCAAGCTGGATTTAAGGGAAGTTAATGGGAGGGTCTTAGGCCCTCCTGAATGCCCTAAAGTTATGACCCTACATCCAAAGTTTAAAAACCTTTTCTCTTCAATTTCTAATTCCATGTGGGGGTGCTGGTGTTTCCCCACAACAGTATTCCAAAAGACCCCTTGATTTAAAGGGTGGTTGAACTTCTCAAGTACACTTTCCTGATAGACATACATTTTTACTCTAGGAATGCAAGGAAGCAAAAATTGGCTTAAGCGATCTTCTTTTATAAACCATGATATATCAGAATTTATCACTGCCTTAACTTTTTCATAACCCTGTTCAGTAATTCCAGCAACAATCAGAACACCTTGAGAATTTACATTAGACTTTCCTAATAAACATCCCATAGTTCTTTTAGGTAGCGAACCCCAATAACGCTCTTAATTTCTGATTCAATTACATTTTGACTTTACTTCACAACTTTGATTAACTTCAGTATCAGCTTTAATTCCCTGAGTACTTAGATTAAAACTGCCTGATAACAACTGTATTACTCTTTCAATAGGAGACTCCTGTTCTTTAGAACTGCCGTGAGGGCTCCTGAGCCTTGTCTTGGTAAATCAAGGTTACAGCAGCCAGAACAGGGGCTGGGTTTTTGCCTGTTTGACTAGTTTTGGTGGTCTCCTGCTATGAGATTGGGAGATACCTGCCATTTCGGCCATTCAAAGATTCTCTTGCTGGGTTAGGCAGAGGCCTTGCCTTCTGAGCTCTGTTAGGCGAGACTTGGATCAAGCTCCTTCCTCTAATTTCCTGCTGGGAAGCCTTTGCTAATGGCAACCCTTCACTGTTTAATTTTGAAGGACGTTGGCTCGCCCAATGAGTTCCCTCCCTACAGCTGGGGGGGGGCAGAGTTCAGGTTCTTTCAAACCGCAATTAGGTGGCCCAGGCCCATGCTCTGGCGCAGCCGCAGTTTGCTTTTCACGGCAGGCTGATCAGCCTGTGCTGTCTGTACTCCCTTTGAAGAGGACCTGTCTTTCCGCAACTAAAGCACTCTTTCCTAGGTCTGGTATAATTTGCCAAGGCCGCTGCCATGAGGTCTGCCTTGTATTCCTCTGCCTCTACATTCCTGCATATCCTAAGATAATCTAGCAGTGTGCCCTGTTCCCTGTAGGGACTTAAGGCATCTTTACAGTGCTTATTGGAGAAATCATAAGACAGCTTATGCACTAGGTCTCTTACTGCCTGGACATTCTTCACACATTTGGAAATAGCATCTTCCAGTCGGGACACAAAGTCAGCTTAAGGCTCATCATTCCGCTGTCTTATAGTGCGTGTAACTTGGCTTTCTCTCTTCTGATGGAATTATCTTTTCCAGGCCTTAAAACAGACTTCTCTAACTTGAGTAAAAGTCTGCTCATCATAGTTTAATTGTGCCTCAATTGTGATATAATTCTCATCGCCTAGCAGCTGATGAACCCCTATATCTATGCCCTGTTCTGCATTTTTGCGTGCTCGTGAGAGGGCTGCCTGGTTCCATAGCATCTGATATTGCAAAGATTCTGAATGGGGAAAGGCACACTTTTGTCAAAGCTTTCCAATCTGCCGGGATCCAGTGTTCCATATCTGCCATATTCTTGACCATACCAATTACAAATGGTGAATCTGGACCATAACTAGATACTGCCTGCTTAAGATCTTTCAGTAGCTTAAAGGGAAAGGCAGTATGTTGCCTTTCTTGGCTCCCTTCGGGGTGCTGCTCGTCGGGCTCCATGTCTATAATTCTAACGGGATAAGCTATTCTGAATTCTAAGTCTGCTTCTTGAGCTAGACTCTTCTCCACCCGTGAGAGCAAAGGTGCTTTGCCTCTCACTTTCCCAGCCTCACTTGCTAGGTTAAATCTCTCTATTTGCATTCCTTTGTATCTAATCTCTTCTCCTCCAGCACTGGCTTGCTTGATAGTATTGTGATTCCCTGCTCTATACTCTGGCCGGGCAGATGCTTCTACTCTGCAATTTCCTGATTCAAACTTCGGTTTCCTAGCTACATCTAAAGTTTTCTCATCAGCCTGAAACTCATTCTGCCTGCTTCTCACCTGATTTAAGTCTGTGTAGTTTAGAGGTTTCTCACTACTCTGCTGGTCTTCATCTTTCATTCTCTCTCCTTGCAGCGACTCCAACACTGCCTTAATCTGCACCCACAGATCCAGGTCTCCATGGGTATGCTCTGTCCTTCCCTGTGAGTTTTTCTTAAGTTAATGGCTACCTTTTCCCAGATCTCCATATGGAAGGTTCCTGACTCCGAAAAAGAAGGATTAAATTTCTTTACCAATTGAAGAAACTCTTTCCTTTTCTTATTCTTTACTACTATATTTTGTTTCTTCAAGAGGTGGCAAAGAGTGATACCATACTCTATCCTTGCTCTTTGCCTGACCCATATCTCACTCGGACTAAAACACACACTTAAAAAAATAAACTAAAAAAATGTCCCTCACTGTCCGATTAGGCCATACAATTGTTCCATGGGATATAGAACTCAAAAGGGTTATTTTCCTATGGGGCACCACGTAATGGGCGCCATGTGTCAGGGGAAGCCAGCCCCTAACATCATTATGGGTCCGGTAGGCGCAATTGTACAGCGATAATAAGTAAAGATCATAGTAAAGTTATAGAGAGCATGAGAGATAGAAGTATCGAAATAAGTGGGAGTCAGTCACAATTCATGGTAACATGCTCACCTCTGCCCCGCTGATGGTCCACGTGGAGGGAGGGAGAGTTTAATGGTAGCCCAGGCCCCTTTTATATTCTCTGGGGCCATGCAAGCCCCCTAATTACAGGTGAGGACATACATCACTGGAAGGGGCTGTCCTATAGGTAATACAGTAATGAGAGGGGGGTGGTCTAGGGACACACAGGCAATAGGAAGGGGAGGGATCCTAGGTTCAGGATGGAGGCCTAACTTTGACCTATTCCCTAGATCTCCATAGGAACCATTATCAGTAGGGTGTGAATGCTTGGTCTCAGGCCTCAAGGAGGAATAGTCTATTGTCCCCAGTAGCAGGGAGTGAGGCCTGCCATATAGTCTGGTGGACTAACTACCCTAGAGGCCTACCCTGTAGTCTAACTACCCTGGGGAGGATGTCTGTAAGCGTTTGACCTCTCCCCACAAGTCCCCCCTTTAACTCATATATAAAATTCAAAAGCCACATAGGCGACATGGTTATCTTCTATACATTAAAAGCTGCCAAGGCAAAATTTCATGATCCAATTAATATAGCCAAAAATTCGGGCTTAATAGAAACATTTTGAATCCGAGCGCTGGGAAAAGTCCCCTATGCCCATCTGCTATTGGAGGAAGGTATGAGGGGCTGGATGCTGCGGCGGGAAGAAATAGAGCCAAATAGGAATGTCTGCTTCCATAGGGAGAATGAATTAACCATGTGCTCACTCTGCAGCACATCTTTAAGGGAGAAACTGTGGAAAACGTAGACACCCACAGGAACATGTACTTGGACTATATCCCCAACTACCAGAGTGGCGGTCTCCCAGCCGTGGAATTCTAGTCTTCCGGATTCCCTCCGTTCAAGTCAGGGTATAAGTCCCAGTCATCTTTCCCTACAGTGCTAGTATCCCACATTTCCCCTCTCTGCGTGACGTTTAAGATTCAATAGAGTAACGGAGGCAACATGGTCTCTTCATATCTCTCAGCTTCCTGTAGAAGCGACAGGAGACTGCAGGCATCACAATTATGATGACAAACAACACAGTCAGACTGGAACTTAAGCTATGTGAGATACTTTGCACCCACGCTCGCGGATCCAACCTTTCCATGCCACTCACCAACTGCTTAATCATATCAGAGCCAAGAGATGCCTCAAGCTTGTCTTGGAATGTATAGAAAATATCCTTTTTAAGCTGATCAACATCTAACGAAATATTTCCCTTAAGCCCTTGCAAATGTTTCCTAATCAAATCCCAATCGTGCAATGTCTTATTATATGGGTAAGGAGTTACACAGAAATCAGTTACATTCCAATCACATTTCAACATTGATGTTTCAAATTCATGATTTGATCTCCCAACCACTGGGCAGTTTGCTGCAGCTCCGCTACTTTCCCCCCCAGTTCCTCATCCACCTTAGCCTGAGTGGCTCAGAGCTGATGTGAGTCCACTTGCCACTTCTGCACAAAATGTTCAGTCTTGATGGACTCTTGTAGAGCACTCCCAGCGAAGGCAGCAGTGGTGGCAATGGCTGTGAGTCCAATTATAGCTGCGACCAGCATTCCCACGAGTCGGCGAGGTCTCCTCAGCATCTCCGACACCACTTGCATCAAGAAGGACGATTCCGGACTGCTCTCCCATCTGCGCTTCCTCTCCACCAGGATCCACACCCCCATCCTGCTCGTTAGGACGAGGATGCTGTCTTTTGAAAGGTTTACAAGCAGAGCATGGTTAAAGCAAGTGAACAGTCTTAGCGTCAGCAGTGGAAGAAATAACTCAGCACTCAGCAATCACCACTCTCAGGAATCTGCCAGGTCTCCTTGATGTTTTGAATAACTTCAGTAACAGAACAGGGTCTGGTCACACATCAGCTTCCCTGCTTTCTTCTGGGCCTTGCTGGCTGAAGAGAAATCCACCTATCTCCTTTGCCTGTGAAAATATAAACAAAAAGCCCCTCTCTTCGGAGTGTCATTAACCTGAAAAAGGAATTGTGATTAATATTTGGTGGCTTCTCCATCTCTTCCTTGTTCATCTTTCTCCAAACATGGTTGCCTCCTGTTAAAGGAAGTCCATCAGTTTTATTCTGTAAAAACAAATGCATAGCCCTTTCTCCAGGTGAATGGACCTGGATCCTCAACGGGGTTTACATCATCTTGGGACTTCTTAGGATCAGTTTTCTCTGTAGAATTAAAAATGTGTTTATCTTCCCTAATTTTATTACAAGCTTTTAGTAAGGAGAAAGTTTTTTTGGTTAAAATGACTAAATGAACTTTGTCACACATAAGATTCCTCTTCTCACCCTTCTGTTTCAACAATATAAGTATTAAAGCATTGCGACAGTCTCAGTTAACTTGCTAGCCTTTGCCTCAGTATAAGGATTAGTTAGCTAGCCTTCAATGTTAAGTAAATTTTGGCTTCTAGCTCTCAGGGAATCTGGAGAGCTAAATTGTGAGAACTTCTTACCATACTTTGAAAGACTGAAAAAATTCTTAATAAATTTGTTCAGCTGTTCTTTAACTTACCAAACAGACATTTTTTCTCCAAGTTTACCAATAAGGTTACAGGCTCAATTAAGCTGCTTTGCCCTTCAGGCTTCTTACACTGGATGATTTTACAACCTTGCAATCATCTCTCTTGGTTAACATCACTCATTCCTTCCAAGCTGGATTTAAGGGAAGTTAATGGGAGGGTCTTAGGCCCTCCTGAATGCCCTAAAGTTATGACCCTACATCCAAAGTTTAAAAACCTTTTCTCTTCAATTTCTAATTCCATGTGGGGGTGCTGGTGTTTCCCCACAACAGTATTCCAAAAGACCCCTTGATTTAAAGGGTGGTTGAACTTCTCAAGTACACTTTCCTGATAGACATACATTTTTACTCTAGGAATGCAAGGAAGCAAAAATTGGCTTAAGCGATCTTCTTTTATAAACCATGATATATCAGAATTTATCACTGCCTTAACTTTTTCATAACCCTGTTCAGTAATTCCAGCAACAATCAGAACACCTTGAGAATTTACATTAGACTTTCCTAATAAACATCCCATAGTTCTTTTAGGTAGCGAACCCCAATAACGCTCTTAATTTCTGATTCAATTACATTTTGACTTTACTTCACAACTTTGATTAACTTCAGTATCAGCTTTAATTCCCTGAGTACTTAGATTAAAACTGCCTGATAACAACTGTATTACTCTTTCAATAGGAGACTCCTGTTCTTTAGAACTGCCGTGAGGGCTCCTGAGCCTTGTCTTGGTAAATCAAGGTTACAGCAGCCAGAACAGGGGCTGGGTTTTTGCCTGTTTGACTAGTTTTGGTGGTCTCCTGCTATGAGATTGGGAGATACCTGCCATTTCGGCCATTCAAAGATTCTCTTGCTGGGTTAGGCAGAGGCCTTGCCTTCTGAGCTCTGTTAGGCGAGACTTGGATCAAGCTCCTTCCTCTAATTTCCTGCTGGGAAGCCTTTGCTAATGGCAACCCTTCACTGTTTAATTTTGAAGGACGTTGGCTCGCCCAATGAGTTCCCTCCCTACAGCTGGGGGGGGGCAGAGTTCAGGTTCTTTCAAACCGCAATTAGGTGGCCCAGGCCCATGCTCTGGCGCAGCCGCAGTTTGCTTTTCACGGCAGGCTGATCAGCCTGTGCTGTCTGTACTCCCTTTGAAGAGGACCTGTCTTTCCGCAACTAAAGCACTCTTTCCTAGGTCTGGTATAATTTGCCAAGGCCGCTGCCATGAGGTCTGCCTTGTATTCCTCTGCCTCTACATTCCTGCATATCCTAAGATAATCTAGCAGTGTGCCCTGTTCCCTGTAGGGACTTAAGGCATCTTTACAGTGCTTATTGGAGAAATCATAAGACAGCTTATGCACTAGGTCTCTTACTGCCTGGACATTCTTCACACATTTGGAAATAGCATCTTCCAGTCGGGACACAAAGTCAGCTTAAGGCTCATCATTCCGCTGTCTTATAGTGCGTGTAACTTGGCTTTCTCTCTTCTGATGGAATTATCTTTTCCAGGCCTTAAAACAGACTTCTCTAACTTGAGTAAAAGTCTGCTCATCATAGTTTAATTGTGCCTCAATTGTGATATAATTCTCATCGCCTAGCAGCTGATGAACCCCTATATCTATGCCCTGTTCTGCATTTTTGCGTGCTCGTGAGAGGGCTGCCTGGTTCCATAGCATCTGATATTGCAAAGATTCTGAATGGGGAAAGGCACACTTTTGTCAAAGCTTTCCAATCTGCCGGGATCCAGTGTTCCATATCTGCCATATTCTTGACCATACCAATTACAAATGGTGAATCTGGACCATAACTAGATACTGCCTGCTTAAGATCTTTCAGTAGCTTAAAGGGAAAGGCAGTATGTTGCCTTTCTTGGCTCCCTTCGGGGTGCTGCTCGTCGGGCTCCATGTCTATAATTCTAACGGGATAAGCTATTCTGAATTCTAAGTCTGCTTCTTGAGCTAGACTCTTCTCCACCCGTGAGAGCAAAGGTGCTTTGCCTCTCACTTTCCCAGCCTCACTTGCTAGGTTAAATCTCTCTATTTGCATTCCTTTGTATCTAATCTCTTCTCCTCCAGCACTGGCTTGCTTGATAGTATTGTGATTCCCTGCTCTATACTCTGGCCGGGCAGATGCTTCTACTCTGCAATTTCCTGATTCAAACTTCGGTTTCCTAGCTACATCTAAAGTTTTCTCATCAGCCTGAAACTCATTCTGCCTGCTTCTCACCTGATTTAAGTCTGTGTAGTTTAGAGGTTTCTCACTACTCTGCTGGTCTTCATCTTTCATTCTCTCTCCTTGCAGCGACTCCAACACTGCCTTAATCTGCACCCACAGATCCAGGTCTCCATGGGTATGCTCTGTCCTTCCCTGTGAGTTTTTCTTAAGTTAATGGCTACCTTTTCCCAGATCTCCATATGGAAGGTTCCTGACTCCGAAAAAGAAGGATTAAATTTCTTTACCAATTGAAGAAACTCTTTCCTTTTCTTATTCTTTACTACTATATTTTGTTTCTTCAAGAGGTGGCAAAGAGTGATACCATACTCTATCCTTGCTCTTTGCCTGACCCATATCTCACTCGGACTAAAACACACACTTAAAAAAATAAACTAAAAAAATGTCCCTCACTGTCCGATTAGGCCATACAATTGTTCCATGGGATATAGAACTCAAAAGGGTTATTTTCCTATGGGGCACCACGTAATGGGCGCCATGTGTCAGGGGAAGCCAGCCCCTAACATCATTATGGGTCCGGTAGGCGCAATTGTACAGCGATAATAAGTAAAGATCATAGTAAAGTTATAGAGAGCATGAGAGATAGAAGTATCGAAATAAGTGGGAGTCAGTCACAATTCATGGTAACATGCTCACCTCTGCCCCGCTGATGGTCCACGTGGAGGGAGGGAGAGTTTAATGGTAGCCCAGGCCCCTTTTATATTCTCTGGGGCCATGCAAGCCCCCTAATTACAGGTGAGGACATACATCACTGGAAGGGGCTGTCCTATAGGTAATACAGTAATGAGAGGGGGGTGGTCTAGGGACACACAG
The DNA here is from genome assembly GCF_050624435.1 of Tenrec ecaudatus. Lineage (NCBI taxonomy): Eukaryota > Metazoa > Chordata > Mammalia > Afrosoricida > Tenrecidae > Tenrec > Tenrec ecaudatus. The sequence continues at coordinate 12,622,067 of NC_134535.1, read as the reverse complement.
GCAATAGGAAGGGGAGGGATCCTAGGTTCAGGATGGAGGCCTAACTTTGACCTATTCCCTAGATCTCCATAGGAACCATTATCAGTAGGGTGTGAATGCTTGGTCTCAGGCCTCAAGGAGGAATAGTCTATTGTCCCCAGTAGCAGGGAGTGAGGCCTGCCATATAGTCTGGTGGACTAACTACCCTAGAGGCCTACCCTGTAGTCTAACTACCCTGGGGAGGATGTCTGTAAGCGTTTGACCTCTCCCCACAAGTCCCCCCTTTAACTCATATATAAAATTCAAAAGCCACATAGGCGACATGGTTATCTTCTATACATTAAAAGCTGCCAAGGCAAAATTTCATGATCCAATTAATATAGCCAAAAATTCGGGCTTAATAGAAACATTTTGAATCCGAGCGCTGGGAAAAGTCCCCTATGCCCATCTGCTATTGGAGGAAGGTATGAGGGGCTGGATGCTGCGGCGGGAAGAAATAGAGCCAAATAGGAATGTCTGCTTCCATAGGGAGAATGAATTAACCATGTGCTCACTCTGCAGCACATCTTTAAGGGAGAAACTGTGGAAAACGTAGACACCCACAGGAACATGTACTTGGACTATATCCCCAACTACCAGAGTGGCGGTCTCCCAGCCGTGGAATTCTAGTCTTCCGGATTCCCTCCGTTCAAGTCAGGGTATAAGTCCCAGTCATCTTTCCCTACAGTGCTAGTATCCCACATTTCCCCTCTCTGCGTGACGTTTAAGATTCAATAGAGTAACGGAGGCAACATGGTCTCTTCATATCTCTCAGCTTCCTGTAGAAGCGACAGGAGACTGCAGGCATCACAATTATGATGACAAACAACACAGTCAGACTGGAACTTAAGCTATGTGAGATACTTTGCACCCACGCTCGCGGATCCAACCTTTCCATGCCACTCACCAACTGCTTAATCATATCAGAGCCAAGAGATGCCTCAAGCTTGTCTTGGAATGTATAGAAAATATCCTTTTTAAGCTGATCAACATCTAACGAAATATTTCCCTTAAGCCCTTGCAAATGTTTCCTAATCAAATCCCAATCGTGCAATGTCTTATTATATGGGTAAGGAGTTACACAGAAATCAGTTACATTCCAATCACATTTCAACATTGATGTTTCAAATTCATGATTTGATCTCCCAACCACTGGGCAGTTTGCTGCAGCTCCGCTACTTTCCCCCCCAGTTCCTCATCCACCTTAGCCTGAGTGGCTCAGAGCTGATGTGAGTCCACTTGCCACTTCTGCACAAAATGTTCAGTCTTGATGGACTCTTGTAGAGCACTCCCAGCGAAGGCAGCAGTGGTGGCAATGGCTGTGAGTCCAATTATAGCTGCGACCAGCATTCCCACGAGTCGGCGAGGTCTCCTCAGCATCTCCGACACCACTTGCATCAAGAAGGACGATTCCGGACTGCTCTCCCATCTGCGCTTCCTCTCCACCAGGATCCACACCCCCATCCTGCTCGTTAGGACGAGGATGCTGTCTTTTGAAAGGTTTACAAGCAGAGCATGGTTAAAGCAAGTGAACAGTCTTAGCGTCAGCAGTGGAAGAAATAACTCAGCACTCAGCAATCACCACTCTCAGGAATCTGCCAGGTCTCCTTGATGTTTTGAATAACTTCAGTAACAGAACAGGGTCTGGTCACACATCAGCTTCCCTGCTTTCTTCTGGGCCTTGCTGGCTGAAGAGAAATCCACCTATCTCCTTTGCCTGTGAAAATATAAACAAAAAGCCCCTCTCTTCGGAGTGTCATTAACCTGAAAAAGGAATTGTGATTAATATTTGGTGGCTTCTCCATCTCTTCCTTGTTCATCTTTCTCCAAACATGGTTGCCTCCTGTTAAAGGAAGTCCATCAGTTTTATTCTGTAAAAACAAATGCATAGCCCTTTCTCCAGGTGAATGGACCTGGATCCTCAACGGGGTTTACATCATCTTGGGACTTCTTAGGATCAGTTTTCTCTGTAGAATTAAAAATGTGTTTATCTTCCCTAATTTTATTACAAGCTTTTAGTAAGGAGAAAGTTTTTTTGGTTAAAATGACTAAATGAACTTTGTCACACATAAGATTCCTCTTCTCACCCTTCTGTTTCAACAATATAAGTATTAAAGCATTGCGACAGTCTCAGTTAACTTGCTAGCCTTTGCCTCAGTATAAGGATTAGTTAGCTAGCCTTCAATGTTAAGTAAATTTTGGCTTCTAGCTCTCAGGGAATCTGGAGAGCTAAATTGTGAGAACTTCTTACCATACTTTGAAAGACTGAAAAAATTCTTAATAAATTTGTTCAGCTGTTCTTTAACTTACCAAACAGACATTTTTTCTCCAAGTTTACCAATAAGGTTACAGGCTCAATTAAGCTGCTTTGCCCTTCAGGCTTCTTACACTGGATGATTTTACAACCTTGCAATCATCTCTCTTGGTTAACATCACTCATTCCTTCCAAGCTGGATTTAAGGGAAGTTAATGGGAGGGTCTTAGGCCCTCCTGAATGCCCTAAAGTTATGACCCTACATCCAAAGTTTAAAAACCTTTTCTCTTCAATTTCTAATTCCATGTGGGGGTGCTGGTGTTTCCCCACAACAGTATTCCAAAAGACCCCTTGATTTAAAGGGTGGTTGAACTTCTCAAGTACACTTTCCTGATAGACATACATTTTTACTCTAGGAATGCAAGGAAGCAAAAATTGGCTTAAGCGATCTTCTTTTATAAACCATGATATATCAGAATTTATCACTGCCTTAACTTTTTCATAACCCTGTTCAGTAATTCCAGCAACAATCAGAACACCTTGAGAATTTACATTAGACTTTCCTAATAAACATCCCATAGTTCTTTTAGGTAGCGAACCCCAATAACGCTCTTAATTTCTGATTCAATTACATTTTGACTTTACTTCACAACTTTGATTAACTTCAGTATCAGCTTTAATTCCCTGAGTACTTAGATTAAAACTGCCTGATAACAACTGTATTACTCTTTCAATAGGAGACTCCTGTTCTTTAGAACTGCCGTGAGGGCTCCTGAGCCTTGTCTTGGTAAATCAAGGTTACAGCAGCCAGAACAGGGGCTGGGTTTTTGCCTGTTTGACTAGTTTTGGTGGTCTCCTGCTATGAGATTGGGAGATACCTGCCATTTCGGCCATTCAAAGATTCTCTTGCTGGGTTAGGCAGAGGCCTTGCCTTCTGAGCTCTGTTAGGCGAGACTTGGATCAAGCTCCTTCCTCTAATTTCCTGCTGGGAAGCCTTTGCTAATGGCAACCCTTCACTGTTTAATTTTGAAGGACGTTGGCTCGCCCAATGAGTTCCCTCCCTACAGCTGGGGGGGGGCAGAGTTCAGGTTCTTTCAAACCGCAATTAGGTGGCCCAGGCCCATGCTCTGGCGCAGCCGCAGTTTGCTTTTCACGGCAGGCTGATCAGCCTGTGCTGTCTGTACTCCCTTTGAAGAGGACCTGTCTTTCCGCAACTAAAGCACTCTTTCCTAGGTCTGGTATAATTTGCCAAGGCCGCTGCCATGAGGTCTGCCTTGTATTCCTCTGCCTCTACATTCCTGCATATCCTAAGATAATCTAGCAGTGTGCCCTGTTCCCTGTAGGGACTTAAGGCATCTTTACAGTGCTTATTGGAGAAATCATAAGACAGCTTATGCACTAGGTCTCTTACTGCCTGGACATTCTTCACACATTTGGAAATAGCATCTTCCAGTCGGGACACAAAGTCAGCTTAAGGCTCATCATTCCGCTGTCTTATAGTGCGTGTAACTTGGCTTTCTCTCTTCTGATGGAATTATCTTTTCCAGGCCTTAAAACAGACTTCTCTAACTTGAGTAAAAGTCTGCTCATCATAGTTTAATTGTGCCTCAATTGTGATATAATTCTCATCGCCTAGCAGCTGATGAACCCCTATATCTATGCCCTGTTCTGCATTTTTGCGTGCTCGTGAGAGGGCTGCCTGGTTCCATAGCATCTGATATTGCAAAGATTCTGAATGGGGAAAGGCACACTTTTGTCAAAGCTTTCCAATCTGCCGGGATCCAGTGTTCCATATCTGCCATATTCTTGACCATACCAATTACAAATGGTGAATCTGGACCATAACTAGATACTGCCTGCTTAAGATCTTTCAGTAGCTTAAAGGGAAAGGCAGTATGTTGCCTTTCTTGGCTCCCTTCGGGGTGCTGCTCGTCGGGCTCCATGTCTATAATTCTAACGGGATAAGCTATTCTGAATTCTAAGTCTGCTTCTTGAGCTAGACTCTTCTCCACCCGTGAGAGCAAAGGTGCTTTGCCTCTCACTTTCCCAGCCTCACTTGCTAGGTTAAATCTCTCTATTTGCATTCCTTTGTATCTAATCTCTTCTCCTCCAGCACTGGCTTGCTTGATAGTATTGTGATTCCCTGCTCTATACTCTGGCCGGGCAGATGCTTCTACTCTGCAATTTCCTGATTCAAACTTCGGTTTCCTAGCTACATCTAAAGTTTTCTCATCAGCCTGAAACTCATTCTGCCTGCTTCTCACCTGATTTAAGTCTGTGTAGTTTAGAGGTTTCTCACTACTCTGCTGGTCTTCATCTTTCATTCTCTCTCCTTGCAGCGACTCCAACACTGCCTTAATCTGCACCCACAGATCCAGGTCTCCATGGGTATGCTCTGTCCTTCCCTGTGAGTTTTTCTTAAGTTAATGGCTACCTTTTCCCAGATCTCCATATGGAAGGTTCCTGACTCCGAAAAAGAAGGATTAAATTTCTTTACCAATTGAAGAAACTCTTTCCTTTTCTTATTCTTTACTACTATATTTTGTTTCTTCAAGAGGTGGCAAAGAGTGATACCATACTCTATCCTTGCTCTTTGCCTGACCCATATCTCACTCGGACTAAAACACACACTTAAAAAAATAAACTAAAAAAATGTCCCTCACTGTCCGATTAGGCCATACAATTGTTCCATGGGATATAGAACTCAAAAGGGTTATTTTCCTATGGGGCACCACGTAATGGGCGCCATGTGTCAGGGGAAGCCAGCCCCTAACATCATTATGGGTCCGGTAGGCGCAATTGTACAGCGATAATAAGTAAAGATCATAGTAAAGTTATAGAGAGCATGAGAGATAGAAGTATCGAAATAAGTGGGAGTCAGTCACAATTCATGGTAACATGCTCACCTCTGCCCCGCTGATGGTCCACGTGGAGGGAGGGAGAGTTTAATGGTAGCCCAGGCCCCTTTTATATTCTCTGGGGCCATGCAAGCCCCCTAATTACAGGTGAGGACATACATCACTGGAAGGGGCTGTCCTATAGGTAATACAGTAATGAGAGGGGGGTGGTCTAGGGACACACAGGCAATAGGAAGGGGAGGGATCCTAGGTTCAGGATGGAGGCCTAACTTTGACCTATTCCCTAGATCTCCATAGGAACCATTATCAGTAGGGTGTGAATGCTTGGTCTCAGGCCTCAAGGAGGAATAGTCTATTGTCCCCAGTAGCAGGGAGTGAGGCCTGCCATATAGTCTGGTGGACTAACTACCCTAGAGGCCTACCCTGTAGTCTAACTACCCTGGGGAGGATGTCTGTAAGCGTTTGACCTCTCCCCACAAGTCCCCCCTTTAACTCATATATAAAATTCAAAAGCCACATAGGCGACATGGTTATCTTCTATACATTAAAAGCTGCCAAGGCAAAATTTCATGATCCAATTAATATAGCCAAAAATTCGGGCTTAATAGAAACATTTTGAATCCGAGCGCTGGGAAAAGTCCCCTATGCCCATCTGCTATTGGAGGAAGGTATGAGGGGCTGGATGCTGCGGCGGGAAGAAATAGAGCCAAATAGGAATGTCTGCTTCCATAGGGAGAATGAATTAACCATGTGCTCACTCTGCAGCACATCTTTAAGGGAGAAACTGTGGAAAACGTAGACACCCGCAGGAACATGTACTTGGACTATATCCCCAACTACCAGAGTGGCGGTCTCCCAGCCGTGGAATTCTAGTCTTCCGGATTCCCTCCGTTCAAGTCAGGGTATAAGTCCCAGTCATCTTTCCCTACAGTGCTAGTATCCCACATTTCCCCTCTCTGCGTGACGTTTAAGATTCAATAGAGTAACGGAGGCAACATGGTCTCTTCATATCTCTCAGCTTCCTGTAGAAGCGACAGGAGACTGCAGGCATCACAATTATGATGACAAACAACACAGTCAGACTGGAACTTAAGCTATGTGAGATACTTTGCACCCACGCTCGCGGATCCAACCTTTCCATGCCACTCACCAACTGCTTAATCATATCAGAGCCAAGAGATGCCTCAAGCTTGTCTTGGAATGTATAGAAAATATCCTTTTTAAGCTGATCAACATCTAACGAAATATTTCCCTTAAGCCCTTGCAAATGTTTCCTAATCAAATCCCAATCGTGCAATGTCTTATTATATGGGTAAGGAGTTACACAGAAATCAGTTACATTCCAATCACATTTCAACATTGATGTTTCAAATTCATGATTTGATCTCCCAACCACTGGGCAGTTTGCTGCAGCTCCGCTACTTTCCCCCCCAGTTCCTCATCCACCTTAGCCTGAGTGGCTCAGAGCTGATGTGAGTCCACTTGCCACTTCTGCACAAAATGTTCAGTCTTGATGGACTCTTGTAGAGCACTCCCAGCGAAGGCAGCAGTGGTGGCAATGGCTGTGAGTCCAATTATAGCTGCGACCAGCATTCCCACGAGTCGGCGAGGTCTCCTCAGCATCTCCGACACCACTTGCATCAAGAAGGACGATTCCGGACTGCTCTCCCATCTGCGCTTCCTCTCCACCAGGATCCACACCCCCATCCTGCTCTTTAGGACGAGGATGCTGTCTTTTGAAAGGTTTACAAGCAGAGCATGGTTAAAGCAAGTGAACAGTCTTAGCGTCAGCAGTGGAAGAAATAACTCAGCACTCAGCAATCACCACTCTCAGGAATCTGCCAGGTCTCCTTGATGTTTTGAATAACTTCAGTAACAGAACAGGGTCTGGTCACACATCAGCTTCCCTGCTTTCTTCTGGGCCTTGCTGGCTGAAGAGAAATCCACCTATCTCCTTTGCCTGTGAAAATATAAACAAAAAGCCCCTCTCTTCGGAGTGTCATTAACCTGAAAAAGGAATTGTGATTAATATTTGGTGGCTTCTCCATCTCTTCCTTGTTCATCTTTCTCCAAACATGGTTGCCTCCTGTTAAAGGAAGTCCATCAGTTTTATTCTGTAAAAACAAATGCATAGCCCTTTCTCCAGGTGAATGGACCTGGATCCTCAACGGGGTTTACATCATCTTGGGACTTCTTAGGATCAGTTTTCTCTGTAGAATTAAAAATGTGTTTATCTTCCCTAATTTTATTACAAGCTTTTAGTAAGGAGAAAGTTTTTTTGGTTAAAATGACTAAATGAACTTTGTCACACATAAGATTCCTCTTCTCACCCTTCTGTTTCAACAATATAAGTATTAAAGCATTGCGACAGTCTCAGTTAACTTGCTAGCCTTTGCCTCAGTATAAGGATTAGTTAGCTAGCCTTCAATGTTAAGTAAATTTTGGCTTCTAGCTCTCAGGGAATCTGGAGAGCTAAATTGTGAGAACTTCTTACCATACTTTGAAAGACTGAAAAAATTCTTAATAAATTTGTTCAGCTGTTCTTTAACTTACCAAACAGACATTTTTTCTCCAAGTTTACCAATAAGGTTACAGGCTCAATTAAGCTGCTTTGCCCTTCAGGCTTCTTACACTGGATGATTTTACAACCTTGCAATCATCTCTCTTGGTTAACATCACTCATTCCTTCCAAGCTGGATTTAAGGGAAGTTAATGGGAGGGTCTTAGGCCCTCCTGAATGCCCTAAAGTTATGACCCTACATCCAAAGTTTAAAAACCTTTTCTCTTCAATTTCTAATTCCATGTGGGGGTGCTGGTGTTTCCCCACAACAGTATTCCAAAAGACCCCTTGATTTAAAGGGTGGTTGAACTTCTCAAGTACACTTTCCTGATAGACATACATTTTTACTCTAGGAATGCAAGGAAGCAAAAATTGGCTTAAGCGATCTTCTTTTATAAACCATGATATATCAGAATTTATCACTGCCTTAACTTTTTCATAACCCTGTTCAGTAATTCCAGCAACAATCAGAACACCTTGAGAATTTACATTAGACTTTCCTAATAAACATCCCATAGTTCTTTTAGGTAGCGAACCCCAATAACGCTCTTAATTTCTGATTCAATTACATTTTGACTTTACTTCACAACTTTGATTAACTTCAGTATCAGCTTTAATTCCCTGAGTACTTAGATTAAAACTGCCTGATAACAACTGTATTACTCTTTCAATAGGAGACTCCTGTTCTTTAGAACTGCCGTGAGGGCTCCTGAGCCTTGTCTTGGTAAATCAAGGTTACAGCAGCCAGAACAGGGGCTGGGTTTTTGCCTGTTTGACTAGTTTTGGTGGTCTCCTGCTATGAGATTGGGAGATACCTGCCATTTCGGCCATTCAAAGATTCTCTTGCTGGGTTAGGCAGAGGCCTTGCCTTCTGAGCTCTGTTAGGCGAGACTTGGATCAAGCTCCTTCCTCTAATTTCCTGCTGGGAAGCCTTTGCTAATGGCAACCCTTCACTGTTTAATTTTGAAGGACGTTGGCTCGCCCAATGAGTTCCCTCCCTACAGCTGGGGGGGGGCAGAGTTCAGGTTCTTTCAAACCGCAATTAGGTGGCCCAGGCCCATGCTCTGGCGCAGCCGCAGTTTGCTTTTCACGGCAGGCTGATCAGCCTGTGCTGTCTGTACTCCCTTTGAAGAGGACCTGTCTTTCCGCAACTAAAGCACTCTTTCCTAGGTCTGGTATAATTTGCCAAGGCCGCTGCCATGAGGTCTGCCTTGTATTCCTCTGCCTCTACATTCCTGCATATCCTAAGATAATCTAGCAGTGTGCCCTGTTCCCTGTAGGGACTTAAGGCATCTTTACAGTGCTTATTGGAGAAATCATAAGACAGCTTATGCACTAGGTCTCTTACTGCCTGGACATTCTTCACACATTTGGAAATAGCATCTTCCAGTCGGGACACAAAGTCAGCTTAAGGCTCATCATTCCGCTGTCTTATAGTGCGTGTAACTTGGCTTTCTCTCTTCTGATGGAATTATCTTTTCCAGGCCTTAAAACAGACTTCTCTAACTTGAGTAAAAGTCTGCTCATCATAGTTTAATTGTGCCTCAATTGTGATATAATTCTCATCGCCTAGCAGCTGATGAACCCCTATATCTATGCCCTGTTCTGCATTTTTGCGTGCTCGTGAGAGGGCTGCCTGGTTCCATAGCATCTGATATTGCAAAGATTCTGAATGGGGAAAGGCACACTTTTGTCAAAGCTTTCCAATCTGCCGGGATCCAGTGTTCCATATCTGCCATATTCTTGACCATACCAATTACAAATGGTGAATCTGGACCATAACTAGATACTGCCTGCTTAAGATCTTTCAGTAGCTTAAAGGGAAAGGCAGTATGTTGCCTTTCTTGGCTCCCTTCGGGGTGCTGCTCGTCGGGCTCCATGTCTATAATTCTAACGGGATAAGCTATTCTGAATTCTAAGTCTGCTTCTTGAGCTAGACTCTTCTCCACCCGTGAGAGCAAAGGTGCTTTGCCTCTCACTTTCCCAGCCTCACTTGCTAGGTTAAATCTCTCTATTTGCATTCCTTTGTATCTAATCTCTTCTCCTCCAGCACTGGCTTGCTTGATAGTATTGTGATTCCCTGCTCTATACTCTGGCCGGGCAGATGCTTCTACTCTGCAATTTCCTGATTCAAACTTCGGTTTCCTAGCTACATCTAAAGTTTTCTCATCAGCCTGAAACTCATTCTGCCTGCTTCTCACCTGATTTAAGTCTGTGTAGTTTAGAGGTTTCTCACTACTCTGCTGGTCTTCATCTTTCATTCTCTCTCCTTGCAGCGACTCCAACACTGCCTTAATCTGCACCCACAGATCCAGGTCTCCATGGGTATGCTCTGTCCTTCCCTGTGAGTTTTTCTTAAGTTAATGGCTACCTTTTCCCAGATCTCCATATGGAAGGTTCCTGACTCCGAAAAAGAAGGATTAAATTTCTTTACCAATTGAAGAAACTCTTTCCTTTTCTTATTCTTTACTACTATATTTTGTTTCTTCAAGAGGTGGCAAAGAGTGATACCATACTCTATCCTTGCTCTTTGCCTGACCCATATCTCACTCGGACTAAAACACACACTTAAAAAAATAAACTAAAAAAATGTCCCTCACTGTCCGATTAGGCCATACAATTGTTCCATGGGATATAGAACTCAAAAGGGTTATTTTCCTATGGGGCACCACGTAATGGGCGCCATGTGTCAGGGGAAGCCAGCCCCTAACATCATTATGGGTCCGGTAGGCGCAATTGTACAGCGATAATAAGTAAAGATCATAGTAAAGTTATAGAGAGCATGAGAGATAGAAGTATCGAAATAAGTGGGAGTCAGTCACAATTCATGGTAACATGCTCACCTCTGCCCCGCTGATGGTCCACGTGGAGGGAGGGAGAGTTTAATGGTAGCCCAGGCCCCTTTTATATTCTCTGGGGCCATGCAAGCCCCCTAATTACAGGTGAGGACATACATCACTGGAAGGGGCTGTCCTATAGGTAATACAGTAATGAGAGGGGGGTGGTCTAGGGACACACAGGCAATAGGAAGGGGAGGGATCCTAGGTTCAGGATGGAGGCCTAACTTTGACCTATTCCCTAGATCTCCATAGGAACCATTATCAGTAGGGTGTGAATGCTTGGTCTCAGGCCTCAAGGAGGAATAGTCTATTGTCCCCAGTAGCAGGGAGTGAGGCCTGCCATATAGTCTGGTGGACTAACTACCCTAGAGGCCTACCCTGTAGTCTAACTACCCTGGGGAGGATGTCTGTAAGCGTTTGACCTCTCCCCACAAGTCCCCCCTTTAACTCATATATAAAATTCAAAAGCCACATAGGCGACATGGTTATCTTCTATACATTAAAAGCTGCCAAGGCAAAATTTCATGATCCAATTAATATAGCCAAAAATTCGGGCTTAATAGAAACATTTTGAATCCGAGCGCTGGGAAAAGTCCCCTATGCCCATCTGCTATTGGAGGAAGGTATGAGGGGCTGGATGCTGCGGCGGGAAGAAATAGAGCCAAATAGGAATGTCTGCTTCCATAGGGAGAATGAATTAACCATGTGCTCACTCTGCAGCACATCTTTAAGGGAGAAACTGTGGAAAACGTAGACACCCGCAGGAACATGTACTTGGACTATATCCCCAACTACCAGAGTGGCGGTCTCCCAGCCGTGGAATTCTAGTCTTCCGGATTCCCTCCGTTCAAGTCAGGGTATAAGTCCCAGTCATCTTTCCCTACAGTGCTAGTATCCCACATTTCCCCTCTCTGCGTGACGTTTAAGATTCAATAGAGTAACGGAGGCAACATGGTCTCTTCATATCTCTCAGCTTCCTGTAGAAGCGACAGGAGACTGCAGGCATCACAATTATGATGACAAACAACACAGTCAGACTGGAACTTAAGCTATGTGAGATACTTTGCACCCACGCTCGCGGATCCAACCTTTCCATGCCACTCACCAACTGCTTAATCATATCAGAGCCAAGAGATGCCTCAAGCTTGTCTTGGAATGTATAGAAAATATCCTTTTTAAGCTGATCAACATCTAACGAAATATTTCCCTTAAGCCCTTGCAAATGTTTCCTAATCAAATCCCAATCGTGCAATGTCTTATTATATGGGTAAGGAGTTACACAGAAATCAGTTACATTCCAATCACATTTCAACATTGATGTTTCAAATTCATGATTTGATCTCCCAACCACTGGGCAGTTTGCTGCAGCTCCGCTACTTTCCCCCCCAGTTCCTCATCCACCTTAGCCTGAGTGGCTCAGAGCTGATGTGAGTCCACTTGCCACTTCTGCACAAAATGTTCAGTCTTGATGGACTCTTGTAGAGCACTCCCAGCGAAGGCAGCAGTGGTGGCAATGGCTGTGAGTCCAATTATAGCTGCGACCAGCATTCCCACGAGTCGGCGAGGTCTCCTCAGCATCTCCGACACCACTTGCATCAAGAAGGACGATTCCGGACTGCTCTCCCATCTGCGCTTCCTCTCCACCAGGATCCACACCCCCATCCTGCTCTTTAGGACGAGGATGCTGTCTTTTGAAAGGTTTACAAGCAGAGCATGGTTAAAGCAAGTGAACAGTCTTAGCGTCAGCAGTGGAAGAAATAACTCAGCACTCAGCAATCACCACTCTCAGGAATCTGCCAGGTCTCCTTGATGTTTTGAATAACTTCAGTAACAGAACAGGGTCTGGTCACACATCAGCTTCCCTGCTTTCTTCTGGGCCTTGCTGGCTGAAGAGAAATCCACCTATCTCCTTTGCCTGTGAAAATATAAACAAAAAGCCCCTCTCTTCGGAGTGTCATTAACCTGAAAAAGGAATTGTGATTAATATTTGGTGGCTTCTCCATCTCTTCCTTGTTCATCTTTCTCCAAACATGGTTGCCTCCTGTTAAAGGAAGTCCATCAGTTTTATTCTGTAAAAACAAATGCATAGCCCTTTCTCCAGGTGAATGGACCTGGATCCTCAACGGGGTTTACATCATCTTGGGACTTCTTAGGATCAGTTTTCTCTGTAGAATTAAAAATGTGTTTATCTTCCCTAATTTTATTACAAGCTTTTAGTAAGGAGAAAGTTTTTTTGGTTAAAATGACTAAATGAACTTTGTCACACATAAGATTCCTCTTCTCACCCTTCTGTTTCAACAATATAAGTATTAAAGCATTGCGACAGTCTCAGTTAACTTGCTAGCCTTTGCCTCAGTATAAGGATTAGTTAGCTAGCCTTCAATGTTAAGTAAATTTTGGCTTCTAGCTCTCAGGGAATCTGGAGAGCTAAATTGTGAGAACTTCTTACCATACTTTGAAAGACTGAAAAAATTCTTAATAAATTTGTTCAGCTGTTCTTTAACTTACCAAACAGACATTTTTTCTCCAAGTTTACCAATAAGGTTACAGGCTCAATTAAGCTGCTTTGCCCTTCAGGCTTCTTACACTGGATGATTTTACAACCTTGCAATCATCTCTCTTGGTTAACATCACTCATTCCTTCCAAGCTGGATTTAAGGGAAGTTAATGGGAGGGTCTTAGGCCCTCCTGAATGCCCTAAAGTTATGACCCTACATCCAAAGTTTAAAAACCTTTTCTCTTCAATTTCTAATTCCATGTGGGGGTGCTGGTGTTTCCCCACAACAGTATTCCAAAAGACCCCTTGATTTAAAGGGTGGTTGAACTTCTCAAGTACACTTTCCTGATAGACATACATTTTTACTCTAGGAATGCAAGGAAGCAAAAATTGGCTTAAGCGATCTTCTTTTATAAACCATGATATATCAGAATTTATCACTGCCTTAACTTTTTCATAACCCTGTTCAGTAATTCCAGCAACAATCAGAACACCTTGAGAATTTACATTAGACTTTCCTAATAAACATCCCATAGTTCTTTTAGGTAGCGAACCCCAATAACGCTCTTAATTTCTGATTCAATTACATTTTGACTTTACTTCACAACTTTGATTAACTTCAGTATCAGCTTTAATTCCCTGAGTACTTAGATTAAAACTGCCTGATAACAACTGTATTACTCTTTCAATAGGAGACTCCTGTTCTTTAGAACTGCCGTGAGGGCTCCTGAGCCTTGTCTTGGTAAATCAAGGTTACAGCAGCCAGAACAGGGGCTGGGTTTTTGCCTGTTTGACTAGTTTTGGTGGTCTCCTGCTATGAGATTGGGAGATACCTGCCATTTCGGCCATTCAAAGATTCTCTTGCTGGGTTAGGCAGAGGCCTTGCCTTCTGAGCTCTGTTAGGCGAGACTTGGATCAAGCTCCTTCCTCTAATTTCCTGCTGGGAAGCCTTTGCTAATGGCAACCCTTCACTGTTTAATTTTGAAGGACGTTGGCTCGCCCAATGAGTTCCCTCCCTACAGCTGGGGGGGGGCAGAGTTCAGGTTCTTTCAAACCGCAATTAGGTGGCCCAGGCCCATGCTCTGGCGCAGCCGCAGTTTGCTTTTCACGGCAGGCTGATCAGCCTGTGCTGTCTGTACTCCCTTTGAAGAGGACCTGTCTTTCCGCAACTAAAGCACTCTTTCCTAGGTCTGGTATAATTTGCCAAGGCCGCTGCCATGAGGTCTGCCTTGTATTCCTCTGCCTCTACATTCCTGCATATCCTAAGATAATCTAGCAGTGTGCCCTGTTCCCTGTAGGGACTTAAGGCATCTTTACAGTGCTTATTGGAGAAATCATAAGACAGCTTATGCACTAGGTCTCTTACTGCCTGGACATTCTTCACACATTTGGAAATAGCATCTTCCAGTCGGGACACAAAGTCAGCTTAAGGCTCATCATTCCGCTGTCTTATAGTGCGTGTAACTTGGCTTTCTCTCTTCTGATGGAATTATCTTTTCCAGGCCTTAAAACAGACTTCTCTAACTTGAGTAAAAGTCTGCTCATCATAGTTTAATTGTGCCTCAATTGTGATATAATTCTCATCGCCTAGCAGCTGATGAACCCCTATATCTATGCCCTGTTCTGCATTTTTGCGTGCTCGTGAGAGGGCTGCCTGGTTCCATAGCATCTGATATTGCAAAGATTCTGAATGGGGAAAGGCACACTTTTGTCAAAGCTTTCCAATCTGCCGGGATCCAGTGTTCCATATCTGCCATATTCTTGACCATACCAATTACAAATGGTGAATCTGGACCATAACTAGATACTGCCTGCTTAAGATCTTTCAGTAGCTTAAAGGGAAAGGCAGTATGTTGCCTTTCTTGGCTCCCTTCGGGGTGCTGCTCGTCGGGCTCCATGTCTATAATTCTAACGGGATAAGCTATTCTGAATTCTAAGTCTGCTTCTTGAGCTAGACTCTTCTCCACCCGTGAGAGCAAAGGTGCTTTGCCTCTCACTTTCCCAGCCTCACTTGCTAGGTTAAATCTCTCTATTTGCATTCCTTTGTATCTAATCTCTTCTCCTCCAGCACTGGCTTGCTTGATAGTATTGTGATTCCCTGCTCTATACTCTGGCCGGGCAGATGCTTCTACTCTGCAATTTCCTGATTCAAACTTCGGTTTCCTAGCTACATCTAAAGTTTTCTCATCAGCCTGAAACTCATTCTGCCTGCTTCTCACCTGATTTAAGTCTGTGTAGTTTAGAGGTTTCTCACTACTCTGCTGGTCTTCATCTTTCATTCTCTCTCCTTGCAGCGACTCCAACACTGCCTTAATCTGCACCCACAGATCCAGGTCTCCATGGGTATGCTCTGTCCTTCCCTGTGAGTTTTTCTTAAGTTAATGGCTACCTTTTCCCAGATCTCCATATGGAAGGTTCCTGACTCCGAAAAAGAAGGATTAAATTTCTTTACCAATTGAAGAAACTCTTTCCTTTTCTTATTCTTTACTACTATATTTTGTTTCTTCAAGAGGTGGCAAAGAGTGATACCATACTCTATCCTTGCTCTTTGCCTGACCCATATCTCACTCGGACTAAAACACACACTTAAAAAAATAAACTAAAAAAATGTCCCTCACTGTCCGATTAGGCCATACAATTGTTCCATGGGATATAGAACTCAAAAGGGTTATTTTCCTATGGGGCACCACGTAATGGGCGCCATGTGTCAGGGGAAGCCAGCCCCTAACATCATTATGGGTCCGGTAGGCGCAATTGTACAGCGATAATAAGTAAAGATCATAGTAAAGTTATAGAGAGCATGAGAGATAGAAGTATCGAAATAAGTGGGAGTCAGTCACAATTCATGGTAACATGCTCACCTCTGCCCCGCTGATGGTCCACGTGGAGGGAGGGAGAGTTTAATGGTAGCCCAGGCCCCTTTTATATTCTCTGGGGCCATGCAAGCCCCCTAATTACAGGTGAGGACATACATCACTGGAAGGGGCTGTCCTATAGGTAATACAGTAATGAGAGGGGGGTGGTCTAGGGACACACAGGCAATAGGAAGGGGAGGGATCCTAGGTTCAGGATGGAGGCCTAACTTTGACCTATTCCCTAGATCTCCATAGGAACCATTATCAGTAGGGTGTGAATGCTTGGTCTCAGGCCTCAAGGAGGAATAGTCTATTGTCCCCAGTAGCAGGGAGTGAGGCCTGCCATATAGTCTGGTGGACTAACTACCCTAGAGGCCTACCCTGTAGTCTAACTACCCTGGGGAGGATGTCTGTAAGCGTTTGACCTCTCCCCACAAGTCCCCCCTTTAACTCATATATAAAATTCAAAAGCCACATAGGCGACATGGTTATCTTCTATACATTAAAAGCTGCCAAGGCAAAATTTCATGATCCAATTAATATAGCCAAAAATTCGGGCTTAATAGAAACATTTTGAATCCGAGCGCTGGGAAAAGTCCCCTATGCCCATCTGCTATTGGAGGAAGGTATGAGGGGCTGGATGCTGCGGCGGGAAGAAATAGAGCCAAATAGGAATGTCTGCTTCCATAGGGAGAATGAATTAACCATGTGCTCACTCTGCAGCACATCTTTAAGGGAGAAACTGTGGAAAACGTAGACACCCGCAGGAACATGTACTTGGACTATATCCCCAACTACCAGAGTGGCGGTCTCCCAGCCGTGGAATTCTAGTCTTCCGGATTCCCTCCGTTCAAGTCAGGGTATAAGTCCCAGTCATCTTTCCCTACAGTGCTAGTATCCCACATTTCCCCTCTCTGCGTGACGTTTAAGATTCAATAGAGTAACGGAGGCAACATGGTCTCTTCATATCTCTCAGCTTCCTGTAGAAGCGACAGGAGACTGCAGGCATCACAATTATGATGACAAACAACACAGTCAGACTGGAACTTAAGCTATGTGAGATACTTTGCACCCACGCTCGCGGATCCAACCTTTCCATGCCACTCACCAACTGCTTAATCATATCAGAGCCAAGAGATGCCTCAAGCTTGTCTTGGAATGTATAGAAAATATCCTTTTTAAGCTGATCAACATCTAACGAAATATTTCCCTTAAGCCCTTGCAAATGTTTCCTAATCAAATCCCAATCGTGCAATGTCTTATTATATGGGTAAGGAGTTACACAGAAATCAGTTACATTCCAATCACATTTCAACATTGATGTTTCAAATTCATGATTTGATCTCCCAACCACTGGGCAGTTTGCTGCAGCTCCGCTACTTTCCCCCCCAGTTCCTCATCCACCTTAGCCTGAGTGGCTCAGAGCTGATGTGAGTCCACTTGCCACTTCTGCACAAAATGTTCAGTCTTGATGGACTCTTGTAGAGCACTCCCAGCGAAGGCAGCAGTGGTGGCAATGGCTGTGAGTCCAATTATAGCTGCGACCAGCATTCCCACGAGTCGGCGAGGTCTCCTCAGCATCTCCGACACCACTTGCATCAAGAAGGACGATTCCGGACTGCTCTCCCATCTGCGCTTCCTCTCCACCAGGATCCACACCCCCATCCTGCTCTTTAGGACGAGGATGCTGTCTTTTGAAAGGTTTACAAGCAGAGCATGGTTAAAGCAAGTGAACAGTCTTAGCGTCAGCAGTGGAAGAAATAACTCAGCACTCAGCAATCACCACTCTCAGGAATCTGCCAGGTCTCCTTGATGTTTTGAATAACTTCAGTAACAGAACAGGGTCTGGTCACACATCAGCTTCCCTGCTTTCTTCTGGGCCTTGCTGGCTGAAGAGAAATCCACCTATCTCCTTTGCCTGTGAAAATATAAACAAAAAGCCCCTCTCTTCGGAGTGTCATTAACCTGAAAAAGGAATTGTGATTAATATTTGGTGGCTTCTCCATCTCTTCCTTGTTCATCTTTCTCCAAACATGGTTGCCTCCTGTTAAAGGAAGTCCATCAGTTTTATTCTGTAAAAACAAATGCATAGCCCTTTCTCCAGGTGAATGGACCTGGATCCTCAACGGGGTTTACATCATCTTGGGACTTCTTAGGATCAGTTTTCTCTGTAGAATTAAAAATGTGTTTATCTTCCCTAATTTTATTACAAGCTTTTAGTAAGGAGAAAGTTTTTTTGGTTAAAATGACTAAATGAACTTTGTCACACATAAGATTCCTCTTCTCACCCTTCTGTTTCAACAATATAAGTATTAAAGCATTGCGACAGTCTCAGTTAACTTGCTAGCCTTTGCCTCAGTATAAGGATTAGTTAGCTAGCCTTCAATGTTAAGTAAATTTTGGCTTCTAGCTCTCAGGGAATCTGGAGAGCTAAATTGTGAGAACTTCTTACCATACTTTGAAAGACTGAAAAAATTCTTAATAAATTTGTTCAGCTGTTCTTTAACTTACCAAACAGACATTTTTTCTCCAAGTTTACCAATAAGGTTACAGGCTCAATTAAGCTGCTTTGCCCTTCAGGCTTCTTACACTGGATGATTTTACAACCTTGCAATCATCTCTCTTGGTTAACATCACTCATTCCTTCCAAGCTGGATTTAAGGGAAGTTAATGGGAGGGTCTTAGGCCCTCCTGAATGCCCTAAAGTTATGACCCTACATCCAAAGTTTAAAAACCTTTTCTCTTCAATTTCTAATTCCATGTGGGGGTGCTGGTGTTTCCCCACAACAGTATTCCAAAAGACCCCTTGATTTAAAGGGTGGTTGAACTTCTCAAGTACACTTTCCTGATAGACATACATTTTTACTCTAGGAATGCAAGGAAGCAAAAATTGGCTTAAGCGATCTTCTTTTATAAACCATGATATATCAGAATTTATCACTGCCTTAACTTTTTCATAACCCTGTTCAGTAATTCCAGCAACAATCAGAACACCTTGAGAATTTACATTAGACTTTCCTAATAAACATCCCATAGTTCTTTTAGGTAGCGAACCCCAATAACGCTCTTAATTTCTGATTCAATTACATTTTGACTTTACTTCACAACTTTGATTAACTTCAGTATCAGCTTTAATTCCCTGAGTACTTAGATTAAAACTGCCTGATAACAACTGTATTACTCTTTCAATAGGAGACTCCTGTTCTTTAGAACTGCCGTGAGGGCTCCTGAGCCTTGTCTTGGTAAATCAAGGTTACAGCAGCCAGAACAGGGGCTGGGTTTTTGCCTGTTTGACTAGTTTTGGTGGTCTCCTGCTATGAGATTGGGAGATACCTGCCATTTCGGCCATTCAAAGATTCTCTTGCTGGGTTAGGCAGAGGCCTTGCCTTCTGAGCTCTGTTAGGCGAGACTTGGATCAAGCTCCTTCCTCTAATTTCCTGCTGGGAAGCCTTTGCTAATGGCAACCCTTCACTGTTTAATTTTGAAGGACGTTGGCTCGCCCAATGAGTTCCCTCCCTACAGCTGGGGGGGGGCAGAGTTCAGGTTCTTTCAAACCGCAATTAGGTGGCCCAGGCCCATGCTCTGGCGCAGCCGCAGTTTGCTTTTCACGGCAGGCTGATCAGCCTGTGCTGTCTGTACTCCCTTTGAAGAGGACCTGTCTTTCCGCAACTAAAGCACTCTTTCCTAGGTCTGGTATAATTTGCCAAGGCCGCTGCCATGAGGTCTGCCTTGTATTCCTCTGCCTCTACATTCCTGCATATCCTAAGATAATCTAGCAGTGTGCCCTGTTCCCTGTAGGGACTTAAGGCATCTTTACAGTGCTTATTGGAGAAATCATAAGACAGCTTATGCACTAGGTCTCTTACTGCCTGGACATTCTTCACACATTTGGAAATAGCATCTTCCAGTCGGGACACAAAGTCAGCTTAAGGCTCATCATTCCGCTGTCTTATAGTGCGTGTAACTTGGCTTTCTCTCTTCTGATGGAATTATCTTTTCCAGGCCTTAAAACAGACTTCTCTAACTTGAGTAAAAGTCTGCTCATCATAGTTTAATTGTGCCTCAATTGTGATATAATTCTCATCGCCTAGCAGCTGATGAACCCCTATATCTATGCCCTGTTCTGCATTTTTGCGTGCTCGTGAGAGGGCTGCCTGGTTCCATAGCATCTGATATTGCAAAGATTCTGAATGGGGAAAGGCACACTTTTGTCAAAGCTTTCCAATCTGCCGGGATCCAGTGTTCCATATCTGCCATATTCTTGACCATACCAATTACAAATGGTGAATCTGGACCATAACTAGATACTGCCTGCTTAAGATCTTTCAGTAGCTTAAAGGGAAAGGCAGTATGTTGCCTTTCTTGGCTCCCTTCGGGGTGCTGCTCGTCGGGCTCCATGTCTATAATTCTAACGGGATAAGCTATTCTGAATTCTAAGTCTGCTTCTTGAGCTAGACTCTTCTCCACCCGTGAGAGCAAAGGTGCTTTGCCTCTCACTTTCCCAGCCTCACTTGCTAGGTTAAATCTCTCTATTTGCATTCCTTTGTATCTAATCTCTTCTCCTCCAGCACTGGCTTGCTTGATAGTATTGTGATTCCCTGCTCTATACTCTGGCCGGGCAGATGCTTCTACTCTGCAATTTCCTGATTCAAACTTCGGTTTCCTAGCTACATCTAAAGTTTTCTCATCAGCCTGAAACTCATTCTGCCTGCTTCTCACCTGATTTAAGTCTGTGTAGTTTAGAGGTTTCTCACTACTCTGCTGGTCTTCATCTTTCATTCTCTCTCCTTGCAGCGACTCCAACACTGCCTTAATCTGCACCCACAGATCCAGGTCTCCATGGGTATGCTCTGTCCTTCCCTGTGAGTTTTTCTTAAGTTAATGGCTACCTTTTCCCAGATCTCCATATGGAAGGTTCCTGACTCCGAAAAAGAAGGATTAAATTTCTTTACCAATTGAAGAAACTCTTTCCTTTTCTTATTCTTTACTACTATATTTTGTTTCTTCAAGAGGTGGCAAAGAGTGATACCATACTCTATCCTTGCTCTTTGCCTGACCCATATCTCACTCGGACTAAAACACACACTTAAAAAAATAAACTAAAAAAATGTCCCGATTCACCCTCACTGTCCGATTAGGCCATACAATTGTTCCATGGGATATAGAACTCAAAAGGGTTATTTTCCTATGGGGCACCACGTAATGGGCGCCATGTGTCAGGGGAAGCCAGCCCCTAACATCATTATGGGTCCGGTAGGCGCAATTGTACAGCGATAATAAGTAAAGATCATAGTAAAGTTATAGAGAGCATGAGAGATAGAAGTATCGAAATAAGTGGGAGTCAGTCACAATTCATGGTAACATGCTCACCTCTGCCCCGCTGATGGTCCACGTGGAGGGAGGGAGAGTTTAATGGTAGCCCAGGCCCCTTTTATATTCTCTGGGGCCATGCAAGCCCCCTAATTACAGGTGAGGACATACATCACTGGAAGGGGCTGTCCTATAGGTAATACAGTAATGAGAGGGGGGTGGTCTAGGGACACACAGGCAATAGGAAGGGGAGGGATCCTAGGTTCAGGATGGAGGCCTAACTTTGACCTATTCCCTAGATCTCCATAGGAACCATTATCAGTAGGGTGTGAATGCTTGGTCTCAGGCCTCAAGGAGGAATAGTCTATTGTCCCCAGTAGCAGGGAGTGAGGCCTGCCATATAGTCTGGTGGACTAACTACCCTAGAGGCCTACCCTGTAGTCTAACTACCCTGGGGAGGATGTCTGTAAGCGTTTGACCTCTCCCCACAAGTCCCCCCTTTAACTCATATATAAAATTCAAAAGCCACATAGGCGACATGGTTATCTTCTATACATTAAAAGCTGCCAAGGCAAAATTTCATGATCCAATTAATATAGCCAAAAATTCGGGCTTAATAGAAACATTTTGAATCCGAGCGCTGGGAAAAGTCCCCTATGCCCATCTGCTATTGGAGGAAGGTATGAGGGGCTGGATGCTGCGGCGGGAAGAAATAGAGCCAAATAGGAATGTCTGCTTCCATAGGGAGAATGAATTAACCATGTGCTCACTCTGCAGCACATCTTTAAGGGAGAAACTGTGGAAAACGTAGACACCCACAGGAACATGTACTTGGACTATATCCCCAACTACCAGAGTGGCGGTCTCCCAGCCGTGGAATTCTAGTCTTCCGGATTCCCTCCGTTCAAGTCAGGGTATAAGTCCCAGTCATCTTTCCCTACAGTGCTAGTATCCCACATTTCCCCTCTCTGCGTGACGTTTAAGATTCAATAGAGTAACGGAGGCAACATGGTCTCTTCATATCTCTCAGCTTCCTGTAGAAGCGACAGGAGACTGCAGGCATCACAATTATGATGACAAACAACACAGTCAGACTGGAACTTAAGCTATGTGAGATACTTTGCACCCACGCTCGCGGATCCAACCTTTCCATGCCACTCACCAACTGCTTAATCATATCAGAGCCAAGAGATGCCTCAAGCTTGTCTTGGAATGTATAGAAAATATCCTTTTTAAGCTGATCAACATCTAACGAAATATTTCCCTTAAGCCCTTGCAAATGTTTCCTAATCAAATCCCAATCGTGCAATGTCTTATTATATGGGTAAGGAGTTACACAGAAATCAGTTACATTCCAATCACATTTCAACATTGATGTTTCAAATTCATGATTTGATCTCCCAACCACTGGGCAGTTTGCTGCAGCTCCGCTACTTTCCCCCCCAGTTCCTCATCCACCTTAGCCTGAGTGGCTCAGAGCTGATGTGAGTCCACTTGCCACTTCTGCACAAAATGTTCAGTCTTGATGGACTCTTGTAGAGCACTCCCAGCGAAGGCAGCAGTGGTGGCAATGGCTGTGAGTCCAATTATAGCTGCGACCAGCATTCCCACGAGTCGGCGAGGTCTCCTCAGCATCTCCGACACCACTTGCATCAAGAAGGACGATTCCGGACTGCTCTCCCATCTGCGCTTCCTCTCCACCAGGATCCACACCCCCATCCTGCTCTTTAGGACGAGGATGCTGTCTTTTGAAAGGTTTACAAGCAGAGCATGGTTAAAGCAAGTGAACAGTCTTAGCGTCAGCAGTGGAAGAAATAACTCAGCACTCAGCAATCACCACTCTCAGGAATCTGCCAGGTCTCCTTGATGTTTTGAATAACTTCAGTAACAGAACAGGGTCTGGTCACACATCAGCTTCCCTGCTTTCTTCTGGGCCTTGCTGGCTGAAGAGAAATCCACCTATCTCCTTTGCCTGTGAAAATATAAACAAAAAGCCCCTCTCTTCGGAGTGTCATTAACCTGAAAAAGGAATTGTGATTAATATTTGGTGGCTTCTCCATCTCTTCCTTGTTCATCTTTCTCCAAACATGGTTGCCTCCTGTTAAAGGAAGTCCATCAGTTTTATTCTGTAAAAACAAATGCATAGCCCTTTCTCCAGGTGAATGGACCTGGATCCTCAACGGGGTTTACATCATCTTGGGACTTCTTAGGATCAGTTTTCTCTGTAGAATTAAAAATGTGTTTATCTTCCCTAATTTTATTACAAGCTTTTAGTAAGGAGAAAGTTTTTTTGGTTAAAATGACTAAATGAACTTTGTCACACATAAGATTCCTCTTCTCACCCTTCTGTTTCAACAATATAAGTATTAAAGCATTGCGACAGTCTCAGTTAACTTGCTAGCCTTTGCCTCAGTATAAGGATTAGTTAGCTAGCCTTCAATGTTAAGTAAATTTTGGCTTCTAGCTCTCAGGGAATCTGGAGAGCTAAATTGTGAGAACTTCTTACCATACTTTGAAAGACTGAAAAAATTCTTAATAAATTTGTTCAGCTGTTCTTTAACTTACCAAACAGACATTTTTTCTCCAAGTTTACCAATAAGGTTACAGGCTCAATTAAGCTGCTTTGCCCTTCAGGCTTCTTACACTGGATGATTTTACAACCTTGCAATCATCTCTCTTGGTTAACATCACTCATTCCTTCCAAGCTGGATTTAAGGGAAGTTAATGGGAGGGTCTTAGGCCCTCCTGAATGCCCTAAAGTTATGACCCTACATCCAAAGTTTAAAAACCTTTTCTCTTCAATTTCTAATTCCATGTGGGGGTGCTGGTGTTTCCCCACAACAGTATTCCAAAAGACCCCTTGATTTAAAGGGTGGTTGAACTTCTCAAGTACACTTTCCTGATAGACATACATTTTTACTCTAGGAATGCAAGGAAGCAAAAATTGGCTTAAGCGATCTTCTTTTATAAACCATGATATATCAGAATTTATCACTGCCTTAACTTTTTCATAACCCTGTTCAGTAATTCCAGCAACAATCAGAACACCTTGAGAATTTACATTAGACTTTCCTAATAAACATCCCATAGTTCTTTTAGGTAGCGAACCCCAATAACGCTCTTAATTTCTGATTCAATTACATTTTGACTTTACTTCACAACTTTGATTAACTTCAGTATCAGCTTTAATTCCCTGAGTACTTAGATTAAAACTGCCTGATAACAACTGTATTACTCTTTCAATAGGAGACTCCTGTTCTTTAGAACTGCCGTGAGGGCTCCTGAGCCTTGTCTTGGTAAATCAAGGTTACAGCAGCCAGAACAGGGGCTGGGTTTTTGCCTGTTTGACTAGTTTTGGTGGTCTCCTGCTATGAGATTGGGAGATACCTGCCATTTCGGCCATTCAAAGATTCTCTTGCTGGGTTAGGCAGAGGCCTTGCCTTCTGAGCTCTGTTAGGCGAGACTTGGATCAAGCTCCTTCCTCTAATTTCCTGCTGGGAAGCCTTTGCTAATGGCAACCCTTCACTGTTTAATTTTGAAGGACGTTGGCTCGCCCAATGAGTTCCCTCCCTACAGCTGGGGGGGGGCAGAGTTCAGGTTCTTTCAAACCGCAATTAGGTGGCCCAGGCCCATGCTCTGGCGCAGCCGCAGTTTGCTTTTCACGGCAGGCTGATCAGCCTGTGCTGTCTGTACTCCCTTTGAAGAGGACCTGTCTTTCCGCAACTAAAGCACTCTTTCCTAGGTCTGGTATAATTTGCCAAGGCCGCTGCCATGAGGTCTGCCTTGTATTCCTCTGCCTCTACATTCCTGCATATCCTAAGATAATCTAGCAGTGTGCCCTGTTCCCTGTAGGGACTTAAGGCATCTTTACAGTGCTTATTGGAGAAATCATAAGACAGCTTATGCACTAGGTCTCTTACTGCCTGGACATTCTTCACACATTTGGAAATAGCATCTTCCAGTCGGGACACAAAGTCAGCTTAAGGCTCATCATTCCGCTGTCTTATAGTGCGTGTAACTTGGCTTTCTCTCTTCTGATGGAATTATCTTTTCCAGGCCTTAAAACAGACTTCTCTAACTTGAGTAAAAGTCTGCTCATCATAGTTTAATTGTGCCTCAATTGTGATATAATTCTCATCGCCTAGCAGCTGATGAACCCCTATATCTATGCCCTGTTCTGCATTTTTGCGTGCTCGTGAGAGGGCTGCCTGGTTCCATAGCATCTGATATTGCAAAGATTCTGAATGGGGAAAGGCACACTTTTGTCAAAGCTTTCCAATCTGCCGGGATCCAGTGTTCCATATCTGCCATATTCTTGACCATACCAATTACAAATGGTGAATCTGGACCATAACTAGATACTGCCTGCTTAAGATCTTTCAGTAGCTTAAAGGGAAAGGCAGTATGTTGCCTTTCTTGGCTCCCTTCGGGGTGCTGCTCGTCGGGCTCCATGTCTATAATTCTAACGGGATAAGCTATTCTGAATTCTAAGTCTGCTTCTTGAGCTAGACTCTTCTCCACCCGTGAGAGCAAAGGTGCTTTGCCTCTCACTTTCCCAGCCTCACTTGCTAGGTTAAATCTCTCTATTTGCATTCCTTTGTATCTAATCTCTTCTCCTCCAGCACTGGCTTGCTTGATAGTATTGTGATTCCCTGCTCTATACTCTGGCCGGGCAGATGCTTCTACTCTGCAATTTCCTGATTCAAACTTCGGTTTCCTAGCTACATCTAAAGTTTTCTCATCAGCCTGAAACTCATTCTGCCTGCTTCTCACCTGATTTAAGTCTGTGTAGTTTAGAGGTTTCTCACTACTCTGCTGGTCTTCATCTTTCATTCTCTCTCCTTGCAGCGACTCCAACACTGCCTTAATCTGCACCCACAGATCCAGGTCTCCATGGGTATGCTCTGTCCTTCCCTGTGAGTTTTTCTTAAGTTAATGGCTACCTTTTCCCAGATCTCCATATGGAAGGTTCCTGACTCCGAAAAAGAAGGATTAAATTTCTTTACCAATTGAAGAAACTCTTTCCTTTTCTTATTCTTTACTACTATATTTTGTTTCTTCAAGAGGTGGCAAAGAGTGATACCATACTCTATCCTTGCTCTTTGCCTGACCCATATCTCACTCGGACTAAAACACACACTTAAAAAAATAAACTAAAAAAATGTCCCTCACTGTCCGATTAGGCCATACAATTGTTCCATGGGATATAGAACTCAAAAGGGTTATTTTCCTATGGGGCACCACGTAATGGGCGCCATGTGTCAGGGGAAGCCAGCCCCTAACATCATTATGGGTCCGGTAGGCGCAATTGTACAGCGATAATAAGTAAAGATCATAGTAAAGTTATAGAGAGCATGAGAGATAGAAGTATCGAAATAAGTGGGAGTCAGTCACAATTCATGGTAACATGCTCACCTCTGCCCCGCTGATGGTCCACGTGGAGGGAGGGAGAGTTTAATGGTAGCCCAGGCCCCTTTTATATTCTCTGGGGCCATGCAAGCCCCCTAATTACAGGTGAGGACATACATCACTGGAAGGGGCTGTCCTATAGGTAATACAGTAATGAGAGGGGGGTGGTCTAGGGACACACAGGCAATAGGAAGGGGAGGGATCCTAGGTTCAGGATGGAGGCCTAACTTTGACCTATTCCCTAGATCTCCATAGGAACCATTATCAGTAGGGTGTGAATGCTTGGTCTCAGGCCTCAAGGAGGAATAGTCTATTGTCCCCAGTAGCAGGGAGTGAGGCCTGCCATATAGTCTGGTGGACTAACTACCCTAGAGGCCTACCCTGTAGTCTAACTACCCTGGGGAGGATGTCTGTAAGCGTTTGACCTCTCCCCACAAGTCCCCCCTTTAACTCATATATAAAATTCAAAAGCCACATAGGCGACATGGTTATCTTCTATACATTAAAAGCTGCCAAGGCAAAATTTCATGATCCAATTAATATAGCCAAAAATTCGGGCTTAATAGAAACATTTTGAATCCGAGCGCTGGGAAAAGTCCCCTATGCCCATCTGCTATTGGAGGAAGGTATGAGGGGCTGGATGCTGCGGCGGGAAGAAATAGAGCCAAATAGGAATGTCTGCTTCCATAGGGAGAATGAATTAACCATGTGCTCACTCTGCAGCACATCTTTAAGGGAGAAACTGTGGAAAACGTAGACACCCGCAGGAACATGTACTTGGACTATATCCCCAACTACCAGAGTGGCGGTCTCCCAGCCGTGGAATTCTAGTCTTCCGGATTCCCTCCGTTCAAGTCAGGGTATAAGTCCCAGTCATCTTTCCCTACAGTGCTAGTATCCCACATTTCCCCTCTCTGCGTGACGTTTAAGATTCAATAGAGTAACGGAGGCAACATGGTCTCTTCATATCTCTCAGCTTCCTGTAGAAGCGACAGGAGACTGCAGGCATCACAATTATGATGACAAACAACACAGTCAGACTGGAACTTAAGCTATGTGAGATACTTTGCACCCACGCTCGCGGATCCAACCTTTCCATGCCACTCACCAACTGCTTAATCATATCAGAGCCAAGAGATGCCTCAAGCTTGTCTTGGAATGTATAGAAAATATCCTTTTTAAGCTGATCAACATCTAACGAAATATTTCCCTTAAGCCCTTGCAAATGTTTCCTAATCAAATCCCAATCGTGCAATGTCTTATTATATGGGTAAGGAGTTACACAGAAATCAGTTACATTCCAATCACATTTCAACATTGATGTTTCAAATTCATGATTTGATCTCCCAACCACTGGGCAGTTTGCTGCAGCTCCGCTACTTTCCCCCCCAGTTCCTCATCCACCTTAGCCTGAGTGGCTCAGAGCTGATGTGAGTCCACTTGCCACTTCTGCACAAAATGTTCAGTCTTGATGGACTCTTGTAGAGCACTCCCAGCGAAGGCAGCAGTGGTGGCAATGGCTGTGAGTCCAATTATAGCTGCGACCAGCATTCCCACGAGTCGGCGAGGTCTCCTCAGCATCTCCGACACCACTTGCATCAAGAAGGACGATTCCGGACTGCTCTCCCATCTGCGCTTCCTCTCCACCAGGATCCACACCCCCATCCTGCTCTTTAGGACGAGGATGCTGTCTTTTGAAAGGTTTACAAGCAGAGCATGGTTAAAGCAAGTGAACAGTCTTAGCGTCAGCAGTGGAAGAAATAACTCAGCACTCAGCAATCACCACTCTCAGGAATCTGCCAGGTCTCCTTGATGTTTTGAATAACTTCAGTAACAGAACAGGGTCTGGTCACACATCAGCTTCCCTGCTTTCTTCTGGGCCTTGCTGGCTGAAGAGAAATCCACCTATCTCCTTTGCCTGTGAAAATATAAACAAAAAGCCCCTCTCTTCGGAGTGTCATTAACCTGAAAAAGGAATTGTGATTAATATTTGGTGGCTTCTCCATCTCTTCCTTGTTCATCTTTCTCCAAACATGGTTGCCTCCTGTTAAAGGAAGTCCATCAGTTTTATTCTGTAAAAACAAATGCATAGCCCTTTCTCCAGGTGAATGGACCTGGATCCTCAACGGGGTTTACATCATCTTGGGACTTCTTAGGATCAGTTTTCTCTGTAGAATTAAAAATGTGTTTATCTTCCCTAATTTTATTACAAGCTTTTAGTAAGGAGAAAGTTTTTTTGGTTAAAATGACTAAATGAACTTTGTCACACATAAGATTCCTCTTCTCACCCTTCTGTTTCAACAATATAAGTATTAAAGCATTGCGACAGTCTCAGTTAACTTGCTAGCCTTTGCCTCAGTATAAGGATTAGTTAGCTAGCCTTCAATGTTAAGTAAATTTTGGCTTCTAGCTCTCAGGGAATCTGGAGAGCTAAATTGTGAGAACTTCTTACCATACTTTGAAAGACTGAAAAAATTCTTAATAAATTTGTTCAGCTGTTCTTTAACTTACCAAACAGACATTTTTTCTCCAAGTTTACCAATAAGGTTACAGGCTCAATTAAGCTGCTTTGCCCTTCAGGCTTCTTACACTGGATGATTTTACAACCTTGCAATCATCTCTCTTGGTTAACATCACTCATTCCTTCCAAGCTGGATTTAAGGGAAGTTAATGGGAGGGTCTTAGGCCCTCCTGAATGCCCTAAAGTTATGACCCTACATCCAAAGTTTAAAAACCTTTTCTCTTCAATTTCTAATTCCATGTGGGGGTGCTGGTGTTTCCCCACAACAGTATTCCAAAAGACCCCTTGATTTAAAGGGTGGTTGAACTTCTCAAGTACACTTTCCTGATAGACATACATTTTTACTCTAGGAATGCAAGGAAGCAAAAATTGGCTTAAGCGATCTTCTTTTATAAACCATGATATATCAGAATTTATCACTGCCTTAACTTTTTCATAACCCTGTTCAGTAATTCCAGCAACAATCAGAACACCTTGAGAATTTACATTAGACTTTCCTAATAAACATCCCATAGTTCTTTTAGGTAGCGAACCCCAATAACGCTCTTAATTTCTGATTCAATTACATTTTGACTTTACTTCACAACTTTGATTAACTTCAGTATCAGCTTTAATTCCCTGAGTACTTAGATTAAAACTGCCTGATAACAACTGTATTACTCTTTCAATAGGAGACTCCTGTTCTTTAGAACTGCCGTGAGGGCTCCTGAGCCTTGTCTTGGTAAATCAAGGTTACAGCAGCCAGAACAGGGGCTGGGTTTTTGCCTGTTTGACTAGTTTTGGTGGTCTCCTGCTATGAGATTGGGAGATACCTGCCATTTCGGCCATTCAAAGATTCTCTTGCTGGGTTAGGCAGAGGCCTTGCCTTCTGAGCTCTGTTAGGCGAGACTTGGATCAAGCTCCTTCCTCTAATTTCCTGCTGGGAAGCCTTTGCTAATGGCAACCCTTCACTGTTTAATTTTGAAGGACGTTGGCTCGCCCAATGAGTTCCCTCCCTACAGCTGGGGGGGGGCAGAGTTCAGGTTCTTTCAAACCGCAATTAGGTGGCCCAGGCCCATGCTCTGGCGCAGCCGCAGTTTGCTTTTCACGGCAGGCTGATCAGCCTGTGCTGTCTGTACTCCCTTTGAAGAGGACCTGTCTTTCCGCAACTAAAGCACTCTTTCCTAGGTCTGGTATAATTTGCCAAGGCCGCTGCCATGAGGTCTGCCTTGTATTCCTCTGCCTCTACATTCCTGCATATCCTAAGATAATCTAGCAGTGTGCCCTGTTCCCTGTAGGGACTTAAGGCATCTTTACAGTGCTTATTGGAGAAATCATAAGACAGCTTATGCACTAGGTCTCTTACTGCCTGGACATTCTTCACACATTTGGAAATAGCATCTTCCAGTCGGGACACAAAGTCAGCTTAAGGCTCATCATTCCGCTGTCTTATAGTGCGTGTAACTTGGCTTTCTCTCTTCTGATGGAATTATCTTTTCCAGGCCTTAAAACAGACTTCTCTAACTTGAGTAAAAGTCTGCTCATCATAGTTTAATTGTGCCTCAATTGTGATATAATTCTCATCGCCTAGCAGCTGATGAACCCCTATATCTATGCCCTGTTCTGCATTTTTGCGTGCTCGTGAGAGGGCTGCCTGGTTCCATAGCATCTGATATTGCAAAGATTCTGAATGGGGAAAGGCACACTTTTGTCAAAGCTTTCCAATCTGCCGGGATCCAGTGTTCCATATCTGCCATATTCTTGACCATACCAATTACAAATGGTGAATCTGGACCATAACTAGATACTGCCTGCTTAAGATCTTTCAGTAGCTTAAAGGGAAAGGCAGTATGTTGCCTTTCTTGGCTCCCTTCGGGGTGCTGCTCGTCGGGCTCCATGTCTATAATTCTAACGGGATAAGCTATTCTGAATTCTAAGTCTGCTTCTTGAGCTAGACTCTTCTCCACCCGTGAGAGCAAAGGTGCTTTGCCTCTCACTTTCCCAGCCTCACTTGCTAGGTTAAATCTCTCTATTTGCATTCCTTTGTATCTAATCTCTTCTCCTCCAGCACTGGCTTGCTTGATAGTATTGTGATTCCCTGCTCTATACTCTGGCCGGGCAGATGCTTCTACTCTGCAATTTCCTGATTCAAACTTCGGTTTCCTAGCTACATCTAAAGTTTTCTCATCAGCCTGAAACTCATTCTGCCTGCTTCTCACCTGATTTAAGTCTGTGTAGTTTAGAGGTTTCTCACTACTCTGCTGGTCTTCATCTTTCATTCTCTCTCCTTGCAGCGACTCCAACACTGCCTTAATCTGCACCCACAGATCCAGGTCTCCATGGGTATGCTCTGTCCTTCCCTGTGAGTTTTTCTTAAGTTAATGGCTACCTTTTCCCAGATCTCCATATGGAAGGTTCCTGACTCCGAAAAAGAAGGATTAAATTTCTTTACCAATTGAAGAAACTCTTTCCTTTTCTTATTCTTTACTACTATATTTTGTTTCTTCAAGAGGTGGCAAAGAGTGATACCATACTCTATCCTTGCTCTTTGCCTGACCCATATCTCACTCGGACTAAAACACACACTTAAAAAAATAAACTAAAAAAATGTCCCGATTCACCCTCACTGTCCGATTAGGCCATACAATTGTTCCATGGGATATAGAACTCAAAAGGGTTATTTTCCTATGGGGCACCACGTAATGGGCGCCATGTGTCAGGGGAAGCCAGCCCCTAACATCATTATGGGTCCGGTAGGCGCAATTGTACAGCGATAATAAGTAAAGATCATAGTAAAGTTATAGAGAGCATGAGAGATAGAAGTATCGAAATAAGTGGGAGTCAGTCACAATTCATGGTAACATGCTCACCTCTGCCCCGCTGATGGTCCACGTGGAGGGAGGGAGAGTTTAATGGTAGCCCAGGCCCCTTTTATATTCTCTGGGGCCATGCAAGCCCCCTAATTACAGGTGAGGACATACATCACTGGAAGGGGCTGTCCTATAGGTAATACAGTAATGAGAGGGGGGTGGTCTAGGGACACACAGGCAATAGGAAGGGGAGGGATCCTAGGTTCAGGATGGAGGCCTAACTTTGACCTATTCCCTAGATCTCCATAGGAACCATTATCAGTAGGGTGTGAATGCTTGGTCTCAGGCCTCAAGGAGGAATAGTCTATTGTCCCCAGTAGCAGGGAGTGAGGCCTGCCATATAGTCTGGTGGACTAACTACCCTAGAGGCCTACCCTGTAGTCTAACTACCCTGGGGAGGATGTCTGTAAGCGTTTGACCTCTCCCCACAAGTCCCCCCTTTAACTCATATATAAAATTCAAAAGCCACATAGGCGACATGGTTATCTTCTATACATTAAAAGCTGCCAAGGCAAAATTTCATGATCCAATTAATATAGCCAAAAATTCGGGCTTAATAGAAACATTTTGAATCCGAGCGCTGGGAAAAGTCCCCTATGCCCATCTGCTATTGGAGGAAGGTATGAGGGGCTGGATGCTGCGGCGGGAAGAAATAGAGCCAAATAGGAATGTCTGCTTCCATAGGGAGAATGAATTAACCATGTGCTCACTCTGCAGCACATCTTTAAGGGAGAAACTGTGGAAAACGTAGACACCCACAGGAACATGTACTTGGACTATATCCCCAACTACCAGAGTGGCGGTCTCCCAGCCGTGGAATTCTAGTCTTCCGGATTCCCTCCGTTCAAGTCAGGGTATAAGTCCCAGTCATCTTTCCCTACAGTGCTAGTATCCCACATTTCCCCTCTCTGCGTGACGTTTAAGATTCAATAGAGTAACGGAGGCAACATGGTCTCTTCATATCTCTCAGCTTCCTGTAGAAGCGACAGGAGACTGCAGGCATCACAATTATGATGACAAACAACACAGTCAGACTGGAACTTAAGCTATGTGAGATACTTTGCACCCACGCTCGCGGATCCAACCTTTCCATGCCACTCACCAACTGCTTAATCATATCAGAGCCAAGAGATGCCTCAAGCTTGTCTTGGAATGTATAGAAAATATCCTTTTTAAGCTGATCAACATCTAACGAAATATTTCCCTTAAGCCCTTGCAAATGTTTCCTAATCAAATCCCAATCGTGCAATGTCTTATTATATGGGTAAGGAGTTACACAGAAATCAGTTACATTCCAATCACATTTCAACATTGATGTTTCAAATTCATGATTTGATCTCCCAACCACTGGGCAGTTTGCTGCAGCTCCGCTACTTTCCCCCCCAGTTCCTCATCCACCTTAGCCTGAGTGGCTCAGAGCTGATGTGAGTCCACTTGCCACTTCTGCACAAAATGTTCAGTCTTGATGGACTCTTGTAGAGCACTCCCAGCGAAGGCAGCAGTGGTGGCAATGGCTGTGAGTCCAATTATAGCTGCGACCAGCATTCCCACGAGTCGGCGAGGTCTCCTCAGCATCTCCGACACCACTTGCATCAAGAAGGACGATTCCGGACTGCTCTCCCATCTGCGCTTCCTCTCCACCAGGATCCACACCCCCATCCTGCTCTTTAGGACGAGGATGCTGTCTTTTGAAAGGTTTACAAGCAGAGCATGGTTAAAGCAAGTGAACAGTCTTAGCGTCAGCAGTGGAAGAAATAACTCAGCACTCAGCAATCACCACTCTCAGGAATCTGCCAGGTCTCCTTGATGTTTTGAATAACTTCAGTAACAGAACAGGGTCTGGTCACACATCAGCTTCCCTGCTTTCTTCTGGGCCTTGCTGGCTGAAGAGAAATCCACCTATCTCCTTTGCCTGTGAAAATATAAACAAAAAGCCCCTCTCTTCGGAGTGTCATTAACCTGAAAAAGGAATTGTGATTAATATTTGGTGGCTTCTCCATCTCTTCCTTGTTCATCTTTCTCCAAACATGGTTGCCTCCTGTTAAAGGAAGTCCATCAGTTTTATTCTGTAAAAACAAATGCATAGCCCTTTCTCCAGGTGAATGGACCTGGATCCTCAACGGGGTTTACATCATCTTGGGACTTCTTAGGATCAGTTTTCTCTGTAGAATTAAAAATGTGTTTATCTTCCCTAATTTTATTACAAGCTTTTAGTAAGGAGAAAGTTTTTTTGGTTAAAATGACTAAATGAACTTTGTCACACATAAGATTCCTCTTCTCACCCTTCTGTTTCAACAATATAAGTATTAAAGCATTGCGACAGTCTCAGTTAACTTGCTAGCCTTTGCCTCAGTATAAGGATTAGTTAGCTAGCCTTCAATGTTAAGTAAATTTTGGCTTCTAGCTCTCAGGGAATCTGGAGAGCTAAATTGTGAGAACTTCTTACCATACTTTGAAAGACTGAAAAAATTCTTAATAAATTTGTTCAGCTGTTCTTTAACTTACCAAACAGACATTTTTTCTCCAAGTTTACCAATAAGGTTACAGGCTCAATTAAGCTGCTTTGCCCTTCAGGCTTCTTACACTGGATGATTTTACAACCTTGCAATCATCTCTCTTGGTTAACATCACTCATTCCTTCCAAGCTGGATTTAAGGGAAGTTAATGGGAGGGTCTTAGGCCCTCCTGAATGCCCTAAAGTTATGACCCTACATCCAAAGTTTAAAAACCTTTTCTCTTCAATTTCTAATTCCATGTGGGGGTGCTGGTGTTTCCCCACAACAGTATTCCAAAAGACCCCTTGATTTAAAGGGTGGTTGAACTTCTCAAGTACACTTTCCTGATAGACATACATTTTTACTCTAGGAATGCAAGGAAGCAAAAATTGGCTTAAGCGATCTTCTTTTATAAACCATGATATATCAGAATTTATCACTGCCTTAACTTTTTCATAACCCTGTTCAGTAATTCCAGCAACAATCAGAACACCTTGAGAATTTACATTAGACTTTCCTAATAAACATCCCATAGTTCTTTTAGGTAGCGAACCCCAATAACGCTCTTAATTTCTGATTCAATTACATTTTGACTTTACTTCACAACTTTGATTAACTTCAGTATCAGCTTTAATTCCCTGAGTACTTAGATTAAAACTGCCTGATAACAACTGTATTACTCTTTCAATAGGAGACTCCTGTTCTTTAGAACTGCCGTGAGGGCTCCTGAGCCTTGTCTTGGTAAATCAAGGTTACAGCAGCCAGAACAGGGGCTGGGTTTTTGCCTGTTTGACTAGTTTTGGTGGTCTCCTGCTATGAGATTGGGAGATACCTGCCATTTCGGCCATTCAAAGATTCTCTTGCTGGGTTAGGCAGAGGCCTTGCCTTCTGAGCTCTGTTAGGCGAGACTTGGATCAAGCTCCTTCCTCTAATTTCCTGCTGGGAAGCCTTTGCTAATGGCAACCCTTCACTGTTTAATTTTGAAGGACGTTGGCTCGCCCAATGAGTTCCCTCCCTACAGCTGGGGGGGGGCAGAGTTCAGGTTCTTTCAAACCGCAATTAGGTGGCCCAGGCCCATGCTCTGGCGCAGCCGCAGTTTGCTTTTCACGGCAGGCTGATCAGCCTGTGCTGTCTGTACTCCCTTTGAAGAGGACCTGTCTTTCCGCAACTAAAGCACTCTTTCCTAGGTCTGGTATAATTTGCCAAGGCCGCTGCCATGAGGTCTGCCTTGTATTCCTCTGCCTCTACATTCCTGCATATCCTAAGATAATCTAGCAGTGTGCCCTGTTCCCTGTAGGGACTTAAGGCATCTTTACAGTGCTTATTGGAGAAATCATAAGACAGCTTATGCACTAGGTCTCTTACTGCCTGGACATTCTTCACACATTTGGAAATAGCATCTTCCAGTCGGGACACAAAGTCAGCTTAAGGCTCATCATTCCGCTGTCTTATAGTGCGTGTAACTTGGCTTTCTCTCTTCTGATGGAATTATCTTTTCCAGGCCTTAAAACAGACTTCTCTAACTTGAGTAAAAGTCTGCTCATCATAGTTTAATTGTGCCTCAATTGTGATATAATTCTCATCGCCTAGCAGCTGATGAACCCCTATATCTATGCCCTGTTCTGCATTTTTGCGTGCTCGTGAGAGGGCTGCCTGGTTCCATAGCATCTGATATTGCAAAGATTCTGAATGGGGAAAGGCACACTTTTGTCAAAGCTTTCCAATCTGCCGGGATCCAGTGTTCCATATCTGCCATATTCTTGACCATACCAATTACAAATGGTGAATCTGGACCATAACTAGATACTGCCTGCTTAAGATCTTTCAGTAGCTTAAAGGGAAAGGCAGTATGTTGCCTTTCTTGGCTCCCTTCGGGGTGCTGCTCGTCGGGCTCCATGTCTATAATTCTAACGGGATAAGCTATTCTGAATTCTAAGTCTGCTTCTTGAGCTAGACTCTTCTCCACCCGTGAGAGCAAAGGTGCTTTGCCTCTCACTTTCCCAGCCTCACTTGCTAGGTTAAATCTCTCTATTTGCATTCCTTTGTATCTAATCTCTTCTCCTCCAGCACTGGCTTGCTTGATAG
The DNA here is from genome assembly GCF_050624435.1 of Tenrec ecaudatus. Lineage (NCBI taxonomy): Eukaryota > Metazoa > Chordata > Mammalia > Afrosoricida > Tenrecidae > Tenrec > Tenrec ecaudatus. The sequence goes on along the minus strand of NC_134535.1, from coordinate 12,585,516 downwards.
TATTGTGATTCCCTGCTCTATACTCTGGCCGGGCAGATGCTTCTACTCTGCAATTTCCTGATTCAAACTTCGGTTTCCTAGCTACATCTAAAGTTTTCTCATCAGCCTGAAACTCATTCTGCCTGCTTCTCACCTGATTTAAGTCTGTGTAGTTTAGAGGTTTCTCACTACTCTGCTGGTCTTCATCTTTCATTCTCTCTCCTTGCAGCGACTCCAACACTGCCTTAATCTGCACCCACAGATCCAGGTCTCCATGGGTATGCTCTGTCCTTCCCTGTGAGTTTTTCTTAAGTTAATGGCTACCTTTTCCCAGATCTCCATATGGAAGGTTCCTGACTCCGAAAAAGAAGGATTAAATTTCTTTACCAATTGAAGAAACTCTTTCCTTTTCTTATTCTTTACTACTATATTTTGTTTCTTCAAGAGGTGGCAAAGAGTGATACCATACTCTATCCTTGCTCTTTGCCTGACCCATATCTCACTCGGACTAAAACACACACTTAAAAAAATAAACTAAAAAAATGTCCCGTCACCCTCACTGTCCGATTAGGCCATACAATTGTTCCATGGGATATAGAACTCAAAAGGGTTATTTTCCTATGGGGCACCACGTAATGGGCGCCATGTGTCAGGGGAAGCCAGCCCCTAACATCATTATGGGTCCGGTAGGCGCAATTGTACAGCGATAATAAGTAAAGATCATAGTAAAGTTATAGAGAGCATGAGAGATAGAAGTATCGAAATAAGTGGGAGTCAGTCACAATTCATGGTAACATGCTCACCTCTGCCCCGCTGATGGTCCACGTGGAGGGAGGGAGAGTTTAATGGTAGCCCAGGCCCCTTTTATATTCTCTGGGGCCATGCAAGCCCCCTAATTACAGGTGAGGACATACATCACTGGAAGGGGCTGTCCTATAGGTAATACAGTAATGAGAGGGGGGTGGTCTAGGGACACACAGGCAATAGGAAGGGGAGGGATCCTAGGTTCAGGATGGAGGCCTAACTTTGACCTATTCCCTAGATCTCCATAGGAACCATTATCAGTAGGGTGTGAATGCTTGGTCTCAGGCCTCAAGGAGGAATAGTCTATTGTCCCCAGTAGCAGGGAGTGAGGCCTGCCATATAGTCTGGTGGACTAACTACCCTAGAGGCCTACCCTGTAGTCTAACTACCCTGGGGAGGATGTCTGTAAGCGTTTGACCTCTCCCCACAAGTCCCCCCTTTAACTCATATATAAAATTCAAAAGCCACATAGGCGACATGGTTATCTTCTATACATTAAAAGCTGCCAAGGCAAAATTTCATGATCCAATTAATATAGCCAAAAATTCGGGCTTAATAGAAACATTTTGAATCCGAGCGCTGGGAAAAGTCCCCTATGCCCATCTGCTATTGGAGGAAGGTATGAGGGGCTGGATGCTGCGGCGGGAAGAAATAGAGCCAAATAGGAATGTCTGCTTCCATAGGGAGAATGAATTAACCATGTGCTCACTCTGCAGCACATCTTTAAGGGAGAAACTGTGGAAAACGTAGACACCCACAGGAACATGTACTTGGACTATATCCCCAACTACCAGAGTGGCGGTCTCCCAGCCGTGGAATTCTAGTCTTCCGGATTCCCTCCGTTCAAGTCAGGGTATAAGTCCCAGTCATCTTTCCCTACAGTGCTAGTATCCCACATTTCCCCTCTCTGCGTGACGTTTAAGATTCAATAGAGTAACGGAGGCAACATGGTCTCTTCATATCTCTCAGCTTCCTGTAGAAGCGACAGGAGACTGCAGGCATCACAATTATGATGACAAACAACACAGTCAGACTGGAACTTAAGCTATGTGAGATACTTTGCACCCACGCTCGCGGATCCAACCTTTCCATGCCACTCACCAACTGCTTAATCATATCAGAGCCAAGAGATGCCTCAAGCTTGTCTTGGAATGTATAGAAAATATCCTTTTTAAGCTGATCAACATCTAACGAAATATTTCCCTTAAGCCCTTGCAAATGTTTCCTAATCAAATCCCAATCGTGCAATGTCTTATTATATGGGTAAGGAGTTACACAGAAATCAGTTACATTCCAATCACATTTCAACATTGATGTTTCAAATTCATGATTTGATCTCCCAACCACTGGGCAGTTTGCTGCAGCTCCGCTACTTTCCCCCCCAGTTCCTCATCCACCTTAGCCTGAGTGGCTCAGAGCTGATGTGAGTCCACTTGCCACTTCTGCACAAAATGTTCAGTCTTGATGGACTCTTGTAGAGCACTCCCAGCGAAGGCAGCAGTGGTGGCAATGGCTGTGAGTCCAATTATAGCTGCGACCAGCATTCCCACGAGTCGGCGAGGTCTCCTCAGCATCTCCGACACCACTTGCATCAAGAAGGACGATTCCGGACTGCTCTCCCATCTGCGCTTCCTCTCCACCAGGATCCACACCCCCATCCTGCTCTTTAGGACGAGGATGCTGTCTTTTGAAAGGTTTACAAGCAGAGCATGGTTAAAGCAAGTGAACAGTCTTAGCGTCAGCAGTGGAAGAAATAACTCAGCACTCAGCAATCACCACTCTCAGGAATCTGCCAGGTCTCCTTGATGTTTTGAATAACTTCAGTAACAGAACAGGGTCTGGTCACACATCAGCTTCCCTGCTTTCTTCTGGGCCTTGCTGGCTGAAGAGAAATCCACCTATCTCCTTTGCCTGTGAAAATATAAACAAAAAGCCCCTCTCTTCGGAGTGTCATTAACCTGAAAAAGGAATTGTGATTAATATTTGGTGGCTTCTCCATCTCTTCCTTGTTCATCTTTCTCCAAACATGGTTGCCTCCTGTTAAAGGAAGTCCATCAGTTTTATTCTGTAAAAACAAATGCATAGCCCTTTCTCCAGGTGAATGGACCTGGATCCTCAACGGGGTTTACATCATCTTGGGACTTCTTAGGATCAGTTTTCTCTGTAGAATTAAAAATGTGTTTATCTTCCCTAATTTTATTACAAGCTTTTAGTAAGGAGAAAGTTTTTTTGGTTAAAATGACTAAATGAACTTTGTCACACATAAGATTCCTCTTCTCACCCTTCTGTTTCAACAATATAAGTATTAAAGCATTGCGACAGTCTCAGTTAACTTGCTAGCCTTTGCCTCAGTATAAGGATTAGTTAGCTAGCCTTCAATGTTAAGTAAATTTTGGCTTCTAGCTCTCAGGGAATCTGGAGAGCTAAATTGTGAGAACTTCTTACCATACTTTGAAAGACTGAAAAAATTCTTAATAAATTTGTTCAGCTGTTCTTTAACTTACCAAACAGACATTTTTTCTCCAAGTTTACCAATAAGGTTACAGGCTCAATTAAGCTGCTTTGCCCTTCAGGCTTCTTACACTGGATGATTTTACAACCTTGCAATCATCTCTCTTGGTTAACATCACTCATTCCTTCCAAGCTGGATTTAAGGGAAGTTAATGGGAGGGTCTTAGGCCCTCCTGAATGCCCTAAAGTTATGACCCTACATCCAAAGTTTAAAAACCTTTTCTCTTCAATTTCTAATTCCATGTGGGGGTGCTGGTGTTTCCCCACAACAGTATTCCAAAAGACCCCTTGATTTAAAGGGTGGTTGAACTTCTCAAGTACACTTTCCTGATAGACATACATTTTTACTCTAGGAATGCAAGGAAGCAAAAATTGGCTTAAGCGATCTTCTTTTATAAACCATGATATATCAGAATTTATCACTGCCTTAACTTTTTCATAACCCTGTTCAGTAATTCCAGCAACAATCAGAACACCTTGAGAATTTACATTAGACTTTCCTAATAAACATCCCATAGTTCTTTTAGGTAGCGAACCCCAATAACGCTCTTAATTTCTGATTCAATTACATTTTGACTTTACTTCACAACTTTGATTAACTTCAGTATCAGCTTTAATTCCCTGAGTACTTAGATTAAAACTGCCTGATAACAACTGTATTACTCTTTCAATAGGAGACTCCTGTTCTTTAGAACTGCCGTGAGGGCTCCTGAGCCTTGTCTTGGTAAATCAAGGTTACAGCAGCCAGAACAGGGGCTGGGTTTTTGCCTGTTTGACTAGTTTTGGTGGTCTCCTGCTATGAGATTGGGAGATACCTGCCATTTCGGCCATTCAAAGATTCTCTTGCTGGGTTAGGCAGAGGCCTTGCCTTCTGAGCTCTGTTAGGCGAGACTTGGATCAAGCTCCTTCCTCTAATTTCCTGCTGGGAAGCCTTTGCTAATGGCAACCCTTCACTGTTTAATTTTGAAGGACGTTGGCTCGCCCAATGAGTTCCCTCCCTACAGCTGGGGGGGGGGGGCAGAGTTCAGGTTCTTTCAAACCGCAATTAGGTGGCCCAGGCCCATGCTCTGGCGCAGCCGCAGTTTGCTTTTCACGGCAGGCTGATCAGCCTGTGCTGTCTGTACTCCCTTTGAAGAGGACCTGTCTTTCCGCAACTAAAGCACTCTTTCCTAGGTCTGGTATAATTTGCCAAGGCCGCTGCCATGAGGTCTGCCTTGTATTCCTCTGCCTCTACATTCCTGCATATCCTAAGATAATCTAGCAGTGTGCCCTGTTCCCTGTAGGGACTTAAGGCATCTTTACAGTGCTTATTGGAGAAATCATAAGACAGCTTATGCACTAGGTCTCTTACTGCCTGGACATTCTTCACACATTTGGAAATAGCATCTTCCAGTCGGGACACAAAGTCAGCTTAAGGCTCATCATTCCGCTGTCTTATAGTGCGTGTAACTTGGCTTTCTCTCTTCTGATGGAATTATCTTTTCCAGGCCTTAAAACAGACTTCTCTAACTTGAGTAAAAGTCTGCTCATCATAGTTTAATTGTGCCTCAATTGTGATATAATTCTCATCGCCTAGCAGCTGATGAACCCCTATATCTATGCCCTGTTCTGCATTTTTGCGTGCTCGTGAGAGGGCTGCCTGGTTCCATAGCATCTGATATTGCAAAGATTCTGAATGGGGAAAGGCACACTTTTGTCAAAGCTTTCCAATCTGCCGGGATCCAGTGTTCCATATCTGCCATATTCTTGACCATACCAATTACAAATGGTGAATCTGGACCATAACTAGATACTGCCTGCTTAAGATCTTTCAGTAGCTTAAAGGGAAAGGCAGTATGTTGCCTTTCTTGGCTCCCTTCGGGGTGCTGCTCGTCGGGCTCCATGTCTATAATTCTAACGGGATAAGCTATTCTGAATTCTAAGTCTGCTTCTTGAGCTAGACTCTTCTCCACCCGTGAGAGCAAAGGTGCTTTGCCTCTCACTTTCCCAGCCTCACTTGCTAGGTTAAATCTCTCTATTTGCATTCCTTTGTATCTAATCTCTTCTCCTCCAGCACTGGCTTGCTTGATAGTATTGTGATTCCCTGCTCTATACTCTGGCCGGGCAGATGCTTCTACTCTGCAATTTCCTGATTCAAACTTCGGTTTCCTAGCTACATCTAAAGTTTTCTCATCAGCCTGAAACTCATTCTGCCTGCTTCTCACCTGATTTAAGTCTGTGTAGTTTAGAGGTTTCTCACTACTCTGCTGGTCTTCATCTTTCATTCTCTCTCCTTGCAGCGACTCCAACACTGCCTTAATCTGCACCCACAGATCCAGGTCTCCATGGGTATGCTCTGTCCTTCCCTGTGAGTTTTTCTTAAGTTAATGGCTACCTTTTCCCAGATCTCCATATGGAAGGTTCCTGACTCCGAAAAAGAAGGATTAAATTTCTTTACCAATTGAAGAAACTCTTTCCTTTTCTTATTCTTTACTACTATATTTTGTTTCTTCAAGAGGTGGCAAAGAGTGATACCATACTCTATCCTTGCTCTTTGCCTGACCCATATCTCACTCGGACTAAAACACACACTTAAAAAAATAAACTAAAAAAATGTCCCTCACTGTCCGATTAGGCCATACAATTGTTCCATGGGATATAGAACTCAAAAGGGTTATTTTCCTATGGGGCACCACGTAATGGGCGCCATGTGTCAGGGGAAGCCAGCCCCTAACATCATTATGGGTCCGGTAGGCGCAATTGTACAGCGATAATAAGTAAAGATCATAGTAAAGTTATAGAGAGCATGAGAGATAGAAGTATCGAAATAAGTGGGAGTCAGTCACAATTCATGGTAACATGCTCACCTCTGCCCCGCTGATGGTCCACGTGGAGGGAGGGAGAGTTTAATGGTAGCCCAGGCCCCTTTTATATTCTCTGGGGCCATGCAAGCCCCCTAATTACAGGTGAGGACATACATCACTGGAAGGGGCTGTCCTATAGGTAATACAGTAATGAGAGGGGGGTGGTCTAGGGACACACAGGCAATAGGAAGGGGAGGGATCCTAGGTTCAGGATGGAGGCCTAACTTTGACCTATTCCCTAGATCTCCATAGGAACCATTATCAGTAGGGTGTGAATGCTTGGTCTCAGGCCTCAAGGAGGAATAGTCTATTGTCCCCAGTAGCAGGGAGTGAGGCCTGCCATATAGTCTGGTGGACTAACTACCCTAGAGGCCTACCCTGTAGTCTAACTACCCTGGGGAGGATGTCTGTAAGCGTTTGACCTCTCCCCACAAGTCCCCCCTTTAACTCATATATAAAATTCAAAAGCCACATAGGCGACATGGTTATCTTCTATACATTAAAAGCTGCCAAGGCAAAATTTCATGATCCAATTAATATAGCCAAAAATTCGGGCTTAATAGAAACATTTTGAATCCGAGCGCTGGGAAAAGTCCCCTATGCCCATCTGCTATTGGAGGAAGGTATGAGGGGCTGGATGCTGCGGCGGGAAGAAATAGAGCCAAATAGGAATGTCTGCTTCCATAGGGAGAATGAATTAACCATGTGCTCACTCTGCAGCACATCTTTAAGGGAGAAACTGTGGAAAACGTAGACACCCACAGGAACATGTACTTGGACTATATCCCCAACTACCAGAGTGGCGGTCTCCCAGCCGTGGAATTCTAGTCTTCCGGATTCCCTCCGTTCAAGTCAGGGTATAAGTCCCAGTCATCTTTCCCTACAGTGCTAGTATCCCACATTTCCCCTCTCTGCGTGACGTTTAAGATTCAATAGAGTAACGGAGGCAACATGGTCTCTTCATATCTCTCAGCTTCCTGTAGAAGCGACAGGAGACTGCAGGCATCACAATTATGATGACAAACAACACAGTCAGACTGGAACTTAAGCTATGTGAGATACTTTGCACCCACGCTCGCGGATCCAACCTTTCCATGCCACTCACCAACTGCTTAATCATATCAGAGCCAAGAGATGCCTCAAGCTTGTCTTGGAATGTATAGAAAATATCCTTTTTAAGCTGATCAACATCTAACGAAATATTTCCCTTAAGCCCTTGCAAATGTTTCCTAATCAAATCCCAATCGTGCAATGTCTTATTATATGGGTAAGGAGTTACACAGAAATCAGTTACATTCCAATCACATTTCAACATTGATGTTTCAAATTCATGATTTGATCTCCCAACCACTGGGCAGTTTGCTGCAGCTCCGCTACTTTCCCCCCCAGTTCCTCATCCACCTTAGCCTGAGTGGCTCAGAGCTGATGTGAGTCCACTTGCCACTTCTGCACAAAATGTTCAGTCTTGATGGACTCTTGTAGAGCACTCCCAGCGAAGGCAGCAGTGGTGGCAATGGCTGTGAGTCCAATTATAGCTGCGACCAGCATTCCCACGAGTCGGCGAGGTCTCCTCAGCATCTCCGACACCACTTGCATCAAGAAGGACGATTCCGGACTGCTCTCCCATCTGCGCTTCCTCTCCACCAGGATCCACACCCCCATCCTGCTCTTTAGGACGAGGATGCTGTCTTTTGAAAGGTTTACAAGCAGAGCATGGTTAAAGCAAGTGAACAGTCTTAGCGTCAGCAGTGGAAGAAATAACTCAGCACTCAGCAATCACCACTCTCAGGAATCTGCCAGGTCTCCTTGATGTTTTGAATAACTTCAGTAACAGAACAGGGTCTGGTCACACATCAGCTTCCCTGCTTTCTTCTGGGCCTTGCTGGCTGAAGAGAAATCCACCTATCTCCTTTGCCTGTGAAAATATAAACAAAAAGCCCCTCTCTTCGGAGTGTCATTAACCTGAAAAAGGAATTGTGATTAATATTTGGTGGCTTCTCCATCTCTTCCTTGTTCATCTTTCTCCAAACATGGTTGCCTCCTGTTAAAGGAAGTCCATCAGTTTTATTCTGTAAAAACAAATGCATAGCCCTTTCTCCAGGTGAATGGACCTGGATCCTCAACGGGGTTTACATCATCTTGGGACTTCTTAGGATCAGTTTTCTCTGTAGAATTAAAAATGTGTTTATCTTCCCTAATTTTATTACAAGCTTTTAGTAAGGAGAAAGTTTTTTTGGTTAAAATGACTAAATGAACTTTGTCACACATAAGATTCCTCTTCTCACCCTTCTGTTTCAACAATATAAGTATTAAAGCATTGCGACAGTCTCAGTTAACTTGCTAGCCTTTGCCTCAGTATAAGGATTAGTTAGCTAGCCTTCAATGTTAAGTAAATTTTGGCTTCTAGCTCTCAGGGAATCTGGAGAGCTAAATTGTGAGAACTTCTTACCATACTTTGAAAGACTGAAAAAATTCTTAATAAATTTGTTCAGCTGTTCTTTAACTTACCAAACAGACATTTTTTCTCCAAGTTTACCAATAAGGTTACAGGCTCAATTAAGCTGCTTTGCCCTTCAGGCTTCTTACACTGGATGATTTTACAACCTTGCAATCATCTCTCTTGGTTAACATCACTCATTCCTTCCAAGCTGGATTTAAGGGAAGTTAATGGGAGGGTCTTAGGCCCTCCTGAATGCCCTAAAGTTATGACCCTACATCCAAAGTTTAAAAACCTTTTCTCTTCAATTTCTAATTCCATGTGGGGGTGCTGGTGTTTCCCCACAACAGTATTCCAAAAGACCCCTTGATTTAAAGGGTGGTTGAACTTCTCAAGTACACTTTCCTGATAGACATACATTTTTACTCTAGGAATGCAAGGAAGCAAAAATTGGCTTAAGCGATCTTCTTTTATAAACCATGATATATCAGAATTTATCACTGCCTTAACTTTTTCATAACCCTGTTCAGTAATTCCAGCAACAATCAGAACACCTTGAGAATTTACATTAGACTTTCCTAATAAACATCCCATAGTTCTTTTAGGTAGCGAACCCCAATAATGCTCTTAATTTCTGATTCAATTACATTTTGACTTTACTTCACAACTTTGATTAACTTCAGTATCAGCTTTAATTCCCTGAGTACTTAGATTAAAACTGCCTGATAACAACTGTATTACTCTTTCAATAGGAGACTCCTGTTCTTTAGAACTGCCGTGAGGGCTCCTGAGCCTTGTCTTGGTAAATCAAGGTTACAGCAGCCAGAACAGGGGCTGGGTTTTTGCCTGTTTGACTAGTTTTGGTGGTCTCCTGCTATGAGATTGGGAGATACCTGCCATTTCGGCCATTCAAAGATTCTCTTGCTGGGTTAGGCAGAGGCCTTGCCTTCTGAGCTCTGTTAGGCGAGACTTGGATCAAGCTCCTTCCTCTAATTTCCTGCTGGGAAGCCTTTGCTAATGGCAACCCTTCACTGTTTAATTTTGAAGGACGTTGGCTCGCCCAATGAGTTCCCTCCCTACAGCTGGGGGGGGGGCAGAGTTCAGGTTCTTTCAAACCGCAATTAGGTGGCCCAGGCCCATGCTCTGGCGCAGCCGCAGTTTGCTTTTCACGGCAGGCTGATCAGCCTGTGCTGTCTGTACTCCCTTTGAAGAGGACCTGTCTTTCCGCAACTAAAGCACTCTTTCCTAGGTCTGGTATAATTTGCCAAGGCCGCTGCCATGAGGTCTGCCTTGTATTCCTCTGCCTCTACATTCCTGCATATCCTAAGATAATCTAGCAGTGTGCCCTGTTCCCTGTAGGGACTTAAGGCATCTTTACAGTGCTTATTGGAGAAATCATAAGACAGCTTATGCACTAGGTCTCTTACTGCCTGGACATTCTTCACACATTTGGAAATAGCATCTTCCAGTCGGGACACAAAGTCAGCTTAAGGCTCATCATTCCGCTGTCTTATAGTGCGTGTAACTTGGCTTTCTCTCTTCTGATGGAATTATCTTTTCCAGGCCTTAAAACAGACTTCTCTAACTTGAGTAAAAGTCTGCTCATCATAGTTTAATTGTGCCTCAATTGTGATATAATTCTCATCGCCTAGCAGCTGATGAACCCCTATATCTATGCCCTGTTCTGCATTTTTGCGTGCTCGTGAGAGGGCTGCCTGGTTCCATAGCATCTGATATTGCAAAGATTCTGAATGGGGAAAGGCACACTTTTGTCAAAGCTTTCCAATCTGCCGGGATCCAGTGTTCCATATCTGCCATATTCTTGACCATACCAATTACAAATGGTGAATCTGGACCATAACTAGATACTGCCTGCTTAAGATCTTTCAGTAGCTTAAAGGGAAAGGCAGTATGTTGCCTTTCTTGGCTCCCTTCGGGGTGCTGCTCGTCGGGCTCCATGTCTATAATTCTAACGGGATAAGCTATTCTGAATTCTAAGTCTGCTTCTTGAGCTAGACTCTTCTCCACCCGTGAGAGCAAAGGTGCTTTGCCTCTCACTTTCCCAGCCTCACTTGCTAGGTTAAATCTCTCTATTTGCATTCCTTTGTATCTAATCTCTTCTCCTCCAGCACTGGCTTGCTTGATAGTATTGTGATTCCCTGCTCTATACTCTGGCCGGGCAGATGCTTCTACTCTGCAATTTCCTGATTCAAACTTCGGTTTCCTAGCTACATCTAAAGTTTTCTCATCAGCCTGAAACTCATTCTGCCTGCTTCTCACCTGATTTAAGTCTGTGTAGTTTAGAGGTTTCTCACTACTCTGCTGGTCTTCATCTTTCATTCTCTCTCCTTGCAGCGACTCCAACACTGCCTTAATCTGCACCCACAGATCCAGGTCTCCATGGGTATGCTCTGTCCTTCCCTGTGAGTTTTTCTTAAGTTAATGGCTACCTTTTCCCAGATCTCCATATGGAAGGTTCCTGACTCCGAAAAAGAAGGATTAAATTTCTTTACCAATTGAAGAAACTCTTTCCTTTTCTTATTCTTTACTACTATATTTTGTTTCTTCAAGAGGTGGCAAAGAGTGATACCATACTCTATCCTTGCTCTTTGCCTGACCCATATCTCACTCGGACTAAAACACACACTTAAAAAAATAAACTAAAAAAATGTCCCTCACTGTCCGATTAGGCCATACAATTGTTCCATGGGATATAGAACTCAAAAGGGTTATTTTCCTATGGGGCACCACGTAATGGGCGCCATGTGTCAGGGGAAGCCAGCCCCTAACATCATTATGGGTCCGGTAGGCGCAATTGTACAGCGATAATAAGTAAAGATCATAGTAAAGTTATAGAGAGCATGAGAGATAGAAGTATCGAAATAAGTGGGAGTCAGTCACAATTCATGGTAACATGCTCACCTCTGCCCCGCTGATGGTCCACGTGGAGGGAGGGAGAGTTTAATGGTAGCCCAGGCCCCTTTTATATTCTCTGGGGCCATGCAAGCCCCCTAATTACAGGTGAGGACATACATCACTGGAAGGGGCTGTCCTATAGGTAATACAGTAATGAGAGGGGGGTGGTCTAGGGACACACAGGCAATAGGAAGGGGAGGGATCCTAGGTTCAGGATGGAGGCCTAACTTTGACCTATTCCCTAGATCTCCATAGGAACCATTATCAGTAGGGTGTGAATGCTTGGTCTCAGGCCTCAAGGAGGAATAGTCTATTGTCCCCAGTAGCAGGGAGTGAGGCCTGCCATATAGTCTGGTGGACTAACTACCCTAGAGGCCTACCCTGTAGTCTAACTACCCTGGGGAGGATGTCTGTAAGCGTTTGACCTCTCCCCACAAGTCCCCCCTTTAACTCATATATAAAATTCAAAAGCCACATAGGCGACATGGTTATCTTCTATACATTAAAAGCTGCCAAGGCAAAATTTCATGATCCAATTAATATAGCCAAAAATTCGGGCTTAATAGAAACATTTTGAATCCGAGCGCTGGGAAAAGTCCCCTATGCCCATCTGCTATTGGAGGAAGGTATGAGGGGCTGGATGCTGCGGCGGGAAGAAATAGAGCCAAATAGGAATGTCTGCTTCCATAGGGAGAATGAATTAACCATGTGCTCACTCTGCAGCACATCTTTAAGGGAGAAACTGTGGAAAACGTAGACACCCGCAGGAACATGTACTTGGACTATATCCCCAACTACCAGAGTGGCGGTCTCCCAGCCGTGGAATTCTAGTCTTCCGGATTCCCTCCGTTCAAGTCAGGGTATAAGTCCCAGTCATCTTTCCCTACAGTGCTAGTATCCCACATTTCCCCTCTCTGCGTGACGTTTAAGATTCAATAGAGTAACGGAGGCAACATGGTCTCTTCATATCTCTCAGCTTCCTGTAGAAGCGACAAGAGACTGCAGGCATCACAATTATGATGACAAACAACACAGTCAGACTGGAACTTAAGCTATGTGAGATACTTTGCACCCACGCTCGCGGATCCAACCTTTCCATGCCACTCACCAACTGCTTAATCATATCAGAGCCAAGAGATGCCTCAAGCTTGTCTTGGAATGTATAGAAAATATCCTTTTTAAGCTGATCAACATCTAACGAAATATTTCCCTTAAGCCCTTGCAAATGTTTCCTAATCAAATCCCAATCGTGCAATGTCTTATTATATGGGTAAGGAGTTACACAGAAATCAGTTACATTCCAATCACATTTCAACATTGATGTTTCAAATTCATGATTTGATCTCCCAACCACTGGGCAGTTTGCTGCAGCTCCGCTACTTTCCCCCCCAGTTCCTCATCCACCTTAGCCTGAGTGGCTCAGAGCTGATGTGAGTCCACTTGCCACTTCTGCACAAAATGTTCAGTCTTGATGGACTCTTGTAGAGCACTCCCAGCGAAGGCAGCAGTGGTGGCAATGGCTGTGAGTCCAATTATAGCTGCGACCAGCATTCCCACGAGTCGGCGAGGTCTCCTCAGCATCTCCGACACCACTTGCATCAAGAAGGACGATTCCGGACTGCTCTCCCATCTGCGCTTCCTCTCCACCAGGATCCACACCCCCATCCTGCTCTTTAGGACGAGGATGCTGTCTTTTGAAAGGTTTACAAGCAGAGCATGGTTAAAGCAAGTGAACAGTCTTAGCGTCAGCAGTGGAAGAAATAACTCAGCACTCAGCAATCACCACTCTCAGGAATCTGCCAGGTCTCCTTGATGTTTTGAATAACTTCAGTAACAGAACAGGGTCTGGTCACACATCAGCTTCCCTGCTTTCTTCTGGGCCTTGCTGGCTGAAGAGAAATCCACCTATCTCCTTTGCCTGTGAAAATATAAACAAAAAGCCCCTCTCTTCGGAGTGTCATTAACCTGAAAAAGGAATTGTGATTAATATTTGGTGGCTTCTCCATCTCTTCCTTGTTCATCTTTCTCCAAACATGGTTGCCTCCTGTTAAAGGAAGTCCATCAGTTTTATTCTGTAAAAACAAATGCATAGCCCTTTCTCCAGGTGAATGGACCTGGATCCTCAACGGGGTTTACATCATCTTGGGACTTCTTAGGATCAGTTTTCTCTGTAGAATTAAAAATGTGTTTATCTTCCCTAATTTTATTACAAGCTTTTAGTAAGGAGAAAGTTTTTTTGGTTAAAATGACTAAATGAACTTTGTCACACATAAGATTCCTCTTCTCACCCTTCTGTTTCAACAATATAAGTATTAAAGCATTGCGACAGTCTCAGTTAACTTGCTAGCCTTTGCCTCAGTATAAGGATTAGTTAGCTAGCCTTCAATGTTAAGTAAATTTTGGCTTCTAGCTCTCAGGGAATCTGGAGAGCTAAATTGTGAGAACTTCTTACCATACTTTGAAAGACTGAAAAAATTCTTAATAAATTTGTTCAGCTGTTCTTTAACTTACCAAACAGACATTTTTTCTCCAAGTTTACCAATAAGGTTACAGGCTCAATTAAGCTGCTTTGCCCTTCAGGCTTCTTACACTGGATGATTTTACAACCTTGCAATCATCTCTCTTGGTTAACATCACTCATTCCTTCCAAGCTGGATTTAAGGGAAGTTAATGGGAGGGTCTTAGGCCCTCCTGAATGCCCTAAAGTTATGACCCTATATCCAAAGTTTAAAAACCTTTTCTCTTCAATTTCTAATTCCATGTGGGGGTGCTGGTGTTTCCCCACAACAGTATTCCAAAAGACCCCTTGATTTAAAGGGTGGTTGAACTTCTCAAGTACACTTTCCTGATAGACATACATTTTTACTCTAGGAATGCAAGGAAGCAAAAATTGGCTTAAGCGATCTTCTTTTATAAACCATGATATATCAGAATTTATCACTGCCTTAACTTTTTCATAACCCTGTTCAGTAATTCCAGCAACAATCAGAACACCTTGAGAATTTACATTAGACTTTCCTAATAAACATCCCATAGTTCTTTTAGGTAGCGAACCCCAATAACGCTCTTAATTTCTGATTCAATTACATTTTGACTTTACTTCACAACTTTGATTAACTTCAGTATCAGCTTTAATTCCCTGAGTACTTAGATTAAAACTGCCTGATAACAACTGTATTACTCTTTCAATAGGAGACTCCTGTTCTTTAGAACTGCCGTGAGGGCTCCTGAGCCTTGTCTTGGTAAATCAAGGTTACAGCAGCCAGAACAGGGGCTGGGTTTTTGCCTGTTTGACTAGTTTTGGTGGTCTCCTGCTATGAGATTGGGAGATACCTGCCATTTCGGCCATTCAAAGATTCTCTTGCTGGGTTAGGCAGAGGCCTTGCCTTCTGAGCTCTGTTAGGCGAGACTTGGATCAAGCTCCTTCCTCTAATTTCCTGCTGGGAAGCCTTTGCTAATGGCAACCCTTCACTGTTTAATTTTGAAGGACGTTGGCTCGCCCAATGAGTTCCCTCCCTACAGCTGGGGGGGGGGGGGCAGAGTTCAGGTTCTTTCAAACCGCAATTAGGTGGCCCAGGCCCATGCTCTGGCGCAGCCGCAGTTTGCTTTTCACGGCAGGCTGATCAGCCTGTGCTGTCTGTACTCCCTTTGAAGAGGACCTGTCTTTCCGCAACTAAAGCACTCTTTCCTAGGTCTGGTATAATTTGCCAAGGCCGCTGCCATGAGGTCTGCCTTGTATTCCTCTGCCTCTACATTCCTGCATATCCTAAGATAATCTAGCAGTGTGCCCTGTTCCCTGTAGGGACTTAAGGCATCTTTACAGTGCTTATTGGAGAAATCATAAGACAGCTTATGCACTAGGTCTCTTACTGCCTGGACATTCTTCACACATTTGGAAATAGCATCTTCCAGTCGGGACACAAAGTCAGCTTAAGGCTCATCATTCCGCTGTCTTATAGTGCGTGTAACTTGGCTTTCTCTCTTCTGATGGAATTATCTTTTCCAGGCCTTAAAACAGACTTCTCTAACTTGAGTAAAAGTCTGCTCATCATAGTTTAATTGTGCCTCAATTGTGATATAATTCTCATCGCCTAGCAGCTGATGAACCCCTATATCTATGCCCTGTTCTGCATTTTTGCGTGCTCGTGAGAGGGCTGCCTGGTTCCATAGCATCTGATATTGCAAAGATTCTGAATGGGGAAAGGCACACTTTTGTCAAAGCTTTCCAATCTGCCGGGATCCAGTGTTCCATATCTGCCATATTCTTGACCATACCAATTACAAATGGTGAATCTGGACCATAACTAGATACTGCCTGCTTAAGATCTTTCAGTAGCTTAAAGGGAAAGGCAGTATGTTGCCTTTCTTGGCTCCCTTCGGGGTGCTGCTCGTCGGGCTCCATGTCTATAATTCTAACGGGATAAGCTATTCTGAATTCTAAGTCTGCTTCTTGAGCTAGACTCTTCTCCACCCGTGAGAGCAAAGGTGCTTTGCCTCTCACTTTCCCAGCCTCACTTGCTAGGTTAAATCTCTCTATTTGCATTCCTTTGTATCTAATCTCTTCTCCTCCAGCACTGGCTTGCTTGATAGTATTGTGATTCCCTGCTCTATACTCTGGCCGGGCAGATGCTTCTACTCTGCAATTTCCTGATTCAAACTTCGGTTTCCTAGCTACATCTAAAGTTTTCTCATCAGCCTGAAACTCATTCTGCCTGCTTCTCACCTGATTTAAGTCTGTGTAGTTTAGAGGTTTCTCACTACTCTGCTGGTCTTCATCTTTCATTCTCTCTCCTTGCAGCGACTCCAACACTGCCTTAATCTGCACCCACAGATCCAGGTCTCCATGGGTATGCTCTGTCCTTCCCTGTGAGTTTTTCTTAAGTTAATGGCTACCTTTTCCCAGATCTCCATATGGAAGGTTCCTGACTCCGAAAAAGAAGGATTAAATTTCTTTACCAATTGAAGAAACTCTTTCCTTTTCTTATTCTTTACTACTATATTTTGTTTCTTCAAGAGGTGGCAAAGAGTGATACCATACTCTATCCTTGCTCTTTGCCTGACCCATATCTCACTCGGACTAAAACACACACTTAAAAAAATAAACTAAAAAAATGTCCCGATTCACCCTCACTGTCCGATTAGGCCATACAATTGTTCCATGGGATATAGAACTCAAAAGGGTTATTTTCCTATGGGGCACCACGTAATGGGCGCCATGTGTCAGGGGAAGCCAGCCCCTAACATCATTATGGGTCCGGTAGGCGCAATTGTACAGCGATAATAAGTAAAGATCATAGTAAAGTTATAGAGAGCATGAGAGATAGAAGTATCGAAATAAGTGGGAGTCAGTCACAATTCATGGTAACATGCTCACCTCTGCCCCGCTGATGGTCCACGTGGAGGGAGGGAGAGTTTAATGGTAGCCCAGGCCCCTTTTATATTCTCTGGGGCCATGCAAGCCCCCTAATTACAGGTGAGGACATACATCACTGGAAGGGGCTGTCCTATAGGTAATACAGTAATGAGAGGGGGGTGGTCTAGGGACACACAGGCAATAGGAAGGGGAGGGATCCTAGGTTCAGGATGGAGGCCTAACTTTGACCTATTCCCTAGATCTCCATAGGAACCATTATCAGTAGGGTGTGAATGCTTGGTCTCAGGCCTCAAGGAGGAATAGTCTATTGTCCCCAGTAGCAGGGAGTGAGGCCTGCCATATAGTCTGGTGGACTAACTACCCTAGAGGCCTACCCTGTAGTCTAACTACCCTGGGGAGGATGTCTGTAAGCGTTTGACCTCTCCCCACAAGTCCCCCCTTTAACTCATATATAAAATTCAAAAGCCACATAGGCGACATGGTTATCTTCTATACATTAAAAGCTGCCAAGGCAAAATTTCATGATCCAATTAATATAGCCAAAAATTCGGGCTTAATAGAAACATTTTGAATCCGAGCGCTGGGAAAAGTCCCCTATGCCCATCTGCTATTGGAGGAAGGTATGAGGGGCTGGATGCTGCGGCGGGAAGAAATAGAGCCAAATAGGAATGTCTGCTTCCATAGGGAGAATGAATTAACCATGTGCTCACTCTGCAGCACATCTTTAAGGGAGAAACTGTGGAAAACGTAGACACCCACAGGAACATGTACTTGGACTATATCCCCAACTACCAGAGTGGCGGTCTCCCAGCCGTGGAATTCTAGTCTTCCGGATTCCCTCCGTTCAAGTCAGGGTATAAGTCCCAGTCATCTTTCCCTACAGTGCTAGTATCCCACATTTCCCCTCTCTGCGTGACGTTTAAGATTCAATAGAGTAACGGAGGCAACATGGTCTCTTCATATCTCTCAGCTTCCTGTAGAAGCGACAGGAGACTGCAGGCATCACAATTATGATGACAAACAACACAGTCAGACTGGAACTTAAGCTATGTGAGATACTTTGCACCCACGCTCGCGGATCCAACCTTTCCATGCCACTCACCAACTGCTTAATCATATCAGAGCCAAGAGATGCCTCAAGCTTGTCTTGGAATGTATAGAAAATATCCTTTTTAAGCTGATCAACATCTAACGAAATATTTCCCTTAAGCCCTTGCAAATGTTTCCTAATCAAATCCCAATCGTGCAATGTCTTATTATATGGGTAAGGAGTTACACAGAAATCAGTTACATTCCAATCACATTTCAACATTGATGTTTCAAATTCATGATTTGATCTCCCAACCACTGGGCAGTTTGCTGCAGCTCCGCTACTTTCCCCCCCAGTTCCTCATCCACCTTAGCCTGAGTGGCTCAGAGCTGATGTGAGTCCACTTGCCACTTCTGCACAAAATGTTCAGTCTTGATGGACTCTTGTAGAGCACTCCCAGCGAAGGCAGCAGTGGTGGCAATGGCTGTGAGTCCAATTATAGCTGCGACCAGCATTCCCACGAGTCGGCGAGGTCTCCTCAGCATCTCCGACACCACTTGCATCAAGAAGGACGATTCCGGACTGCTCTCCCATCTGCGCTTCCTCTCCACCAGGATCCACACCCCCATCCTGCTCGTTAGGACGAGGATGCTGTCTTTTGAAAGGTTTACAAGCAGAGCATGGTTAAAGCAAGTGAACAGTCTTAGCGTCAGCAGTGGAAGAAATAACTCAGCACTCAGCAATCACCACTCTCAGGAATCTGCCAGGTCTCCTTGATGTTTTGAATAACTTCAGTAACAGAACAGGGTCTGGTCACACATCAGCTTCCCTGCTTTCTTCTGGGCCTTGCTGGCTGAAGAGAAATCCACCTATCTCCTTTGCCTGTGAAAATATAAACAAAAAGCCCCTCTCTTCGGAGTGTCATTAACCTGAAAAAGGAATTGTGATTAATATTTGGTGGCTTCTCCATCTCTTCCTTGTTCATCTTTCTCCAAACATGGTTGCCTCCTGTTAAAGGAAGTCCATCAGTTTTATTCTGTAAAAACAAATGCATAGCCCTTTCTCCAGGTGAATGGACCTGGATCCTCAACGGGGTTTACATCATCTTGGGACTTCTTAGGATCAGTTTTCTCTGTAGAATTAAAAATGTGTTTATCTTCCCTAATTTTATTACAAGCTTTTAGTAAGGAGAAAGTTTTTTTGGTTAAAATGACTAAATGAACTTTGTCACACATAAGATTCCTCTTCTCACCCTTCTGTTTCAACAATATAAGTATTAAAGCATTGCGACAGTCTCAGTTAACTTGCTAGCCTTTGCCTCAGTATAAGGATTAGTTAGCTAGCCTTCAATGTTAAGTAAATTTTGGCTTCTAGCTCTCAGGGAATCTGGAGAGCTAAATTGTGAGAACTTCTTACCATACTTTGAAAGACTGAAAAAATTCTTAATAAATTTGTTCAGCTGTTCTTTAACTTACCAAACAGACATTTTTTCTCCAAGTTTACCAATAAGGTTACAGGCTCAATTAAGCTGCTTTGCCCTTCAGGCTTCTTACACTGGATGATTTTACAACCTTGCAATCATCTCTCTTGGTTAACATCACTCATTCCTTCCAAGCTGGATTTAAGGGAAGTTAATGGGAGGGTCTTAGGCCCTCCTGAATGCCCTAAAGTTATGACCCTACATCCAAAGTTTAAAAACCTTTTCTCTTCAATTTCTAATTCCATGTGGGGGTGCTGGTGTTTCCCCACAACAGTATTCCAAAAGACCCCTTGATTTAAAGGGTGGTTGAACTTCTCAAGTACACTTTCCTGATAGACATACATTTTTACTCTAGGAATGCAAGGAAGCAAAAATTGGCTTAAGCGATCTTCTTTTATAAACCATGATATATCAGAATTTATCACTGCCTTAACTTTTTCATAACCCTGTTCAGTAATTCCAGCAACAATCAGAACACCTTGAGAATTTACATTAGACTTTCCTAATAAACATCCCATAGTTCTTTTAGGTAGCGAACCCCAATAACGCTCTTAATTTCTGATTCAATTACATTTTGACTTTACTTCACAACTTTGATTAACTTCAGTATCAGCTTTAATTCCCTGAGTACTTAGATTAAAACTGCCTGATAACAACTGTATTACTCTTTCAATAGGAGACTCCTGTTCTTTAGAACTGCCGTGAGGGCTCCTGAGCCTTGTCTTGGTAAATCAAGGTTACAGCAGCCAGAACAGGGGCTGGGTTTTTGTCTGTTTGACTAGTTTTGGTGGTCTCCTGCTATGAGATTGGGAGATACCTGCCATTTTGGCCATTCAAAGATTCTCTTGCTGGGTTAGGCAGAGGCCTTGCCTTCTGAGCTCTGTTAGGCGAGACTTGGATCAAGCTCCTTCCTCTAATTTCCTGCTGGGAAGCCTTTGCTAATGGCAACCCTTCACTGTTTAATTTTGAAGGACGTTGGCTCGCCCAATGAGTTCCCTCCCTACAGCTGGGGGGGGGGGGGCAGAGTTCAGGTTCTTTCAAACCGCAATTAGGTGGCCCAGGCCCATGCTCTGGCGCAGCCGCAGTTTGCTTTTCACGGCAGGCTGATCAGCCTGTGCTGTCTGTACTCCCTTTGAAGAGGACCTGTCTTTCCGCAACTAAAGCACTCTTTCCTAGGTCTGGTATAATTTGCCAAGGCCGCTGCCATGAGGTCTGCCTTGTATTCCTCTGCCTCTACATTCCTGCATATCCTAAGATAATCTAGCAGTGTGCCCTGTTCCCTGTAGGGACTTAAGGCATCTTTACAGTGCTTATTGGAGAAATCATAAGACAGCTTATGCACTAGGTCTCTTACTGCCTGGACATTCTTCACACATTTGGAAATAGCATCTTCCAGTCGGGACACAAAGTCAGCTTAAGGCTCATCATTCCGCTGTCTTATAGTGCGTGTAACTTGGCTTTCTCTCTTCTGATGGAATTATCTTTTCCAGGCCTTAAAACAGACTTCTCTAACTTGAGTAAAAGTCTGCTCATCATAGTTTAATTGTGCCTCAATTGTGATATAATTCTCATCGCCTAGCAGCTGATGAACCCCTATATCTATGCCCTGTTCTGCATTTTTGCGTGCTCGTGAGAGGGCTGCCTGGTTCCATAGCATCTGATATTGCAAAGATTCTGAATGGGGAAAGGCACACTTTTGTCAAAGCTTTCCAATCTGCCGGGATCCAGTGTTCCATATCTGCCATATTCTTGACCATACCAATTACAAATGGTGAATCTGGACCATAACTAGATACTGCCTGCTTAAGATCTTTCAGTAGCTTAAAGGGAAAGGCAGTATGTTGCCTTTCTTGGCTCCCTTCGGGGTGCTGCTCGTCGGGCTCCATGTCTATAATTCTAACGGGATAAGCTATTCTGAATTCTAAGTCTGCTTCTTGAGCTAGACTCTTCTCCACCCGTGAGAGCAAAGGTGCTTTGCCTCTCACTTTCCCAGCCTCACTTGCTAGGTTAAATCTCTCTATTTGCATTCCTTTGTATCTAATCTCTTCTCCTCCAGCACTGGCTTGCTTGATAGTATTGTGATTCCCTGCTCTATACTCTGGCCGGGCAGATGCTTCTACTCTGCAATTTCCTGATTCAAACTTCGGTTTCCTAGCTACATCTAAAGTTTTCTCATCAGCCTGAAACTCATTCTGCCTGCTTCTCACCTGATTTAAGTCTGTGTAGTTTAGAGGTTTCTCACTACTCTGCTGGTCTTCATCTTTCATTCTCTCTCCTTGCAGCGACTCCAACACTGCCTTAATCTGCACCCACAGATCCAGGTCTCCATGGGTATGCTCTGTCCTTCCCTGTGAGTTTTTCTTAAGTTAATGGCTACCTTTTCCCAGATCTCCATATGGAAGGTTCCTGACTCCGAAAAAGAAGGATTAAATTTCTTTACCAATTGAAGAAACTCTTTCCTTTTCTTATTCTTTACTACTATATTTTGTTTCTTCAAGAGGTGGCAAAGAGTGATACCATACTCTATCCTTGCTCTTTGCCTGACCCATATCTCACTCGGACTAAAACACACACTTAAAAAAATAAACTAAAAAAATGTCCCGATTCACCCTCACTGTCCGATTAGGCCATACAATTGTTCCATGGGATATAGAACTCAAAAGGGTTATTTTCCTATGGGGCACCACGTAATGGGCGCCATGTGTCAGGGGAAGCCAGCCCCTAACATCATTATGGGTCCGGTAGGCGCAATTGTACAGCGATAATAAGTAAAGATCATAGTAAAGTTATAGAGAGCATGAGAGATAGAAGTATCGAAATAAGTGGGAGTCAGTCACAATTCATGGTAACATGCTCACCTCTGCCCCGCTGATGGTCCACGTGGAGGGAGGGAGAGTTTAATGGTAGCCCAGGCCCCTTTTATATTCTCTGGGGCCATGCAAGCCCCCTAATTACAGGTGAGGACATACATCACTGGAAGGGGCTGTCCTATAGGTAATACAGTAATGAGAGGGGGGTGGTCTAGGGACACACAGGCAATAGGAAGGGGAGGGATCCTAGGTTCAGGATGGAGGCCTAACTTTGACCTATTCCCTAGATCTCCATAGGAACCATTATCAGTAGGGTGTGAATGCTTGGTCTCAGGCCTCAAGGAGGAATAGTCTATTGTCCCCAGTAGCAGGGAGTGAGGCCTGCCATATAGTCTGGTGGACTAACTACCCTAGAGGCCTACCCTGTAGTCTAACTACCCTGGGGAGGATGTCTGTAAGCGTTTGACCTCTCCCCACAAGTCCCCCCTTTAACTCATATATAAAATTCAAAAGCCACATAGGCGACATGGTTATCTTCTATACATTAAAAGCTGCCAAGGCAAAATTTCATGATCCAATTAATATAGCCAAAAATGCTGGGGTCGTGTTTGATGCCATCTGGTTGGTTCCTACTAACGGTAGCCCTGTGTGCCACAGGGTGAAACACTGTTCTTTCTTGTGCCAGCCTCCCAAGGGTGGCTTTGTTGAAGCCTGTCATTGTAGCCCCCTTGTCAGTCCATCCCGCTGAGGCTCCTCCATGATTCTACCAAGTAGGATGTCTTTTTCCAGGAACTGACCCCTTCTGAGAGGAGCCCTGGTGGAGCATTTGGTTACAAGTTGGGCTCCTCGCCACAAGGTCAGCGGTTCAAGCCCACTCGCTGCTCAGAGGGAGAAAGTGGGAGGTCCATCAAGATTTACAGCCTCAGAAAACCTAGGGATCAGTGCCACCCTGCCCTATAAGGTTGCTATGGACCTGAATCAACTAGACGGCAGTGGGTGGATCCCTCCTGATCATATGGCCAATGTATAGAGTTCAAATGCTGACTATTCAGAAGTATTCTGGTTTTACTAGCTCAAAGTAGGAGTTGTTTGTTCTCCCAGCAGTCCAGGGTCCTTTCGATATTCATTACCAACACTGCCATTAAAAAAATACCCATTCTTGTCCTCTTTATTAATTGTCCAGCTTCACCATGCCAAGGAGGCAATTGAAAATACCATGTCTCGGCACAGGAGCAACGTAGTCCTCAATGACATCTTGGCTTTATCGAGGTCTTGGGCAGCACATTGGTCCAAGGCACTGACTGAATTGTTCCATTTCTTGATTGCTGCTTCTGTGAGCATTGACCATGGATCCACATCAAGTAAAATCACCTAGCCCTGGGCTGGCTTCTCTTGATTGGCTAACTCATGGCCATAGAAACTACTGACTCACGTGCAACATGCTGATAAGGGAAACTGATTTATGTTTCTACTCTGTTTCTTGTAAAATGGGCTAATGCCTAATTCTTGCCTGGCTCTAGGCCCAAGGAAGACATTGTAACACGTGCCTATAGTTTTTTATATTGTTTTAACACCCAAAATTGGATGTAGACACCACAAAACCAGTCTCCCTCCCAAACTCACCAGTCCTGTGTTTGCTTTAAAATGTGCAACCATTCATCAGGTCAGGGTATTTTGGAGAGAGGGGATTATGGGGGGGGGGGTGTCCTTAGGGGAGGAGCTCTCAGTGGCTCAGGACATCAGCTTCTCACCATCAGATACAGCCTAGAGCCTCCCATCAGACACACTGTGTGGCCACCACTGCCTTGACCATGCTCTCTATCTCTCTAGCTCAGAATGTCTAACTGGAGGGGTCCTGTGGTCCATCTGTTCTAAACCATGTGTTTTTTCCAAGTTCATTAAAGAAGTATTCCATGTTACGGAGTCGCGCCCACACAGACCACTGACCCACAAGCAGCTGCAAAGTAACAAAGCAAAACTTTATTACAGAAAGGCAAAAAGACAAATAGACAAATCCGGATTTGGGCTACAGCATGGCCACACAGGGTCCAACGCTGAAGCGTCCGGCCAAATATTTCTTTCCCTTTTATACACTTAAAACCAGCAATGCGAGGGGGGTAGAGCAAGTAATGGGAAAGGGTGTTTACACAAGATAACAGGGATGCGGGTAGTTCAGCACGTCCTGCTCTGCTTATCTTGGACCAGATGATCTTGCAAAACTTCTTGCTCACATTTATGAGCAGATATTTGCAAGGACACAGTGACTTGCTTTTTAAAATAACATACCTCTCTTAGAATGGGGGATGGCACTTAAGCTTTTCAAAATGGAGTAACTTAAGACAAATTATTTTATTCTATTAAGCCTTAACATTCCAGAGCAGGTGATTTGTGGGAACTGGACTAGGGGAGCAAACAAGCTGTGGGTTCCTCTTTAAGGGGAGTCTAAAATCTGCCAGGTCTATGGTGGGAGCATGGGGGAGATGGAGAGGAGGCACAGGTGAGACTGTGCAGGAGACAGAGAGGCAGGACTCAGAGACCAGGTGACTGAATGGTTAGGAGGCGACAAAATAAAACTCCAGGAGCCAGAGACTACAGGGCAGCGCTCTCAGAAGCGTGAAGGAACAGCCCTCTGGGCTCTCTCACCGACTGCCATCATCTGAGCTCACCACTACCTCGAAAGGCTTAGATGATGCCCTCTCTTCCTCGTTTTTGTGGCTTTAGTTTGGTGGCATCAGGCAATGACTAATCCCTTTGTTTGCTTTGCTTCTGTGACACACAATTATAACCAAATGTTTATATTAAATGATTTCTGTTAAAAGACCCAGATTTTTTTCCTGCTTCCTTGACTGGAAATGGATTGACACCATTACATGCTCACGAGCCTGGCAGAGGCTCAAGGAGCCTGGTGAGGCCAGGGATTGCAAAAGCGCTGGGGTAGTTGGACCTATCAGAAGCTGTCCGCCGATAGTATCAACCGAGTCAATCTGGGAAACATTGGCATCAACTATTCAAGCTGAAGATCCATCCCTATGATCCAACAGCTCCAATCCTAGAGAAAGTTGTGCACATGCTATGCTGTGCGGAAAACAGAAAGATTTGACCCAAGTTGTCTCTCCTAAATATATGTCAAACTTAGCTGCTTACTACACGTGGTAAATGACTATACACTTGGAGGTCAACAAAAGTAGGTCAGAGGTAATTATCCCTAAGGGTCATCAGCCATCTAGAACAAGCAGACTGTATAGTCTTTCCTACCCTACGTAGGGTCCACTCCCTTCTCATAAGGATAGTAGTAGATTGTTTCCCTGAAGGAGAGCCCAGGGAGGTCAAGCCCACCCAAGGGTGACCAAGGTTAGGCCGCCATCATGAATCTAGGGTCCACCCATCTTGTCACATGTACACCTCTAGTTCCACCCCTTTCTATCATGTGTGCACCCCTAGCTCATACCCTTCCCATTACATTTATGCCCATTGTATATCCCCCTCCTATTGCTTGTATTACCTATTGTACAACCCCTTCCTGTGACGTAGGTCTTTACCTGTAATTAGGAGGAAGGCACGCCCCCAAAGCTATATGAGCCTTAGATAACAATAAATCGCTCTCTCCCCTCCCCTCTTGGCCTGTGCTGTGCACGGACATGGCTGTTGAGATATGGCCATCCAGGAGGTAAGCATGCTACCATCAAATATGTCTGACTCCTTTATTTACTCTCTCCCATCTCTCTCATTCTCTATGAGTTTATTATAATCTTTATATCGCTCAACTGTACAATTACGCTTACTGAACCCATGTTTAGTTGTGGGGGCTGGCTTCCCCCACAATACTGCGGCACATTATGGACAAGTAGTATCATTTGTGAAAGCCCAGACCGGAAACGATCTAACTGCCCACCAGTAAAACAACTGACCGGTGGATGATGTCTTCCTTTGATGGAATGCCATCCAGTGCAGCCAAGAGAGGAATGGCTGCACTGTGCATTAACCCAGATGAGTCTCACGAACATGTGGAGTGAGAAAGGCAAGACACCAGCGGGTACTTCAAGCCAAAACTATTGCTACAAAATCATTGACACCTTTCTTAACTAAGAATTTCAAACTGTGAAGCTGTTGTTTCTCAATAGATCCTCGAACTTGACTTAGACATTTTCAGAAGGGCTACGTTTGCATCTGTCTAACCCTTCTGAGGTGGTTAGTTTATTGTGCCAACCTGGCCAAGAAACACATGTGGAATTAATTGAAGGGTAGAGAGATAAATGGCTTGGTGAGCCTCGCCTTTCTTGTCTCATGCTCTTTGATCATTGGACCAGTATGTGGCTGCCTTGCTTGTTCTGTGCCTCAATTTGCAAGCTACACTACCTGTGGGACACCCAACCCATGGACTGTGTCACTGTAATTTGAGGTTCCTTCAAGACCTTCACACCATTGGAATTCACATCTCTTGAGCTGGGGACTGTCGGACCCTGTCATCTGGCTGACTGTTGGTGACCGGCCTTGCTGTTTGCTGCCTGTTCCCGGATAGCCCTCAAGACTTGAAGGACTGCCAGTGTCTCACAACTGTCTCACGGGAGGGAGTTGCACTGAGCCATTTGTACTGCTTTATAATTAACTGTTTATTTCTTAGATTATATCTCTATCTGTATAAATAGATATAAAAGTATTAGCATTCTGGTTTTGTTTCTCTAGAGAACCCTGTCTCACACACCTTCCCTGAAAAGCCAGTGTCCTTTTATTTCCACCACATCAAAACAACAACTGTGGCGTCCTCTGGGGAATCACATCACACGTGTTAAGGTTCTCTGAGCATGGGAAACAAACAGGAGGGCTAGGTCTGGTCAGTGGAGTGGGTGGGATAAGGTCTTGCTAAGGACTTTCTTGGCGTAGAACCCCCTCTACTCCCAGTATGAGCAGGTGCCTTGTTGTGAGGGAAAACATTTCCCCGTGCAGCTTTCCTGGCCTCTGTCTCTCAATGGCAGTTTTCTTGAAAGCTTTTCCTAATAAAGCCCCGGTGAGATCTGGTGGTGCTGTTGGGGTCAGCGTTGCACTGCTAACCTCAAGGTGGGCAGTTCGACCCTACCCTCCTCTCAACAGGAGAAAGAGGAGGCTGTCTGTTCCTGTAAAGACAGACGGCCTTGGAAACCCTACAGAGGGCCCCTGTGCGATGGAAGGAACTCAATGACAGTGGGTGTGGCTTGGAGTTTAGTCGTTTTGTGTCTGCCCAGAAATGTTCCGAAGATTGCCATTTGGCAATTGCAAAAATCAGTCGCCAGAATCTTCTGAGCTGATCTCTCTACCTTGGTTTTAACTGGGCCAGCAGATCCCCTCCAAAGCCACCATTTTGATAGACTCTTATTTACCGTATATACTCTTATTTACTGTATATACAAGCCAACCTGAATATCATCCAAGGCACCTAATTTTTGCCCCAAAACAGCATAAAATGTGCTGAAAAACTCAGCTTATACTTGAGTATATATGGTTGTTGTTGTTTTTAAGGCAGCTTAATGAGAGTAAGATAGGTATATTACTGAGCAAGCTTATCTGCAGCCAGCCAGAGGTGTATGTAAAAATGTTGTTGCTTCTGGACATCCCTTGCAGAGGGGTAGTGGGGAGGAGACTAGTCACTCAGGGTGCGGTGTAGCATTGATGAAACACACAACTTTCCTCTAGTTCTTAAATTCTTCCCCTCACTATCATGATCCCAATTCTACCTTACAAACCGGACTAGACCAGAGGATGTACAGTGGTGCAGATAGGAACTGGAAACACAAGGAATCCAGGACAGATGAACTCCTCAGGACCAGTGGTGAGAGTGGCGATACTGGGAGGGTAGAAGTTAAGCGGAGGTGGGAGTGTGTGGGGGGAAATGATTACAAGGATCTACATATAACCTCCTCCCTGGGAGACCTACAACAGAAAAATGGGTGAATGGAGATGTTGGGCAGTGGAAGATATGATAAAATAATAATATATGAATTATCAAGGGTTCACGAGGGAGGAGGGAATGGGGAGGGAAGGGAAAAAAAGGAAAACGAGAAGCTGATTCCAAGAGCCCAAGCGGAAAGCAAATGTTTTGAGAATGATGAGGGCAGTGGATGTACAAATGTGCTTTACACAATTGACGTATGTATGGAATATGATAAGAGTTGTATGAGCCCCCAATAAAATGATTTAAAAATGTAATAAAGACAAAATCTTTCTTTTTAACCATCCCCCTCAAAAAAACAAAAACAATATTGTTGCTCTCTGCTTTCCACTTCCTGTTGACAAGCCACGGGAGTCACGCTGAGACTTGTGAGAGCCCTGGGGATGCTTCCACCGCCACTGGATCCACAAGACTGTGCATCCACTGGCCTGTGACCTTCCTGCCTTCTGCATCCTTGCATGTAGCTGCCTGAGTCTGCAGAGGGATGGATGGACTAGTGTCACCCTATGGGCTTGATCTGGACCGGGCTGGGCTGTTCTCCCCATATATAACTACTTCTTGATGTAAAGCTCTCTCTTACACATAAAAACACAACACACACAAATGTTTTGACTGGAAGAAACCCGTCCACACAGGACCTGGAACCCTTGTGGCAGTGCTTTTGTTTGTTTGTTTACTTATCTTGGTGCAAAGGAATGACAGGAGGGTATGGGGGAAGGGCCAGCCCCCCACCACTAATCACTGGTTTGATAGGCACAATTGTATGGTTGAAATATATGAAGGCTATCATAAAGTCATAGAGAACATGAGAGATAAAAGAGAGATTGAAATAATGGAGCCAGACACATTTCATAGTGCATGCTCACCTCAGCCCTGCTTGATGGGCCACGTGGAGAGAGGGGAAGGGGAAGGATGACAAGGGGAAGGGGAACAAGGACAAAGAGAGGAGAGGGGGGACCGATGAGAGGCCAAAGGGGGAGCCCAAGAGAGCTCTTTATTGATAACCAAGGCCTATCTATCTTTGGGGGACATCCAAGGCCACTAGTTACAGGTAAAGACATATGTCACAGGAAGGGGTTACACTAGAGCAGGGGTCCTCAAACTTTTTATACAGGGGCCCAGTTCACTGTCCCTCAGACCATAGGAGGGCCGGACTATGGTTAAAAAAACAAACAAAAACTTAACAAATTCCTATGCACACTGCACATATCTTATTTTGAAGTGAGAAACAAAAGGAGCAAAAACACCAGATAAATGTCCTCAGTGGGCCGCATGTGGCCTGAAGGCCAGTTTGAGGACTCCTGCACTACAGGTTATAAAGCAATCAGAGGGGGACAATCTAGGGATACACACGCAATAGGAAGAGGTGGGATTAAGAATATACATGTGACAAGAAGGGCAGGTCTTTGATTCAGGATGGCAGCCCTTTGATGTCACTGAGCAGATTTGACCTGCTCTCTGGATCTCCATAGAAACCATTATCAGTAGGGTGTAAACCCCACCTACAGGGACCAAGCTAATGGTCTCAAGCCTTTAGGGAGAAGTAGCCCATTGTCCTTAACAGCAGGGAGCAGGCCCTACCTTGGTGGGACCAGACAGTCGTCTGGCAGCTGACTGCCTTCAGGGAGGATGTCTCTAAGCAGCTGACCTCCCATCATATGCTGGCAAATAGCCTCTAATGTTTGGCATGTCTTTGGGGGAGACAAAGCTGGGGGAAAGTCTCTTTATAATCCCACAGGATGGTATACTTTATACTTCAAAATAAGGTAAAAATAAAAACTACGTGGTAGAGAGAAAAACGGTCCCCACCTCTGCACAGATGGACACATCTGTGACTGTGTACACGGGAGATGCCCCTGTGCCCATTCTCAGTTGGGAGTGCTCCCTGTTCTAGGGTCGTTTTGAAACAGTTGTCATTGCCTCCACTCAGTGCTGTTGAGTTAGACGCACAGCGACCCTGCGTGGCAGAGAGAACAGCCCCTTAGTCTTCTTTCTTCATCAAGTACATGGAAGCTTCGCTGCCAGGGTCAATTGACAGTGCGAGGGGTAAAACGTTTCACTGTTACCACCAACAAGCTGAACACCCGCTCAATGCAATTCCAGAATTGCTGATACTCACAAAAGCCATTTAGGTTATATTACTGATTCGCAGCGAGGAGGTCTTTCAGGTAACAGACAAGCTAATGCAGAACAGGCTGTCATCCTCTAGCCTAGAATGTTTTACTCACCATGAAGACTGATCATTGTATCCTGTCACTCAGGTTCAAGTCCTTTCTTCAAAGAGTTAACAGAATGGCGTGGCTTGAAGAGACTGTTAGGTAGCTTAGCCTAGGGAATTGGGAAGTCCATTTACGCATGCCCAGGAGAGCCAGCAAAGGACAAAGCTGGATTTTCCCGCCTGTGGGCTTGGATGGGCATTACACCAGGAGCAGCCCACCTGGGCCGGGTGATTGCAATTCAGCCAATGGGATCGATCTGGGGTCGTTCACACCTCCCCCGGGAACCCTTAAAAGGCAGGGACCTGTAGGAAGAGGGTCTCTTGGGCTTTTGGTCTTGTCTTGCTTGGGTGGTCTGGTTGTCTTCATGGGAGGGGAGAGATCCTTGCGTGTCCCGGAGCAGTCTCTGCCAGGCCGCATGGTCAAAGGAATCCTATGAGTGCCGCATAAAACCTGATGCTTCTCTGAACTTTCGTTAAATTCACTTGGATCACGAGCCCGGCTTCGGCGTGAAATCTTTCCCGCGCGGAGCCAAGAACCGAGGCTGAGGTTTAGGCCGGAGAGAGAAACCTAAGAAGACGTTCGAACACGGCCGTCTCTTGCTGCCCGGTGTCCATCGGAAGCGTTTCCTGCGGCACAGCCATCCATTTTGCGAGTCCATCTCGCGCACTGTCCGCAAGCCGGACGTGACTCCATGCAACTTCCTTTTTCTTCTTCTCCCGCAGATTTCTGCATTGCTGAAACAGTCAGAAAGTGCTGAGAACATTCTGGGTGGAGATTTTCTTTTCGTGGTGTTGCCCAGGTACGACTTTTGAGCGATTCCTTGGTAGACGTTTTTTTCAATTGTTTTTGTTAGGGACTCATACAACTCTTATCACAATCCATACATACATCAATTGTATAAAGCACTTCTGTACATTCTTTGCCCTCATCGTTTTCAAAGCATTTGCTCTCCACTTAAGCCCTTTTCATCAAGTCTTCTTTTTTCCACTCCCTCCCCGCTTCCCCCTCCCTCATGGACCCTTGATAATTTATAAATCATTATTTTGTCATATCTTGTCTTGTCCAGTGTCTCCCTTCATCCCCTTTCCTGTTGTCCGTCCCCAGGGAGGTGGTCACATGTAGATCCTTGAAATTGGTTCCCTCTTTCCAACCCACTCACCCTCTACCCTCCCAGTATTGTAAGATCTTTCTCTCCAGGCTAGAGTTACACTTCGGTCCTTGGCTCCGCAAGAGAAAGAATTCACGCCAAAGCCTGGCTCGTGAGCCAAGTGAATTTAATGAGAGTTAAAAGAAGCTTCAGGTTTTATGCGGCACCCATAGAATTCCTTTCTACCATACAGCCTGGCAGAGACTTCTCAGTATCATGCAAAGATCTCTCTCCCAAGTTCTCCAAAAAGTCCGTCTCAAGTTTTTCCTCAAGTTCTCTCCCCAGTTCCTCTCATTTCTCTCTCTCCCCCTGGCTCCTGCCTTTTCAAGGATTCCAGGGGGAGGCGTGGTGGACGACCCCAGATCGACCCCATTGGCTGCATTGAATTCACCTGGCCCAGGTGGGCCATTCCAGGATTAGCACCCACCCCTGCCCACCGGCGGGGAAAACCTAGGCTTTTGTTCTCCTGCTTGGCTCTCTTGGGCATGCGTCAATGGACATGCCATCCCTGCCTATCTGCCTAACAGTATCGCCCCTCACACCCCTGGTCCTGAAGGTGTCATCTGCCCTGGATTCCCTGTGCCTCCTATCTACACCACTGTACATCCTCTGCACTATCCAGATTTGCAAGGTAGAATTAGGATCATGGTAGTTGGGAGGCAGGAAGCATTTAGGAACAGGAGGAAAGCTGTGTTCTTCTTTGGTGCTGCATCGCACCCTGACTGACTCAGCTCCTCCCCTAGACACCTCTGCCAGGGGATGTCCAGCGGCCAACAAATGGGCTTTGGGTCTCCACTCTGCACTTTCCCCTTCATTCACTATCGTAAGATTTTTTTTTTCTGATGATGCCTTATACCTGATCCCTTCAACACCTCGTAGCTGGTGTGCTTCTTCCATGTGGGCATTGTTGCTTCTGAGTTACATGGCTGCTTGTTTACCTTCAAGCCTTTAAGACCCCAGACACTATCTCTTTTGATAGCCGGGCACCATCCACGGGCTCATACAACTCTTATCACAATCCATACAGACATCAATTGTGTAAAGCATATTTGTACATTCATTGCCCTCATCATTCTCAAAACATTTGCACTCCATCTAAGCCCCTGGCATCAGCTCCTCATTTTCCCCTCCCTCCCTCCTCCCCCTTCCCTCATGAACCCTTGATAATTTATACATTATTTTGTCATATCTTGACCTGTCTGACGTCTCTCTTCATCACTTTTCTGTTACCCAGCCCCCAGGGAGGAGGTCACATGCAGATCCTTGTAATCAGTTCCCCCTTTCCAACCCACCCTCTCTCTACCCTCCCAGTATGGCCACTCACACAAGTGGTCCTGAAGGGATCATCTGCCCTGGATTCCCTGTGTTTCCAGTTCCTATCTGTACATCCTCTGGTGTAGCCAGATTTGTAAGGTAGAATGGGATCATGATAGTGGGGGAGGAGGAAGCATTTAGGAACTAGAGGAAAGTTGTGTGTTTCATCGTTGCTACATCATACCCTGACTGGCTTGTCTCCTCCCCAATACCCTTCTGTAAGGGGATGTCCAGTGACGTACAAATGGTCTTTGGGTCTCCACTCTGCACGCCCCCCTCATTCTCTGTGGTAAGATTTTTTGTTCTGATGGTGTCCGATACCTGATCCCTTAAACACCTTGTTGATCACAGGCTGGTGTGTTTCTCCCATGTGGGCTTTGTTGCTTCTGAGCTAGATGGCTGCTTGTTTATCTAAAAGCTTTTAAGACCCCAGATGCTATATCTTTTGATAGCCGGATAACATCAGCTTTCTTCACCACATTTGCTTATGCACCTGCTTTGTCTTTAGTGACTGTGTCGGGAAGATGAGCATCATAGAATGCCAATTTAATAGAATAAAGTATTCTTGCAATGAGGTAGTACTTGACTGGAGGCCCAAAGTCCATCTGCTACCTTAATACTAAACCTATAAATATATGCACATAGATCTATTTCCCCATCCTCATATATAAATATATTTGCATACATACATGACTTTATTTAGACCTCTATAAATGCCCTTTACCTCCTAGCTCTTTCCTCTATTTCCTTTGACTTTCCTCCTGTCCCATTATCATGCTCAGTCTTCATTTGGGCTTCAGTAATTCAGCTTGGTTACATTACCCTTGATCATGCCCTACGAGGCCTCCCACACCCTCCTAACCACGAATTTGGACCACTTGTCTTCCCTTGTCCCTGGGTTTATTAACACCACTTCCTTTGCCCTCACCTCCCCTTTTCCCATGTCCCCCCCCGGGAACTGTCGGTCCCATTGTTTTCTCCTCCAGATTGTTCATCCAGCCTATCTTATTTAGACAGACATGCGGAGATAATAACATGCACAAAAACAAGATACAGCAAAACCAAGCCACAATATACAACAAAACAACAAACCAATGACAACAAAGCAAAACACAACAAGAAGAAAGAAAAGCTTGTGGTTAGTTCAAGGACTGTTTGTTGACCTTTAGGAGTGTTTTCCAGTCCAGACTGTTGGGGCACCACACCCTGGCCCCAAAGTCCAACTTCAGCATTCCCTGGGAACCTCCATTCCCTTGCTGTTCTGTTGCACCCCCTTAGGGTTTTGCCTCGGTGTGGCGGGATCATATTGGGTGCAGTTCCCACACTGTCTCCAGTGTTGTCCCCTGTAGAGCTAACAAGGGTAAGTGAGGGATGTCATGTCTCATAGTGGGGCCGGCCATGTGGGCCAGAGTGTGCTGCACTCTCTCCTCCTCCCCCTTCATCTGCTTCTGTGTGCTCTGATCAGATATGTCCCTCTCATAGAGCAGCAGATTCAATGCTGTCCTTTGAAATAAATTTTTCTGGGGGAGGGGCAGGTGTCCACGTAGTAGTTGGGATTGGGGCCGGCCCCTCAGACCTCTCCACTGGTTCCTTAACTCCACACTGGCATGTTGCATTCACATCTTGGAGCACTGGGTTGAAATCTGGTCCCTCTTTCCCTGTGGAGATAGAAACAATACCCTCCCCTTGGGTGGGTTAGTGCCCTGTGCCGCCGCTACCCATTTCTTTTTTTTTTTTTCCTTTCCCCACCTCCTTTTTAGTTATCTAACATGTATTCCTGTATTGGTCTGGTCCCTGCCATACTACCTGGTCCTCACCCCAGGAAGTTTGTATACAGTTGCTTTTTCCCTGTGCCCCTTTTGCATTTTAAAAAAAAATCTTACCTCAGCATACTCATGTTGTACTTGTCCTTTTGTGCTTGGCTTACTTCGCTTAGCATGAGTTCCTCCAGTTCTTTCCATGTAGTGATGTGCTTCATATGTTCATCGCTGCTTCTTAGTGATGTGCAGTACTTCATTGTATGTATGTACCACAGCTTTTTAATCCACTCATCAGTTGATGGAAATTTGGGTTGTTTCCAACTCCTTGCGATTGTTACCTGTGCAGCAATGAACATTGGAGCCCAGATGTCTGTCCTTGGTTTGTTCCTTGCCTCTTCTGTAAGGGGATTGCTGGGTCATATGGTAACTCGATTTCCATCTGTTTTAGGTATCTCCAGATCAATTTCCATAGTTGCTGTACATACTTACAAGTCTACTAGCAGTGGATGAGCGTTCCTGTCTCCCCACAGCCCCTCCAACACTTGTTGCTTTCTGATGTTGGGCTACCTTGGAGGGTGTTAGGCAGTATCTCATTGTTGTTTCAATTTGCATTTCTCTTATGGCTAGAGATCGGTAATATTTTCGCATATGTTTGTTGGCCATTCAGGTTTCTGCCCCTGTGAAACTTCTGTTCAAGTCCTTTGCCTACCTCTCAAGTGGGCAATTAGATTTTTTCTTTTTGGAAGCTAGCAGAATATTGTAGATTTTAGTAATAAGACCTTTGTCTGATGTGTCATTGCTAACGATGTTTTCCCAGTCTGTGGACTCTCTTATTACTCTCTTGGTGAATTCTTTCAAGGTACACAAGTGTTTTATCTTCAGTATATTCCATTTGTCAATTTGTGCCTCTTCTGTGCGTGTGTCCTTCCCTATTTCTGATAGCCTGTGTATTCCCTGTGTCAAAGTTCTCAAGTTGGTACCAATTCCCTCATTGGTGGCCCTAATAGTTTGGGGTTTAACTTCAAGGTCTGTGATTCACCTTGAGTTTATTCTTCTGCCTGGATTGAGATAAGGGTCTTGCTTAATTTTTCTGCAGGTAAATATCCATTTCTTCCAGCACCACTTGTTAAAGAGGGCATCTGCTTCCCATTAGATACGTTTTGGGCTCTTATCAAAGATCAGTTGTCTGTATGCTGATGATTTATTTCTTGGTTTTCAGTTCTTTTACATGGGTCTGAGTATCGGTCATTGTACCAGTACCATGCAGTTTTGGCAAATGTGGCTGTATAGTATGTGCTGAGGTCAGGTAAAGCAAGCCCTACCACTATGTCCTTCTTCTTGAGGAGTTCTCTGCTAATTCTGGGCATCTTCCCTCTCCATATGAAGTTGGTAATCAGTTTTTCCATTTCTTTGAAGAAAGATGAGGGCAATTGTATCAGGAATGCATTAAATTTATATAGTGCCTTATGTAGAACTGACATCTTGACTTTATTGAGTCTTCCAATCCACGAGCATGGGATATTCTTCCATTTGTTGAGGTCGCTCTTGGTTCCTACAATAGTGTTCTGTAGTTTTCCCCATATAGATCTTTTGTTCTTTTAGTCAGGTATGTCTCTAGATATTTCAATTTGTTTTTGGCTATTGTGAAGGGTATCCCCCCTTTTGATCTCCTCTTCTGTGGTCTTACCCGATGTGTATAGCAGTCCGATGGACATCAGTTTGTTGATCTTGTAGCCTGCCACTCTGCCAAACTCCTCTATTGTTTCCAGTACTCCCCTTGTGGAGCTTTGGGGTTTTCCATATATAAAATCATATCATCTGCAAATAACAATAGTTTTACCTCATGCAACCCTCCTGCCGAAGTGGACCCCGATACCATCCTGAAGGCGCTCTTCAAGTCCTCGGGCACCTCTGTGACCACACAGCCCACAGAATTCAAAATTAAGCTCTGAGTGGGGAGGGGAGGTGGCAGAACATCTGGGAACAGAGAAGGGTGGCTGTTTCCCAAAGCCAAGCTTGTGACCAATGGGCTGTTGGACTGGAGGCCCTATGAGAGTGGGAAGGGTCGCTGGGTGGAGACCTTCCTCACTGGACAGGAACCACCTTCCTGTCATGTTCTACCCTGTTTTTTGTTCCTTAACGTTTCCTGTAGTATGTTTTTTCTACTCTCCACCTCGTCGTCACAATAGGCCTGTGTTTCTCAGTGTCCCTTCTCCCACTCATCTCAGCCCCAAACGGAATTCTTCTCTGGAAGTACAGCCAAGAATTTTCCAGGTTGTCCCCTAGGGTCCTTAGGGCCAGGGCATGAAGGAAACAGTGTTCTCTGAGGTGAGGTCAGCTGAGAATGAAGCTGAGTGGGAATCAGGTACCGCTCCCATGTCCCCCACCACCATTGGCTCTCGACCTATGCTTTGGAGGAGAGGGCCAAGTGGCAAGGACAGGTCTCAAAAGGCTTGAAGGGCCCCTGGTATCTGTCAACCCAAAGTAAAATTTCAGATTTCACATCACTCTCTTGAGTTTTACCAGATGGCCTCCTCGGCTCTGCCTGGTGGGTGTCAACTGCAGGGAGAGGCTGGCATGTTAGCTGCCCTAATCCTCGTCTATCAGGGCACCTGTCAGACCCTGGGTTTGGTGCAAATGCCAGCAGGTTCAACTCCCCGTGTTGGACTTTGTAGGTGCTCCCCTTCTGTGGCACTGTGGAGGGGGGCATTATTTGAAAGGGAGATGTTGGTTATAGCTTGCCTTTACCCCTTGCTTCCTGAATTCATGTCTCTAAGATAATAGGGATGCCGAGAGGAATTTCTCCAGCCGCCACTAAGAAATCCCCATCTATAAGAGACCACAGGGAGACTCCTAACCTGACAGTTGGTTAAGAGAGCAGCGCAGCCATTCCGTACAAGCCCATGGACATTTCTCCAGTATGGTCCCAGCTTAGCTTGGGCTCCCTGAAGACCAGTTTCCTGCTGATTTGCTGGGACGGGAGCCCAGGCTTTCAGAGCTAAAGCAAGATGGGGAACCAGGGTCCT
This sequence comes from Tenrec ecaudatus, assembly GCF_050624435.1. Classification (NCBI taxonomy): domain Eukaryota; kingdom Metazoa; phylum Chordata; class Mammalia; order Afrosoricida; family Tenrecidae; genus Tenrec; species Tenrec ecaudatus. The sequence continues at coordinate 12,547,943 of NC_134535.1, read as the reverse complement.
GGGAGCTTCACAAAATCAGCAACAAGTGATAAGGTCACAGGGCTAGAAACTCTAGGCTCTGAAGCCCTAAGAGCTTCTCAGGACCTGTTTGGGGTTGGTCCAGTGGATGAAAACCTAGAAATTTAAGTTAACCACAGGTAAGGCTGCCAAGCACAGGGGCACCCAAGTTTTGAGCCCACCTTGTTTCAGAGTCGCAGCTCTGAAGGCCAGACTGGGATGTCCCTGAAAGGTGCCCATTTTCAGCATCTTTTCACAATCCTGCTTTCCCCCTTTAAGTGGCATAAACTTTGTTTGCTTTGGCATTGGAAGTCATTCCTCCCACCCTTGGCTAAGGAAGTACCCAGAAGTGGTAGGATCTAGTTTTTCTGGTGCTGGACTTTGACTGCTCTTTGGACTCTGCTCAGAGCAGGGGGTGGTAAATTCACTGCCGCCAAGGCTTCACCTTCCCCTCTTGTTTCCACTCCAGGTGTGCTCTATTGATCCAGGTTTCATCGAGCCGACTGTGGCCACCTGGACCCCCAGTTATAAATAGTTAATTGGAGGTTGGGATAGGGTAGGTGGAAACTGTTGGCTTACCCTGCTCTACAGGACGTCATGTTGCGGAACAGAGAAGGGAGGTGGTGGGTCTGTCATGTCTCCCTCTCCACCTCCCAGACCTAGTACATTACCCACCTCTTTTTGTTCAGAAAGAGAAGAGGCATCGAGTGAGGGGGAAGACTCTATTAACCATTTCCGAATAAATGATCTTTATTCCTACCTCTGAGCTGTCATTTCTTTAAAAATCCAGCTACATGGTCCATGGCACTTTGCATCCGAATACAGCAGCTGGCTGCTCTGCTTTACTTCACCAGCTGTGACCCAGGCCAGTTACAGGACTCGCCGAAACAGCCTCTGCAACTGAAGGGACAAAGTGCATGTGGTAGGGTGGGTTTTAAAGAGAAACAGAACCAGTGACGTTCACAGATGTGTAAGAAAGACCTCTGTATCAAGGAAGTCCAGTTCAGCTCAGGTCCGTGGATCAGGTGCTAGTCAGAAGCCCTCCAGACACACAGTTGCCAGCAGATGAAACAAGAAGCTGGACGATGATAGGCTGTTTGCCGCAGAGTCCTGTGAGTCCAGGTTTGGCAGGAACACCGCAGGGCACACGGGCCTCAGCTCTGGAAGGCTGACACAGGATCCAAGCAAGTCGGAAGAAGCAGAGGAAGAGAGTTCTTAACAGCATCTTTCATAAATGGGCCACACTTGGAAGGGGGGATGGCATTAGGCCGTCCTGATAGGCGTTAGATTCCGTCCAGATCCCCACAAGTTGACACCCTATCACAGTGAACATTGCTGTCCGGCACATCAGCGAGGGGGCCGACAGTGCTTCCTGGGAATTCAAGTGGGCAGCTCCCAAAGTGCAGTCTGTTCAGAAGGAACAAGAGCAGCTGACTAATAATGTACCATCACGAACACATCCAACACAAAAGTGAGTTAGTTCACTTCCAGTCCTGAAGGGGGACTCAGCAAGGCTGGTCTCATAATTTGGGGTTTGGGTCCATAATTTCCTCCTTAGTCCAGCACCTTCTAATCGTGTTGGAAGCAGTTGGTAGTTACAGTGGCGCGGCATCTAGTTCTGTCTCAGGGTTGTGGAGGCTGATAGTTGTATGATTCATTGCACTGATTTCCATACTTTGAACTCTCAACGTGGGTCCTTCCATTCGGGGAGAAACCAGTAGTTGCACCTTACGTGCTGCTCACACTATTTTAAGACCTTAGTTACTACTTATCCAAAGAACAAGATCTTTGTGAGTTGTTAAGCCAGTTGACCTCGTCCCCCAGTTGACTAATGGCCCTTGCCTTGGCTTGAAGACAGCCACACTCATGGGTGAAATTCATTCTGAGATCAACTATGCTTTAGGAGAAGCTATGTGTTTATGGTTAGTTTTACTAGCAGCTCTTCCAGAAAGATGATATTGAAGTACTGCTAAAAACTCAATGCAAGACAGGTGGAGAGAGTAGAAGGCAAGCTGGCAAGGAATGAAATGTACTGACTCGGGTTTTCTCTTTTCTTTGCCTTATAGTCCAGATTTGGGGCGGGGGGTGGGTGTGCGTAGGCAACCCAGAAATGCCAATAGGTGCAGACAAAACCCAAGAAAAGTCTTGCTCACCAGCAAAGGCTGAGTTGGGAGCCTAGACTTATACCCTTATTGTGCTATATTGGGGTGCCCTGAAGCCCTCACATGGGGTGGTGTGAGAGAAAGTCAAGTTGGAAGGTGGAGCTTTCATTGGAGACCACGATGGGGAGAGGAAATGAGTGAGGCACCCTAGCCTCCCAAAGCTAGGGTGTCCGCAAAATGGGTAGATAAAATATCCCAGTCCCACTGGCAGCAGTAACGAGAAGCCCCTTGCACCCTGAGGGACAAGGGAGCTCAAATGGGGAAGGAACCTGGACTTAGCCCTTGAAGTACAAAGTGATGCCTCCCCATCCCCAGCAGCAGCGTGTCAGAGGAGGCCAACTATATAAAACAAGGATTAAGTTTGAGGCTCACTTATTTGTTGTCTAGGTTTCAATTAAGTTACTCAGCTCAAGAGACATGAAATTTGAGAAGACATTGATGTTAGAATTTTAGAGCAGCCATTATAAACATTTTAACAATAATGAACATGCTTGAAACATGGAGGTGGGAGGAGTTCAGCAAAGACCTTGAAGGTTTATGCCAGAACCAGACAGAAATCTTAAGACGTTAAAAATACAACCACCGAAGTAAACAAGAGCCCATGTTCCACCATCTATACATTGCCAGCTGCCCAATGTATTTCCCCAGGCTAGATATGTCCTGTAAATACTTCTATCTGCCCCCAGATGTCTCTCTCCTTGCATGTTTCATTAGCACCTGAACCAGACCCACTCTGAGCTTTTGATAGCTTGCCTTCCTTGCCCCAAGGTCCTTTTGCCTCACTGTCCCCCCACATCAGAAATTAGCAAAGTCATCCTGGCTGCTCAGACCAATGTAGCAGGCCCACTTTCATGAGCCAAAGCTAACCATTTTGTGTAAGTTGGCCTAAGTGTAACTACTTTGTAGTGGCCTAAGTGTGGTCACTTTGAAACTACTGTAGCTCTGCCATTTATTTTGTAATTGCTGATCTTGCTTGTAACCCCCTACATTTTGAGGAAGTTGCATGAAGCCACACACTGGGACTGATGCTGAAGAAGCACCTGGCATTTGCTGTTTAAAAATAACTTAGACAAGTTCCCGTTCCTCCACATAGCATAACACTATCTGCGCCTATGTCTTGTTTATCCCACAGGATAAAAGGGGTCTGAGTGGCTTAGGGAATACTTGGCACTCTGGCCACTGGCCAATAAACTTGGTCGTTCTTGACACCTTTTGCTGAGATCTCATTCTTAACACATCAAAGCCTAGGAGTAATCCAGGATTTCTCTCTCACATACACACACCGTACATCCAATCAAATCCTAGTGCGATTTTTCAAAACACCCACAATCTGACCACCTCACCACTCCAACCATTCACCTGGCGACCAAGACGCCACTTTGGGATTCGTGCAGTGGTGTCTTAGGAGCTCCTTGCCGCTGCCCTTGCTCTCGCAACATCTAATCACAACGCAGAAGCCAAAATTCTCTGTTGGAAATTCCACAGTGCCCCTCCCCACCTTGTCACACTCAGTAACAACCAAGGTCTTACCCCTCGGGTCCGCCAGGCCCAAGGGCTCTGCGCTGCTTCTCCGAGGGCCCGAGAACGAATACCTTGAACGTCACCTCCAAGTACTGGCTCAAACGTCACCGCATACAACTCTCACCGCCCCTGCTCCCACTGGACACCCACTCCGTTTTTCTTTTCAGCACTTACCACCACGCCGGCATAGGCTTGTATTTTGCTCGTGCGTTCCGGGTCTCTCTCATGACAAGCTCCAGGAAAGCTGGACTTTGTTTCATCGCTTGTAACCCTAACTCTTGGCACTGTTTCTGCAGCGGCCACTGATCTTTGAGGAATGAGTGAACGATGAATGAATGGTGGCGTGACTGCGTGGAAAACCGAGTTGCATCCATGAGCTACTCCCACCAAAGCCCGCAAGGACTCCGACTCTCACGGACCTTAGTTTGAGCAGCGGAAGGATGCGCCCAGACCCGCGAGGCCAAGCCGGCGCCGAGAGGGCGGGGCTCCGACGTGCGACGTCGTCGCGGAGGAGCGTCAGCGTCGGGCCGGAACTACAGTTCCCAGCGCCCCCCGCGCCTTCCGGTTGGCAAGATGGTGGCTCGCAAAAAGAAACGTGCGGCGCGAGAAGCTGAAGAAAGGCTCCCGAGCCCTCCTGGTTATTCTGGTAGGCGTCCGGGATGCCGGCGGGGGTGTCTGCGGGCGGGGGAGCCAGGGTCTCTGGCAGCGGCCGCGCGAGAGCCGGGCGGCGTCGGCAGGTCGCTGGGCCCGGCGTGCTCCGGCCCCCGCGCGTGGCCTTACCCGCTCCGGGCGAACCCACTTCTGTCTGCACTCGCCCGTCCGCCTCCCCTCCCCCCTGCAGCCCGGCCGGCTGCTCCCGCCGGCACTGCAAGCACGTTCTTAACGGGTCGCCCCGCGCGCCCTTCTCCAGCCGCCAGCATGTTCTTTTGAAAGCCCGAGCCGGAGCACCCACGGCCGCCGTGCTCCCGGATCCCCGGGCGGCCTCGCCCGTAGGCACCCTTCATAACTCGCCCCGCCCGCTGATGTGCACACGCGGGGCCCCCGTCGCGATCGCCAACACGCCTGGAGCTTCCCGCGGGCAGGGACCGCGGCCGGCGGGGAGCAATACTCCCCAGCCATTAGCCAGGGAAGCACGCGCACAGGCTCAGAGACCCCCCAGCGGAGGGCCCGAGCCGGCGGAGGGGTGGGGGGTGTCGCGGGGCAGGGATGATCCAGGTAGAGGGAACGAGAGGGGCTCAGAGAGCCGGCCCCCAGGAGAATGTGGTGCTTACCCCAAGGGCAGCCATTGCCGGTGCACATCCCGGGGGGCCTGCGGGCCTGGGCTTGAAGGCTGGGCTGCTTGCGACCCGCAAGGGTGGGCGTTCCGCTGTGCAGGAGAGAGCTGCCTTCTCCTGTCAACTTCACAGCCCAAGGAAGGGGCAGTGGATTGGGTTTTTTATGTAACAGGGGACTTTTAAAAGTGTGTGGAAAAGTAGAATGGAAAGATAATGGGTCTTTTTTCCCACCACCGTTTGAAGCCCCCTTGGTAACACCCCACCCATCTCCAGACACACACTCTCATTCAACATCTCAGCACCCTGTACAGCTGAGTGGGAAGAATGGGGGTGTGGGCACCGGGATGAGACTAAAGGGGACTTCGAGGAGGGGGGTTTGGCTGCTCAGCCGGCCTCCGCTTCCTGTGTCTTTGGGGGGCCATGGTGTAGCCTCAAGTTGACCCACCGCTGCCCGCCTGGCCCCACTTCTCCGCCAGCCATTCCCGTCAAGTTTTCGGAGAAGCAGCAGGCGTCTCACTCCTTGTATGTGCGAGAGCACAGCGTTCGAGAAGGAGCCAAGTCTACCTGGCCTAAGAAGCGGACCCTTTTTGTCCTCAATGTGCCCCCATACTGCACAGAGGTGAGCTGGTGTCCAGCGGGATGGGTTCTTCTGGTTGCTTTGATGGGAAATGGGCTTTTCAAAGGTGTGTCAGAGGAGGTGGGGGAAGAATCAGAATCTTCAAATTAAAAATTCTAAGGAGCTAGAGCTTTTTGTGACAGCCAACGTTTAGGGGGGTGGAGGGGTTTGAGTTACTCAGGTTTTCTATTTTTGTCTTCGGATGATCAAAGAGACGTCTTGTCCAGGGTTTCACAGACAAACAGCAGCAGAGAAGAGTAACAGTGGGCTCTCATTCTGCCGTCCAGACAAGTCTGTTTCCCTCCAGAAAACTCTTAAATTCTGGATTTTCGGTCCTAATTTTTCCCAAAAGGTCCATTAATTTCTGAAAGACTCCCCTCAAGGAGAATCACGTTAAAAGGAGGATGCTGTTCACAGTTCCCGGTGGGTAGTGCCGGGGAGGAGAGGTTGCGGCCCTAGTGAACATGTGACCCCTGAAAGCCTAAAGCAGCCTTTCAGGATGAGAAGCCTCCTGCAGGCAAGCACAGACATGGTGGCTTACAGGGTCTGAGCAGAGTCCTGTCTTGAAGCAGCGGTTCTCAACCTTCCTCACGCCGCAACCCTTTCATACAGTTCCTCATGTGGTGGTGACCCCAATTGCTACTTCATCACTGTAATTTTGCTACTATCATGAATCGGGTGTCCCCTGTGAAAGGGTCATTGGACTCCCAAAGAGGTCATGACCCACAGGTTGAGAACCGCTGCCCTAGAAGATCCCGTTTGGGCAACCCACATTCCACCTTCGCCACTGCCCTGAATCATCCACGAGAGGTGGGTCTCTTTGGCCCGGGTTGGTTTGCAAAAATCTATGTATGTGCATATACATATATTATGTTATTGGGGGCTCTTACAAGGCTTAAAACAATCCATACATCAATTGTATGAAGCACGTTTGTAAATATGTTGCCATCATCAGTTTTCAAAACATTTTCTTTCTACTTGCGCCTTTGGTATCTTTTCCCCTCCCTCCCCCATCCTCTCACCCTTGAAAATTATAAATGATTATTATTTTCATATCTTACACCTTCGCCCACGTTTCTGTTGTCCGTCCCCCTGCAGGGGGATGGGAGGTGTTTAATACATCAGTCTTTATGATCGGTTTCCCCTTTCTCCCCTTACGCTCATGGTATTGCTACTTCCATTACTGTTCCTGAGGCGTTTATCCGTCCTGGGTTCCCTGTGTTTTGAGCTCTGATCTGTACCAGTGTTCATGCTCCAGTCTAGCTGGATTTGTAAGGTAGAACTGGGGTCATGACAGTGGGAGGGGAGGAAGCATTAAAGAACTGCAGGAATGTTATGTGCCTTGCCACTGAGGGTGGCATGTGGCTACCTTGTGACCCTTCTGTGAGGGCCCAGTTTTTTAACATGGAAAAACTGACAAGGTTTTGTGCCAAGAGCTTTGAGAGGGCCGGGCTTCAGGCCTCTGTGTTGTCCAGGTGAGAGGGAGAGCGGCTCTCCCAGCATGCCCCTGGTCGCGGGGAGGGCTCCACAGATGCTCATGCTGCTTCTTTGGGCAGGCATGCCTGTCCCGCCTCTTCTCTCGCTGCGGCTCCGTCCAGTCTGTGGAGTTGCAGGCGAAGCCGGACCTTGCCGAGAGCCCAAAGGAGCCATCGTCGAAGTTTTTTGACCCGAAACCCATTCCGGTAAGCCTCTGCTCAAACGGGGGGTGGGGAGGCCTTGTCAGGACCCTGGTTTTCCAACACTCCTTGCAGCTGAGGCCTCCGAAGAGCCAGCAGGGCTGTGGGCTTCAGCAGCATCCCCCTCCCCTTTCACGTCCTGCCTGGTGTTCTTTCTCCTGTTGTCCCCTGCTCAGGGGGGCTCCCCCTAAGGTCTATTCTGCCTCAGCCCCAGTGACTTGATCTCCTGGGGCTTGTCCCCATCTGTGCTTCCATGCCCACCCCACCCCCACCTTCTGGCATCAGGACCCCTCCACCCACTCAGACCCTGGGTGCAGAGCCCAGTCTTACTTCCTGCCAGGCCCTGGGTGAGCAGCCCTTCTTATCCATCCCCTCCCCAAACTGGGAGAAAAGCCCCGGGGAGAAGTTGGGTGCCCTTCACATCCTGTGTATCTTCTGGTTCAGCAGCAGCCCAGCACATAGGTGGGGGCAGAGCCGGGGCCATGCTCGTGGGAGACTCCTTACACTGTTGTGCCTCCTCTCCCCCCCCCCCCCCCCCGATTCCCCCAGGGCTTCCAGGTAGCCCACGTGGTGTTCCAGAAGCCAGGCGGAGTGGTGGCTGCCCTAGCGCTGAAGGGCCCTTTGCTGATCTCGACAGAGAGTCACCCTGTGAAAACTGGTGTCCACAGTTAGTACAGCGGCGGGGCGGGTCTAGGCCTCTTTCCCGGGCCTCTCGGGAGGCAGGGTGGGCCTTTAGGGAGGCAGCCCCTGAAAACGTGCCTGTACCTGCTCTCCGGAGTGTAACAGATGGGAGGCTGCAGGTGTGTCTGAGACACGTGTAGGGCAACCTTGATTCCTAGAGCGGGAGGGCCCAGCCGCCAGCACTTCCACCTACACCTGGGGGGGGGGGGATTCCTGATTCCTGGCACATTCTGAGGTAGAGCCTGGGCCTGAGGGACCTTGTCTCCCCACCCCAGAGTGGATCAGCGAGTATGCAGACTCAGTGCTGGACCCTGAGGCCCTGCGGGCTGAAGTGGACACCTTCATGGAGGCCTATGACCAGAAGATGGCTGAGGTAGGGGCAGGGGGCAGATGGTGCCCCGGGTGGAGGTGTGGGGCAGCAGCCTGCCCCTCGTCAGCCCAGGCCTATCTCTAGGGGACAACCGTGGAGACAGAGGCGTGCTATCGCCGTCCATTGGGCAGCACTGCTGACTAGGGGGCAGGTGTTGGGGGTCCGTTCCTGCTGCCAGGGTCAAGGAGCCTGCCTGCCAACGAGACTCCCGTTCCTTGTAGGAGGAGGCGAAAGCCAAGGAGGAGGAGGGAGTCCCTGACGAGGAGGGCTGGGTGAAGGTGACCCGCCGTGGCCGGCGGTCGGCACTGCCCCGGACAGAGGCTGCCAACCTGCGAGTCTTGGAGAAGGAGAAGCGGAAGCGTGCCCGCAAGGAGCTGCTCAACTTCTATGCGTGGCAGCACCGAGAGACCAAAATGGAGCGTAAGGGACTGCCCCGCCCGGCCCCGGGACACCCTGCTACACTGCGGCCCCCAAGCGACTCCCTGTAGCTGCCCAGTGGGGGCCCCCCCAACCCCAGCAAGGGCCCAACTGCACAGGGTGGAGCTCGGCTGCCCGCCACAGGGCAGAGGCCGGCTGCTTGTATAGTGTCTGTCTGTCTGTCTGCAGCATGTGCAAGTCTTTCCCCAGTGGGAACAGGGCAGCCTGGGGCCCCTCTGGGGGCAGCAGAGTGAGCCTCCCCCTGGACCACACTGTCTGACCGAGGCCTCTCTTGCCTCCCCCAGATCTGGCACAGCTGCGCAAGAAGTTCGAGGAGGACAAGCAGAGGCTGGAGTTGATGCGGGCCCAGCGCAAGTTCCGCCCCTACTGAGCTGGGGCAGGCCCTGCAGGAGAGGCGAACTGCCCTGGTGAGCGCCATCTCTGAAGCTCCAGGAAGAATTCGCTGCTCCGGACCCTGCTGTGGCCAGCTACCCAGCGTGAGGACTTGCCCCTTAGGAACTCCCTGCCTAGGAAGCAAGCTCCCTCCCACCTGGGTTTCCTCAAGTGGCTTAGGTCTGAGGGAGTTCAATTCCATGGGGAACGAGAGGCCAAGAGCAGGGTGGACACCAGCTTATTTATTTCCTGCTTGCTGGGCAGCAGAAGCCCCAGATCTGGTCTCCATGTGCCCCACTGAAGTTCGTGTCACAGCTAGGCCTGACCCCACTGGTGCACCTGGACTTCTTCGCCACGCGAGCTGCACTTGCCAGATCCAGTGCTGGCTTGACCACGGCCCGGCTGAGGCTCAGGAGGCCGGGGCCACCTCCTGGCCCTGTAGGAAGGCACCCACGATCTCTGCCACCTGCTGGGGCTTGTTCATGTGGATGTAGTGGTTACCGGGGATTTCCACAAACTGGAAACGCTGCGGGCAGGCGGAAGGCAGGTGTCAGGTGAGCTGGGCCCACAGAGGTGTTCCGCCCACCCAGGGCCAGGGGAAGCCCCTTAGACTGTTCCCTGTGGGACCCTGACCTGAGCCAGTCATGGTGGGGGGAGGGGTCACAACACACCTGGGCCAAGTAGGGCCCAGCTGAGGTGCAGTTCTGACCAGGGCCTTAAGGGGACCTCGGCTGAGCTGGCTTCCACACTTAGCTACACTCCCCTTTCCCAGGTCACCACCAAGGCTGCTCAGTGTTGGGCAGTGGGTGACGCTCATGAGCTGCCAGGTGCTCCAGGACTCCAAAAGGGTCCAAGTCAGCGCAAGCCCTCCACACTGAGGCCCACTTCCTCCTGAGGCCAGTGCATCCACAGCTGGGCCTCCACGAGGTTTGGAGCCTTAGGAAGCCAAGCTGCCCCTGGCTAAATTGTGCTTGGTGCAGAGACCAGCGAAGGGCAATAAAGCTGGGAGGGCCTGCCAACCAATTCTGTTTCCTGTGCTGACCTGAGGTGACCCAGCAGCTCTAGGAAGGTGCCCTGGTGGCACCGTGGTGACATTCTAGGCTGCAATCTGCAAGGCCAGCAGTTCGAGACCACAGGCTGCCCTGTGGGAGGAAGATGAAGCTTTCCACTGCCGTGATCAGTCCTCTCCAGGTTGCTCTAGTCAGCATCAACCTGATGGCAGTGACTTTTGAGTTACGGCTTCAGGGTGGGAAAGGGTGTGCGCGCACGGGGCAGACCACTCACCTCCTTCAACACTGTCCGAAGCACACTGATGGAGAAAAGCAGGAGCTCCTGGTCTGTTTGGTCCTTCCTCACGTTACTAAGGCCGTGGGCTGCTCTTGAGAAGTTAGGATTCATCTGAGGACTTGGCCCCACTCTGGGAGCCCAGGCCCCTGAGCATTCATCTGGGCTGGCCCTCAGTCAGGGTCACAGCTTGGCAGTGCTGCAGTCTACACTGCCAGGCCCCCCCGCCCCCTGCTGCACACCCAGCATGCCCCAGGGTGCCAGGGTTCTAGGCAGTGGGGCTTGCAACAGCAAATGCAGTCTCTGCCTGGGAAGGTCGGCGGCCCCGCAGGGCCAGGCTGGCTGGAGGAGAGGGTCTGTAGGTCTCTGGCCCGCACTTGTCTGAACCTTGCTGGGTGTGTCCCCGCAAATCCCCACTGGGAGGGGTGATGCTTGCCCCCAGCACTGGCGGCGGCAGGGGGCGAGGGAGCAGTGGGGGCCCTCCCTGTGGCTCACTTGATTATCAGCACGTGGGCCTGCAGCTTCTGAGTGGCCAGCTGCATCAGCTCCCTGCTCAGGTAGTCGAAGCCGAGCTCTGGCTATGGGCAGAAGCACAGTGAGCCAGGGCCAAACCCAAGTTCCCCAGCCCTGCGGGGGAGGCTGCCGTAACCCTGAGCTGTGTGACCCAGATGACATCTCCCAGAATCCTCTGAAGCTTGTGTCTCAGGACAGAGAAGGGGCCTGAGTGATGTTGGGCATGGGGTTTTATGGCCAAGGTGCCCAATGGACACTAAAGCAGACCTGCTGAAATCACCCTAACGGGCAGCCTCATTTTGCCCTCCCCCCACAGCTTCTCATGTCCGCTTGAAGCCTGGTGATGCAGGGTTAGGTGCTTGGTTGCTTGTGGAAAGCAGTTTGAGCTCACCAACTGCCCCAAGGGACAAGGGTGTGGTGGGTGGTCTGCTCCCCTAAGGAAGAGCCCTGAGGCCACCACTCTGCCCCCCCAGGGTGGCCAGGGGTTGGGCTCCACAGCCACGCTTGACTTGGGGGCACCACCTGTCCCACTAGCAGCAGCCCTGCACCGGTCACAGCCCAGGTGTGTGCGCCCTGGATTCCAAGAATAGTATGAACGCCATCGTGACAGCTCAGCCACTTTAAGTACTTGGTGGGGAGACAAGAATCAAAAGGCAACAAGGTGAGTTCACCCCTTGTTCGTCAAGTTGGTACCCACAACCGGCAGCCTCACGATGAACAGGACAGACAGGCCCGAGACCACTGTTGCAGTCACGGTGGGGTCCCTGCCACGCTGAGGGGCTCATCTGCCGGCACGACAGTGGGCAGTGCTCTGCTGGGCTCCTGAAGGTTTTCACGGGCCACGTTCTGGACCTGGGTCACCGGGCCCTTCCTAGTCCTAGTCTGTAGGTGCTGCTGAAACCTGCCAGTGGGGGGCGCCCTGCTGGCACTTGAAATGCTGGTGCCGCGGCTTTCACAGCAGCATGAAGCCACCACCACAGGACACGCTGACGGATGGAGGTGGAATGTGGCTTCAAGAAGCTGTCAGAGTCACTCCATTGGACTGCAGCTATGGTGGGAACTCTGGGGCCAGGAACTATCAGCATGTCCCCAGCCTTGGCACAGGGCCGCAGGAGGCTCAGTCACCGTGTCTTTCAAGGGAGCTCCCAGAAGGCTGACTCCTTGGGGCGTGCTCAGTGCATACTCCTGAACCACGCAGCAGTAAGACATGGCTGCCAACACACAGTGGGTCTCACAGCCATGAAAGTGGGGGATTCCCTGTGCTGCCCTGAACCTCAACCAGCCACTTCCTGCTCTTCTGGCAACAAGAACCTCAAGTGCTTTTCCAGACGCGGGTTCCTGTGTCACGCAGCACACGGGGCGAACTCAGGACGAGAATGAAGTTACCAGCAGGATCTCCTGCAGCCCAGAGGGCCTGATGGGGGCTGAGTCATTCTCAGCTAACAGGCCCCCCTCCCTCCACAAAAACACCAAAACACGGTCACCCAGTGGATTCCAACTCACAGCGACCCTTTAGGACAAGGTAAGACCAACCGCCCTGTGCAGTTTCCAAAGCTGGGCTCTTGGCCATAGCAGACTGCCATGCCTGCCTCATGCTGTTCAGTCCTAATCACTCCCCTTCTGATTTGTGGCCACTGCCACAGAGCTTCGGGCTGGCTGTAGCCACACTTTTGTGGCTGGAGCTGGAGGAAACCACACACACCTGCAGCCTCAAAAGGGCCCCGCCTCCCCTCCTGGCTCAGCGCTCTGGGCACAGCAACTACCACACGGCACATGAGCCGGGTGTCAGGCCCACAGGAGCCTGTGAGAGCCGGAACTCAGCAGGGCGGCCTCCTTTCCAGGCCTCAAAGGCTCTACCCCTTTTCTGTCATTCATCTTGGTGGAAACACTGAATTCCCTTCTCTGCTGGGTGGACACCCTGCCTCAGTTCCTACTTTTTACTATCTCATCCAGATCGAGACCAGCCATCGCTGTGGGGGGGGGGGGGCTATTCAAGGGGACCCTAATTGTGTCCACCCCCTGCAGACTAACTGCCTCTCTAAACAGCCCAAAAATGAGACCCTGCCATATGGCTCAACTTCCTTGTCCACAAAGCATGGGGATAGCACCACTGGCCACCAGGGTGGCTGAGAACAAACTGAGCAGACGCATGCTCAGTACTAGGAATGTGGCGGGAGGTGTGTGCATGTGCGTGCACTGTGAACACCTGGCAGTGAGGGCTGGTGTTGGCTGGTTTTGGTACGTGTCTTGGTGTTAACATCCATGGTAAGTGCTGGTGTGAGGGTTGGTGCAGGGCTTTGGTGTGAGTGCCAGCGTCTGTACTGGGGCTGGTCCGTTTCTCCCACGGAGGGAGAAGGCCCTGGTGTGTTACCTTCTGCAGGTACCGGCCTCACCACAGGGAGGCTGACTCAAGAGGGTAACCGATGAAGGGGCCCAGGTGGGCGGTACTCACCCACGAGATCCTCCGGTCCCGGTTCAGCACCAGACCTGGAGGCAGAAGCACAGAGAGGTGGCCTCGGGCTGAGCATGTGACAGGTTGGGACTAGGCCACCCTGGATGCCAGGCTCACATTTTTGTCTTTGTAAAACTAATCTGTGCCACAGAGAACTGGACACAATAACTCAGGCTCCCATTGGGCAGGTTCTACATAGCCTAACTCCAGGAACATTGTGTTAGTGTTTACAAGGTACTGAGAATCCTTGGGCTGTCCAAATCACACACCAATCTGTCTTGGAAGGACTCCCAGAAAGCTGTGTAGAAGCAAGGATGACAAAACTCAGGAGAGGCCCGTCCCCGGAAAGGGCATCATGAGGGGTAAAGGCAAAGGGTACTGACCAAGAAGACCGCCAGGACTGGCTTAGTGGCGGCAGCAACAGGCGCACACGTGGCCATCAGTGTGAGGATGGCGCAGGCCCGGGCTGAGTGACACCATGATACTGAACACCTACTGGCTCAGGGCAGGGAGCTGGGGCTGCGCAGGAAGTGCTCAGCAGGCAGTTGGAGGGCCAAGGAGATGCTTATCTCTGGACAGTTGGGGACTGGGTCCAGATGGGGCCTGTAGGGGCGGGCTCATGGGTGCTGGGATAGGATCTGGCTGGGAAATGGTCCCTTGGGTGCCGCCACGATGATGTCCTTAAACAGGCTCCAGGAGCCGTGGTGGTACAGTGATTTAAGAGCTGGGCTACTGAGTGCAGGGTCAGCGGCAGCTGCTGGAGAAAGATGGGCTGCCTACTCCCGTCAAGGGTCACCGTCTCTGAAGCGCGCATGGGCCGTTCTACCCTGTCCTAGAGGGTCACCAGGAGTCGGCACCGACTCGACTGACGACAGTGAGTTTGAGTTCTGGTGTCCTAAATGCTCCGCCGAGGAGACCTTTTCTGGAAGGTGACCACAGAGTCCGTAGGGGAGAATAGCAAGGACCCTTGGAGGATGACCATCCATCCCACCAGACACGAAAGCCTACAGCAGGGCCGAGGGCACCGAAGTGTGGATCTGGCGAGCAGGAGGTAACCAGATCCACAAAAGAGACGAAGAGTCCATAGACCGAGCCACATCCAGGCGGGCAGGGGATCCGGGCTGCCCTGGCTAGTGGGCGGGAAAGGCAGGCTGAAGAGCAGTCACGAGCTGAGCAGCCTCCTGAGGAAAGGGCTGGCAAGCCGGCTGAGCACCAGTGAGGATGCCAAGGCTGGTGTCGCCAGCTTAGCCACAAACCCAACACCTTGCAAATGACAAGCGACAAGGTTGGGGGGGGGGGGGCAGCTGTACTCCCACAGAGAAATGTTAAGAACACAGGGTTCCTAGCATGAAAATAAAGAATTCTTGTTTCTAAAGGAAATGCAAGTCACACGGAAGAGTCCATTTCCAGCCTAGCAGACAGGGCACACCTCCACCTGTGACTACCGTGGGCGAGGGACCACCTGGAGCCTACAGTGTCCTCGCTACCCCTTGAGTGGGGAAGTCACTGCATCCAGCACTTGGCAGCAGGGAGGCTGGACCCCCTCCCCCACCCCCCAAGGTCCCCAGGGAGGGACTGGTGGGCTGGCTGAAGGAGCCCTGCAGCCACAAGGAAACCCTGTGCCAAGTAGAGGCACCCCCACCCCCACTTGTGGTCCAGGAGACAAGGTGGTCAGTGGGCTGCTATGTAAGAGCAGGTAATCAGTGCCTTCTATACTGTGCTGGTGACGATCCAAAGATCAGACGGGAGTCCTCAGCGGTCTGTCACTGCGGGCCCCACCATACCCCATGCCCACTGGCTAGCCGGGCCTGGGCCCCTCGCCCCTCCCAGCCCAGCTCCTGGCTCCAGACCCACAGGCAGCCAGGGGATCATTCCACAACTTGGCTTCACCTTCCTCTACTCTGACACCACCCCCACCAGCATCCTCCCCCAGGGAAACCTCAGCAGAGCACCCCCAGTGCCTCCTCAGGGCCCTGGGTCTGGCCGCCCTCCCTCAGCTTTCCTGCCTGGGGGCACATCAGCCTCCCTAGGGGCAGACTTAGGGTGTACAAGAAAATGGGGGCCAAGTAGACAATTCCCTTCTAGCCTGCCTCTCCTTGAAGCTGGAACAGCTCCTCCTGCTACAAAGTTGAGGTGCTTGCCCCTTCAGCCACGGGGTGACCCCCCCCAAGAATAGGATGGAGACGGCCTTCCATCTTAGGGACATTGTGTGGTCCCCTCTGTACCCATCTCAGAGCTTCTCCCTGAGGAGCATGTAGCTTCCATGCCGAGCAGGGAACGGCTGGGCCATCAAGGTCCACCCCTGTGTATTTCTGAGATGGTTAACCCTGGGCGGGAAAGGGAAGCCTCTTTTCCTGAGGAGTGGCCGGGGGTTTCAAACAGCCAACCTTACGGTTACCAGCCCCACTTGTAACCCCCTGGGGCACCAGAGAACCTACCTAGTCCTCCCTCGCTGGCAGCAAGTGGTGTTGTGGGACAGAGCAAAACTGCCCCTGTGGGTTTCTGAGTCTCAACTCTTCACGGAGCTGGATGCCTGTCTTTCTCCCAAAGAGAGGCAGGAGACTTCGAACTGCTCACCTTGTGCCTAGCAGCCTGACTTGTCATCAGGATGCCACCAGGGCTCCTTCCAAGTCCTAGTGACTCCTTAAAATAACCTCCAACCAACAGAGCGTGGGGGCCAGGTGCCTCCCAGATGGCGTGGGTGCACCCAAAGCTGACACTGGTGTAGCCTGCACAGGGCTGGCCAGTCAGTCACCCGAGGCCGTTAGGAAACGAGAAGCTGATCAGGTGGCCTCCGAGAGCTTCCCTTAGCTTATGGTGTAGGGCAGCGGTTCTCTACCTTCATCAGGCCGCGGCCCTTTCATGCGGTCCTCCTGTGGTGGTGACCCCCAACCATCACATTATTGTCGTTGCTACTGCATCACTGTCACCTTGCTACTGTGATGAATCTGGTGACCCCTGTGAAAGAGTTGTGGGACCTTGAAAGGGGTCTCGACCCACAGGTTGAGAACCACTGGATTAAGCACAAGGGTCTGCGCAGCGCCCTGGGCCTGCCCCACCCGGCATTCAACCACCCACCGCCCACAGCAGCCTACTCCCCTCTCCCAAGCCTTCCAGGTCCACTGCAGCAGGGCCTCTGCACAGCTAGGCCCAAGTGCTGCTCCTCGCTGGGGATGCCTGCACTGGCCTTGCCTGGCATCGCTCGGGCCCAGGCTCCCACGGACAGGAACATGCCCCACCCCCAGGGGAGACCACCGAGCCGGGAAGCTGACACCCTCTCTCCCCAGCCTGGTCTTCTCAGTCACTTCATGTACAGGTGAATGCTGTACAGGCAGACCAGGAAGAACTGATGCCTTTGAATGGTGGTGTTGGCTGAGAATAGTGATTTGGCCATGGGCTGCCGGGAGAATGAGCCCGAGGAAGTACAGCCAGAATGGACCTTAGAAGGGAGGATGTGGGGGTGGGGACCAGTTGCGGAGAATGACTGGCACATGGCTGTCATACTGGACCGTGGCTTAGCACAGGGTCGCTATGAGCTGGAACTGACTGGACAGCACCATGTCAATCTCCAGGTACCTGCCCCCGCCCTGACCACCGTTCACCCCAAGACCAGCCCATGCAGGTGCCCAGAGCCACCTGAAACCTGTGCCTAGAGGGGCCAGCCCTAGGCTGAGAATACCAAACTGGGAAGGACGGCCTGCCTGCTTCCCCATCTGCAAACAAAGGGGCCCAGCTCGAGTCACTCTGGGGGGATGGCACCTGCTTCTTCCCACGTCTACCTCCTACTTCCTGATGAGGCTGCAGCCCCAAACTCAGGTGGCAGGGACGTGGAGCGCTCAGAGCAGATGGTGGTGCTGTGGTGGACCAAGGGGCCAGAAGAGCTGGGGCCAGGGCTGGTCTCAAGGCACTGGGATGCCAAGTGAAGGAGAGGCACCTCAGCATCACATTGGCCTGCTCCCTCCTTCCCCTGCCTATGGCCCACAGTCAGAGGCTGGTGGCCTCTGAGCGGCGCAGCCTCACTGAGCAGCAGAGTCCTGCTGTGGGGAAGGCAGACAGGCCATTTCCCCATGCACTCCATTTCAAACGCAAGCCATCTGTTCAAAAGGCCCCTTGCCACCCCTCCCCACCCTTTTAAAAATTAGGACCAACGCGGACAAACCATATCCCGTCTGCAGCCTGAACCCACAGTCAGTTGGGGGTCTGCACCCAGACCTGGCCGCTGTCCTTATGCAAAGAACACTGCACGGGCCGTGGGAGGTAAAGATCTCCTGGCCGCACTCCACCGCTACACCCTGAACCTACTGCCAAAGCAAACTCAGACACTTTGGCAGGATGACCGATTACCTTCCCCGAGTGCTACAACCAGCACTGCCCCAGCCAGACCGTGCCCCAAAGTTACGAGGGCACCGCCTTCCTCAGTGCTTGTCTGCAGCCTTGCCTGCCAGTGTGCTGGCCATGGAGGGCCCTGTGGCCCACCCACTGGGCATGGGCACAATCTGTCCTGTTCACAGAGCAGGTCTAGAGCTCCACAGACGGCAGTAGGAGGGTGTTAAACTGAAGAATGAAAGAGTGACAGAAATAGAGGTGGGGGTAGAGGGGCATCTGGCCTCACCCACTCTCTCAGATGGAACACAGGCTGTGTGTCAGGTATTTCAGGATGATATCCCCATCCTGGGATGCGCAGTTAGGTCACAGGCCAGCTCTGTCTCCCTCCAGGTTCACCTGGGGCCCTAAAGGCCACGTCAGCAGCAGAGGGTTCCAGTGACCCAGCCTTCTGCCCACTGGCTCCACTCTGAGCCCTTTCCCTCTCTCGAGCCCTTCCCCCACTCAGCCTCTGTCCTCAACCTTCCAAGTGAGTGAGATAATCATCGGAGACAATCGGCTTCCCCTACCAGAATGGATCTCAGTCCAGATTAGCCTCTGGGCAGCTTTCTGGGCCCGGGGAGGAAAGCGGGGCCCACAGGCCTCTGCTCTGTCTGAGCTTCTCCATGGAGGGCAAGGAGCCCCCACAGGAGGCCCCCGCCCGCAGTTTGTCTTGTTGGAGACTCACCCATTGGGCGTGGTGAGCCTCTGGAGGAGGTAACCAACTCTTGAAACCCACAGCAAGCAGTGGTCTCGGAAAGGGAGGCTCTTACCTGAGGCTACCTGCTTGGTTCCCCTCTGCAGGAGCAGCTTCCCACACTCCTCTCCCACATGGGTATTGTTCTTCAGGAGCCTGGGGGGCAGAAGGGGGTGAGTGCCTGTGCAGGGGGGCACACAGGTGTGATGCGGTCATCACTGCAGCCCTGGGTGTCCACGCTCACTGCGTTGTGGCCCGGGCCAAGTGGCCCCCGAGAGGCAGGCTGCCCAGTGTGGACAATGGTTTCTGTGAGTGTGTGCGCACTTTCCTGCTGAACGCTATGATCCAGTTGATTTTCAACACAAAGCAACCCTACAAGACAGAGTCGAAGGCTCTGTTGGGTTTCCAGGGCTGTAATCCTTAGGGATCCAGGCTGCCCTTCCCCCTGCATAGCAGCTGGGTGGTTGGAACTAGTGACCAGTCTGGTAGCAACCAAGCACTTAAACCACTGCAACACCAGGGACCCCGTCAGCTCCTTTAGAGACATTTACGGAGCCCCAGTCGCCAAGGGTCAGGAAGGCAGCATGTTTTTGGTTTGGGCCACCTACAGGCACGATGGCAGGCACACAGGGGCACCGAGGGCCCCCGCAGATTCAGGAGGGGCAGGCTGTTGGGCCACGTGGTCACTTCCAGCACAGGTGCTATGGAAGCCTAGGACCTGGGCAGCTCACCTGGGCAGTCAGGACAGGCTTCTCAGAGGAGGTGCCAGCCAGGGGTGGCTGGAGGGGAGGGGGGGGCGTTAGCAGGTGTAGGGGAGGTAGGTCCAGGTGGAAGGGGGCCACAGGCTGGTGACCCAGAGGGAAGGAAAGGTAAGGATGGAGCATGTGCTGCGGAGGTGGCGGGGAGGGGAGGTGGGACGGAAGGAGGCGCAGCAGAAGTGATGGTAAAGGGCGCGGCTGCTGAGTAGGTCCAAGGGGCACAGGGTCCTGCTCTGGGGCATTTGGGGAGAGGAAGCCGTTCAGGGCAGGGGCCAGGGAGAAGGGGCTCCCCCACGGCGCGGCACCCACCCCTGCAGCATCTCCTCGGGGCCGATCACCATGGAGGGCTTCTGGCTGGCCTCCAGCTGCAGCACGTGCTCGATGGCTTGCCGTTTGTATGTCAGGACGTTGTTAACTTCCTGAGGGGACAGGCGCCGCTGGAGGAGGGTGGAAGTTCCCGCCCCTGTCCGCCCCCCCTCCCCCAGATCCCCAGCCACCAGAGCTCCTGCTGAACAGTGGGAGGGGCTTGTCAGGGGCAGAGGGTCTTCCAAGGAGGCCACGACCCAGGGAGGAGAAGGGACTTGCCCAAGACCACAAGACAAAGGCACAGCAGTCAGACCTCAGAGCCAGTGTGACTAGAGGGGAAAGGGGGTAAGCGTCCCCCCCCCACCTGCAGGGCCGCAGTGTGGGCTTGGGATTGAGCTTCCCCAGCCCCCTCCACCCACCCTCTGACAGGGCAGGACCAGAGACCCAATATTTGATCCGCTACCCCACCCAGGCTGAGAAGACCCCCATCTTCCAGTTCCATTTGGCATCCTGAGGCTTCTAGACCAGGGTTTCCAAAGGTAACAAGGCCCCGTGCCCTTTCCCTGACCACTCCTGAGGGCATCAAATGCACTGTTGTCCTCTAGGAGGGGGTCCCCTGACACCCCTCGTCTTTCCTTAGCCACCACCTTGTCCTGCATGGCACCCGCTGAAGGAGGGAGGGCACCCCACAGGTCCCGCTCACATTTATGTCCAGGATGAAGGGCAGAGAATCCAGCAGGATGAGCTTGTCCACCATCTCAGGGAAGACAGAGGAGAACTGGGGGACACAAATGGGGAGACGTCAGGGGAAGGGACCTCGAGTCTGCCCTGACACCTCTCCTGACACAGCTTTTGGGTAGGGGGAAGGGTGCTGAGCACAAGCTAGAAGAATCTCCCATGTCCCCTTGCTCCCCAGTGTGCACCCTGCCGCCAGCTCAGACTCTACTGGCCACTGGACTCCGATGTTCTCTGTAACAGACCAGATAGATGGCAGACAGTGGGCAAATAGAAATCTTTTCAACCATCTTCCCCACAAGAATACCCAAACCAGTCGTAAGGGTGTGGATTCCGACTCACGAGGTCCCTGTGTTACAGAGCAGAGATGCTCCACAGGCTTGTCAGGGCGGTGGCCTTTCTTAAGTATCGGAACACCTTTCTTCCCAGGAGCCTCTGCCAATTTCTCAGTTAGTCTTCAAAATCTCGACTGTCTGCACCATCCCGGGACCCTGCTCCACAATCAGTGCTGATTATAATGTGCAAAGTGCGTAACTGCTTACAAAACACAGTGGCACTTGATGCTACAACCCAGACTGCAGTCTCCACTGGGTTCCGGCTCAATAAACAGGACTCACAGGCCCTCACAGTTGGGTGGGTTTGTTTACCCAAGAACAATGTCCAAAAGGAAAGGAGGGGGACTGGAAGCTGCAAACACAGGAAGAAAGTGGGGTCAGGGATGGCCCCCCAAGGGGACGGCAACCAATGACATGAAACAAAATGGGTACCAACAGTGGGATGGAAAACAGATCCATTCTGTACATTGACACCCAACTCATTTTTTTTTTAAATCCCTAAACTGGACCGATAAGCAACAGGAGAAAAGATCGAAGCTGTTAGGGTTTCATTTTTCAGAGGTCCACCGTCGACGCCCATGGACGCAGCCGTCAAAACACCCAAGGGCAGATCAGGTCCTATTGGGAACACGTGCTGCAAAGACCTTGTCTGCAGATTTTGAAAGCAAAGATGTCGCTTTGAGGGCTGAGGTGCGTCAGACCAAAGCCACAGTCTTCTCAGTCCCCGCAGGTGCAGCTGTAAGCTGGGCAGGGACTGAGGAAGAGGGAAGCAGCATGGTGGTCTTGGAGAAGCACATTGAGAGGCCTGCGGACTGCCGGAATGAACAGCTTATCCCCAAAGAGAGCCGGAATGCTCCTTAGGAGCGGGAATGGCTAGACTTCACCTCTCTCTGAGAGAGACTGTCCCCAGAGAAGGACAGTGTTAGGCTGCATTCTCCAGAGACGCAAAAGCTGTGGCCCCCGTGTGCATGGAGCCATGGAAAGACATTCACCTCAAGAGAATGGCTCCACCCTAACCTTCCTCACCCCTGCAGATGCCGTCGTGGAGGTGATGCCATTACGCTAGATTACATCAAACCACTGGGCATCCTGGCCCTGCCATGGTGACACAAAACCTAAGCATTAGACATCACGCTCGGTAAAGTCGGGGATCAGCGACAGGGAAGACCCACAGGGAGATGGCCCGGTGGCTGCAGCAATGGGCTCAAAGGCTGGAACCGAGGGTGAGGACGGAGCAGTGTCCCTGCTGTTCACGGGGTCAAGCCACAGCAGCACTGAAACTCCTTCCCAGTGCCTCCCCCTTCCCCCTGCCCACGCATCCTACCCCACAGGAGGACCCAGGGGGGCCGGGGGGTGGGGGCTGGGCAGAGCCTTTTACTCACCATCCCGGCCACAGTGCCACCTGTGTGACAAAAGAGCACTGGCTGAGGATGTCCTTGCGCCCCTCACCCAGATTTTAAGACCCCCACCTCAAACTTCTCCTCCACCCAGGGGACTGAGAGAGCCTTCCACACACCAGGGACCCGTTCTCTCTGCCACCAGTGGGTGAGAACTCTGTAATCCTGTCAGACTTGGGGCCCCTCCCCAACCCCCTTATCCAACGTGACCATTCAAGATGTCACATGTCCTTCATCAAATGGCAGGTGGCCGGACATGTCCCTCAGGGGAGCTCCTTGAAGCCTCTGGGCTGGCACGTCCAAAGACCAGTGCCTGGCCCCTGCTGGCCCGCCTAGCCTCCTCTCCTCTCCTCACAGGTGCACAACTGGAGCCCAGACCGCCTCAGGCCCTGGCCCAAAGGTAAGGACTCACCGAAACTGTGCCCCATGAGGGAAAAGCGATTCCACTTCAAGGCTGGAACACAAGAAACCATGTCTGTGTGGGCCTGGAGTCCCCTTTTCCTGCAGAAAGCTCTTCCCAGCCTAAGAGACACCCCCCCTACTACCCCAGGGGGACGCCCCATTCGAAACCAGCTCTTCAGGGTGGCTGTCTCCCACTTTCCCAAAGTCACCTGTCAATTTCTGACAGGTCTGGGACCACTCCCCATTGTCCACTCCCGCCCAGCCTTACTTCCTCAAGGTCCCATCCTGTTGCAGTGGGAAGAGGAGTTGTCCCAGAATCCCCCTGGACACACACCTTGACTCACCTACAGAGACCCTGCGGACCTCATTCACAAAGTTTTGGTAGTAATATGGGACGCCTGGAGCATAATGGGAGGAGAGTCCGTGGCCCCCAAAATCCATGGCTACGTAGTAGAAGTCTGAGGCAGAAAGAGGGGCCTGGAGAAGGTGCCCCACCTCTGTCCCCCAGCCTGGCCCAGCCCCACGCCCCTCCGGCGCCTGGCCTCACCCTGTGGGAGAAGGGGGATAAGTCTGTCGAAGGAATTGGCGTTGTCCAGCCAGCCGTGCAGGCAGAGAACAGGGTGGCCTTTCAGGGAGCCCCAGGCTTTGGTGGCGATGTGGCCCCAGGGCACAGCCAGCTTCAGCTCAGACAGCAGACCTGGGAAAGAGCAGTAGCCATGCATGGGCTCCACCCCAGCCTGCCCAGGGCGAGAGGCAGTGGGCAGGGGGGAACCAGTCCAGTGGGAGAAGGGCCACCACGGTGGCCTTCACAAATTTGAGCAGGGCCACGTCGTTCTAGAACGGGCTGTGGGGCTGGCCAGCGCTGGGTCTGGTCACTGGCTGGCTGGGCGGCCCTCGGCAAGTTTCTCCAGCCGTGGAGCCTCGGGTCCCTTTCCTGCAAAACGAGGCTCAGCCGTCCGGGGTTCCAGCTCAATGTTGCCCTCGGTAGAAGCGGGCATTGAGGCACCAGGAAGTGCCTGCCCACCATCACCAAGGGAGAACCAGGTGGAGGAGGATGGAGGGCAAAGCCTACCCCCCCCCTGCTGTACCCGGGATCCGCGCGCCCCCACGGCCACCCAACTGACCGCGGGGCCCTCGGGTACCCGGATGGAGTGGCCACGCCGGGAGGGCAGCGTGGTCCGCGCCCTCCGCTCTACGCCCTCCTCCTCTGCGGACCGGAGGGTCTCCTCCCGCCCCATCCCAGGAGAGGGCGCCCCGGGAGGGGAGCGCTCACCCATGGCTCTACCCCGGAGGTCGCACTGCCCTCCAGCCACCGCCGCGAGGTCGCGCTAAAGAAGTTCCGCCGCAGGCCCCGCCCCGCATCCCGGCTCCGCCCCCGCCCGGCCCCACAACGCGCCCCCGCCCCGCATACCGGCTCCGCCCCCGCCCCACATACCGGCTCCGCCCCCGCCCCACATCGCGGCCCCGCCAGCATCCCGGCCCCGCCCCCAGGGCTTGCCGGCCCCTCAGGTCACAGGTCGCGCCCGGCCCGGCCCCGCTTCCGGCGCCGGGCCCCGCCCCCTCAGCGCCCGCCCTCAGGGGCCTGGGGTCGCTGGCGGGAACCGCAGGGTGCCCGCGCGGTGGCCTAGCCTGGGCCTGGTCTCTGTCCCCAGGGCGTCTCGCGCTCCCAGAGACGTCACCCTGCCCTGGGAAGTGGCACCGCCCGCCCAGCACAGCCAGGGAGCAGAGCTATTGAGGAACCCTGGAGTCGCCTCACGGGAGCCAAAGGGCCTTCAGAATCCTGGCCTCAGCTTGGGGCTGTGTCTGAAGCCAGAGGACACGTGGGGGCGGGGCGACACCGCCCCCGGAGATGGCTCTGGAACAATCCAGGGAGGTTGCAAAGGTGGACACCTATCTGTAAGATACCCTTCACTGTGCACCTTGCTTGCTGAAGCACCTATGGGTGAAGAGCCGGGACGGCAGCCTTCAGCATGGACCCCAACTCAAGGTCAAGAAGACCCAGGTCCCACAACTGGACCCACAGGTCACTTCATGATGCACACAGGGAAGATCGACGCTGCCGAAGATTCCCTCTTGCTTGCGTCCACACTCAGGGCTCGCCTGGCGGCTGCTGACGTCACCATCCATTGGGTCAGTCTGCTGCAGGGGCTGAAAACCCTGCTGTGAGGGTTACAGAAGGCCAGGCCCGAGACATGGGGTTTTCAATCAACTCCTAAACTCATGCAGGTGAAAGTTGAGTGTTGAATAAGAAAGTACTGTGGATTTCCAACCTCCCCCCCAAAAAACAAAAAAACACCTGTCCTGAAAGAAGACCAACCAGAATGCTTGGCAGCAAGATGAACTGACTTGCCTGGGCGAGTTATCAAGAGAGACCAGCCCGTGGAAAAGGATGACACTTTTGCTCATTCTTTTCCAGGGCAGACAGAACAACTGGGAGGCTGGCGTAGGGCCTGGCAGGGTGTAATTGTGCCACACATGGGCTCACGTGAGTGGATCATCGGCTATAAGACAAAAGGTGATCATGGCCAGCGTGTGCTGAGTCATCTTGGTTCTGTTTTTCTGAAAGGGATATGGTAGGCCACGTAGGTTTGTAAACCATATATTATGTATTATGTATATATTGCCTTTTGCCTGATATATTTTAAGGGCTATCTGCATGTATCCCCCCTAGTTCTGCCAGCCTTCTTGGGGTTCTTCAATAATGACATGAGTTCTTTCTCGGCGACAGGGCTGCATTCTTTCTCCCAGTTCATCAGTTGTCCTTTGGGTTTATTTATGTGGTGGTGGTCTTTAAGCCATCAAGATGATTTTTTTAATGGAATATGATTACACCAACCCATTGTGTCTGATTTCTCTTCTAGATGTGGAGTCTTCCCCAGGAAAGCCTTGGCCACGAAGTTGTGAGGTGGATTATCACCGGAACATCGCTGGCTTGTAAAAAGAGCCGAGAGAGTGACCTGCTCAGTGAACCAGTGAAGAAAAGCCTCAATAGGACACCCACCTAGGAATACTCACTCGCCTCAGAAATGGTGGGGTTTTCTTCTTTTTCAGTTCCTTAGAATT
This sequence comes from Tenrec ecaudatus, assembly GCF_050624435.1. Classification (NCBI taxonomy): domain Eukaryota; kingdom Metazoa; phylum Chordata; class Mammalia; order Afrosoricida; family Tenrecidae; genus Tenrec; species Tenrec ecaudatus. Next base: position 12,522,532 of record NC_134535.1, on the reverse strand, counting down.
GTAAGAAAGTGCTTAGGATGTTTATGGGCTGGTTTTTTAGACTGTGTGCTGTATTCTCTAGAAATTATGAGTGGGGCCTCACAATGGAAAAATTTCTTTGTCTCTAAATTCCATTCAAACCCCCCCTTTGCCCTCCACTCTTTTAAGCCCCCTCTCCTGAGTCAACTGTTCTTGGGAGGAAGTTGGAAGTTGCTGAAATCTTCTTTTCAATCTCTTTATGGGTCAGCTTCATCCAGAGGTGTCTGGGAGACAGTAGCTGTTGTCCAGCTAACCGAAGCCCTTCACAGTAGCTCCTGGCATTGGCTCAGGCTCAGGCCAGATATCTCTCTCTCTCTCTCTCTCTCTCTCTCTCTCTGTCTCTTTCTCTCTAGCTATCTAGTTATCTGAGCAAGCGCCCTGGATGCCAAGAGTGGGAGCGAACTCCTGATGCTGGAACACTGACAAGGAGCTAGAGACACAGGGTATAGACAGTGCTGGCAGAGCCTTGACCGGCATGACCATGACCCAAGCTAATGTGACCGAGGGACTGTTGCCCATGGAGCCAGTGCTCTGGGCAGCCCAAGAGGAGGAGGACAGGTGAGGAGAGGACAACTGTCGAAAAACAATCCTACAACAGGGAACATCCCAAAATGAAAATGGTGATGGGGGCGGCTCAAGTTTACACAGGCACAATGCCCTTTTAAAGCTTGTTGTTGTCAGGCGTCATGGAGTTGATTCCGACACATAGCGACCCTGGGCACAACAGAAGAAAACACCGCCTGGCCCTGCGCCAGCCTCAGCCTTGTTTCCACGCCTGAGCCCATCAATGTGGCTGCTGTATCCATCCATCTCGCTGAGGCCCTTGCTCTTTTGTGCTGCCCCTCCACTTTGCCCAGCAGGATGTCCCTGTCCAGCGACTGGTCTCTCCTGGCAACTTGTCCAAAGGATGTGAGAAGTCTTGCCATCCTTGGCCCTAAGGAGCACTCTGGCTGTACTTCTGCCAAGACAGATCAGTTTGTCCTTTGCGCAGTCCATGGGACTCTCCGTGTTCTCCCCCAGCACCACCATTCCAATGCATTGATTCTTCTTCCAACTTCCTCAGTCAGTGTCCAACTTTCACTTGCATATGAGGTCATGGGGAATACCATGGCTTGGATCAGGTGCGCCTTAGTCCTCTAAGTAACATCCTTGTTCTCCAACACGCTAAAGAGATTTTGTGCAGCAGATTTACCCAATGCAATGTGCCATTTGATCTCCTGACTGCAGCTTCCAGGAGCTCTGTTTGTGGACCCCAGCAAGACAAAATCCTTGACAACTTCAACCTTTGCTTCAGTTATCATGATGTGAACTATTGGTGCAGTGGTGAAGATTGGGCCTTCTTTATGAGTTGTCATCCATGAAGGCTGCAGTCCTTGATTTCATCACCAAGTACCTCAAGTCCTGCTCCCTTTCAGCACACAGGGTTGCGTCATCTCTATCTTGCAGGTTGTTAATAAGCCTTCCTCTGATCTCGATGCCACATTGTGTCGACCTGGCCAATAAACACATGTGGGAGTAATGTGGGAGTAATCGAAGGGCAGAGGGATAAATGGCCCGGTGAGCCTCGCCTTTGTAGTTCTCAGGTCTCTTGCTTTCTGATGATTGGACCAGGGTGCAGCTGCCTTAGCCAGTTCCCTGCTTCAGCTGGCAAGGCTCGCTTCCTGCGAGACATCCCTACCGAGAAGCCACATGGACCTACCCTGATGCAGCCCTGGGTGCTGGCGCAGCCATGTGGAGACCCCTGCCAGCACTGAGATGCTTACGCGTTCACTGATTCAGCTTTTTTCCTGCAGTCTGCGTCATTGAGTGTGTTTTGTGAGATTGAGGAGGACTTTGTAGATCCGTGTTGGACATATGGGCTAATGTTGGACCTATATGCTTGGGCAGCACTGGGTTGGGATGCTTTCTTATTGTACATTTACCCTTTATATAAAACTCTCTTATGCATATGAGTTTCTGTGGATTTGTTTCCCTAGTTTACCCAGACTGACACATAAGCCAACTTCCCTGATGATTTGCTCAGCATATAGATCAAAGCAGTATGGTGAACAGTACAGCCCTGATGTACAACCTTCCTGATTGGAAACCTTGTGGTATTCCCTTGTTCCATTTGAACAACTACCTCTTGATCCACGTACAAGTTCCACACGAGCACTCTCAAGGGTTCTGGAATTCTCATTTTTCTCCAAGTTACCTATAGTTTATTATGGCCCACACAGTCAAATGCCTTGGCAAAGTGCGTTAGTCTGGGTGGACTAGAGAAACAAATCCAGGGACACTCGTATGTATAAGAAAGTGCTTGATATCCAAGAGTAATTATATGTTAAGAAAACATCCCAGTTCAGATCAAGTCCATAAATCTGATATTAGCCCATATGGCTGATGCCAGTTTTTATAAATTCCTCTTCAGACTCAGGCAACACATGCAAGGATGCTGAATGCAGGAAGATCACAGGCCAGGGGTGGAAAGTCTCGTGGATCCAGTGGTGGTGGAAGCATCTCAGTGCTGGCAGGGGTCTCCACGTGGCTCCTCCAACTCCAGGGATCTGGCTACCATCAGCATAACTCCATGTGGCTTGTCATCATGAATGTGTAGCAGAGAGAGTGTGTGTCCTGCCTCCAGGGCGGAAGACAGGCGTTCCCAGGAGAAGGCCATGCCCACACGGAGGCCTCATTGTCTATGACCTGATTGACAGGCTAGACGCCATCCCTTCACTCAGGTTGACAGGATATTATATAACTGCCACACATAGTAAACAAAACACAAACATCTTCCTGGTGTTCTCTGCTTTTAGCCAAGACCCATCTGACATCAGCAGTTGTCAGGGCAAGCCAGCCCCTAACATCATTACGGGTCCGGTAGGCGCAATTGTACAGTGATAATAAGTAAAGATTATAGTAAAGTTATAGAGAGCATGAGAGATAGAAGTATCGAAATAAATGGGAGTCAGTCACAATTCATGGTAACATGCTCACCTCTGCCCCGCTGATGGTCCACGTGGAGGGAGGGAGACTTTAATGATAGCCCAGGCCCCTTTTATATTCTCTGGGGCCATGCAAGCCCCCTAATTACAGGTGAGGACATACATCACTGGAAGGGGCTGTCCTATAGGTAATACAGTAATGAGAGGGGGGTGGTCTAGGGACACACAGGCAATAGGAAGGGGAGGGATCCTAGGTTCAGGATGGAGGCCTAACTTTGACCTATTCCCTAGATCTCCATAGGAACCATTATCAGTAGGGTGTGAATGCTTGGTCTCAGGCCTCAAGGAGGAATAGTCTATTGTCCCCAGTAGCAGGGAGTGAGGCCTGCCATATAGTCTGGTGGACTAACTACCCTAGAGGCCTACCCTGTAGTCTAACTACCCTGGGGAGGATGTCTGTAAGCGTTTGACCTCTCCCCACAAGTCCCCCCTTTAACTCATATATAAAATTCAAAAGCCACATAGGCGACATGGTTATCTTCTATACATTAAAAGCTGCCAAGGCAAAATTTCATGATCCAATTAATATAGCCAAAAATTCGGGCTTAATAGAAACATTTTGAATCCGAGCGCTGGGAAAAGTCCCCTATGCCCATCTGCTATTGGAGGAAGGTATGAGGGGCTGGATGCTGCGGCGGGAAGAAATAGAGCCAAATAGGAATGTCTGCTTCCATAGGGAGAATGAATTAACCATGTGCTCACTCTGCAGCACATCTTTAAGGGAGAAACTGTGGAAAACGTAGACACCCGCAGGAACATGTACTTGGACTATATACCCAACTACCAGAGTGGCGGTCTCCCAGCCGTGGAATTCTAGTCTTCCGGATTCCCTCCGTTCAAGTCAGGGTATAAGTCCCAGTCATCTTTCCCTACAGTGCTAGTATCCCACATTTCCCCTCTCTGCGTGACGTTTAAGATTCAATAGAGTAACGGAGGCAACATGGTCTCTTCATATCTCTCAGCTTCCTGTAGAAGCGACAGGAGACTGCAGGCATCACAATTATGATGACAAACAACACAGTCAGACTGGAACTTAAGCTATGTGAGATACTTTGCACCCACGCTCGCGGATCCAACCTTTCCATGCCACTCACCAACTGCTTAATCATATCAGAGCCAAGAGATGCCTCAAGCTTGTCTTGGAATGTATAGAAAATATCCTTTTTAAGCTGATCAACATCTAACGAAATATTTCCCTTAAGCCCTTGCAAATGTTTCCTAATCAAATCCCAATCGTGCAATGTCTTATTATATGGGTAAGGAGTTACACAGAAATCAGTTACATTCCAATCACATTTCAACATTGATGTTTCAAATTCATGATTTGATCTCCCAACCACTGGGCAGTTTGCTGCAGCTCCGCTACTTTCCCCCCCAGTTCCTCATCCACCTTAGCCTGAGTGGCTCAGAGCTGATGTGAGTCCACTTGCCACTTCTGCACAAAATGTTCAGTCTTGATGGACTCTTGTAGAGCACTCCCAGCGAAGGCAGCAGTGGTGGCAATGGCTGTGAGTCCAATTATAGCTGCGACCAGCATTCCCACGAGTCGGCGAGGTCTCCTCAGCATCTCCGACACCACTTGCATCAAGAAGGACGATTCCGGACTGCTCTCCCATCTGCGCTTCCTCTCCACCAGGATCCACACCCCCATCCTGCTCTTTAGGACGAGGATGCTGTCTTTTGAAAGGTTTACAAGCAGAGCATGGTTAAAGCAAGTGAACAGTCTTAGCGTCAGCAGTGGAAGAAATAACTCAGCACTCAGCAATCACCACTCTCAGGAATCTGCCAGGTCTCCTTGATGTTTTGAATAACTTCAGTAACAGAACAGGGTCTGGTCACACATCAGCTTCCCTGCTTTCTTCTGGGCCTTGCTGGCTGAAGAGAAATCCACCTATCTCCTTTGCCTGTGAAAATATAAACAAAAAGCCCCTCTCTTCGGAGTGTCATTAACCTGAAAAAGGAATTGTGATTAATATTTGGTGGCTTCTCCATCTCTTCCTTGTTCATCTTTCTCCAAACATGGTTGCCTCCTGTTAAAGGAAGTCCATCAGTTTTATTCTGTAAAAACAAATGCATAGCCCTTTCTCCAGGTGAATGGACCTGGATCCTCAACGGGGTTTACATCATCTTGGGACTTCTTAGGATCAGTTTTCTCTGTAGAATTAAAAATGTGTTTATCTTCCCTAATTTTATTACAAGCTTTTAGTAAGGAGAAAGTTTTTTTGGTTAAAATGACTAAATGAACTTTGTCACACATAAGATTCCTCTTCTCACCCTTCTGTTTCAACAATATAAGTATTAAAGCATTGCGACAGTCTCAGTTAACTTGCTAGCCTTTGCCTCAGTATAAGGATTAGTTAGCTAGCCTTCAATGTTAAGTAAATTTTGGCTTCTAGCTCTCAGGGAATCTGGAGAGCTAAATTGTGAGAACTTCTTACCATACTTTGAAAGACTGAAAAAATTCTTAATAAATTTGTTCAGCTGTTCTTTAACTTACCAAACAGACATTTTTTCTCCAAGTTTACCAATAAGGTTACAGGCTCAATTAAGCTGCTTTGCCCTTCAGGCTTCTTACACTGGATGATTTTACAACCTTGCAATCATCTCTCTTGGTTAACATCACTCATTCCTTCCAAGCTGGATTTAAGGGAAGTTAATGGGAGGGTCTTAGGCCCTCCTGAATGCCCTAAAGTTATGACCCTACATCCAAAGTTTAAAAACCTTTTCTCTTCAATTTCTAATTCCATGTGGGGGTGCTGGTGTTTCCCCACAACAGTATTCCAAAAGACCCCTTGATTTAAAGGGTGGTTGAACTTCTCAAGTACACTTTCCTGATAGACATACATTTTTACTCTAGGAATGCAAGGAAGCAAAAATTGGCTTAAGCGATCTTCTTTTATAAACCATGATATATCAGAATTTATCACTGCCTTAACTTTTTCATAACCCTGTTCAGTAATTCCAGCAACAATCAGAACACCTTGAGAATTTACATTAGACTTTCCTAATAAACATCCCATAGTTCTTTTAGGTAGCGAACCCCAATAACGCTCTTAATTTCTGATTCAATTACATTTTGACTTTACTTCACAACTTTGATTAACTTCAGTATCAGCTTTAATTCCCTGAGTACTTAGATTAAAACTGCCTGATAACAACTGTATTACTCTTTCAATAGGAGACTCCTGTTCTTTAGAACTGCCGTGAGGGCTCCTGAGCCTTGTCTTGGTAAATCAAGGTTACAGCAGCCAGAACAGGGGCTGGGTTTTTGCCTGTTTGACTAGTTTTGGTGGTCTCCTGCTATGAGATTGGGAGATACCTGCCATTTCGGCCATTCAAAGATTCTCTTGCTGGGTTAGGCAGAGGCCTTGCCTTCTGAGCTCTGTTAGGCGAGACTTGGATCAAGCTCCTTCCTCTAATTTCCTGCTGGGAAGCCTTTGCTAATGGCAACCCTTCACTGTTTAATTTTGAAGGACGTTGGCTCGCCCAATGAGTTCCCTCCCTACAGCTGGGGGGGGGGCAGAGTTCAGGTTCTTTCAAACCGCAATTAGGTGGCCCAGGCCCATGCTCTGGAGCAGCCGCAGTTTGCTTTTCACGGCAGGCTGATCAGCCTGTGCTGTCTGTACTCCCTTTGAAGAGGACCTGTCTTTCCGCAACTAAAGCACTCTTTCCTAGGTCTGGTATAATTTGCCAAGGCCGCTGCCATGAGGTCTGCCTTGTATTCCTCTGCCTCTACATTCCTGCATATCCTAAAATAATCTAGCAGTGTGCCCTGTTCCCTATAGGGACTTAAGGCATCTTTACAGTGCTTATTGGAGAAATCATAAGACAGCTTATGCACTAGGTCTCTTACTGCCTGGACATTCTTCACACATTTGGAAATAGCATCTTCCAGTCGGGACACAAAGTCAGCTTAAGGCTCATCATTCCGCTGTCTTATAGTGCGTGTAACTCGGCTTTCTCTCTTCTGATGGAATTATCTTTTCCAGGCCTTAAAACAGACTTCTCTAACTTGAGTAAAAGTCTGCTCATCATAGTTTAATTGTGCCTCAATTGTGATATAATTCTCATCGCCTAGCAGCTGATGAACCCCTATATCTATGCCCTGTTCTGCATTTTTGCGTGCTCGTGAGAGGGCTGCCTGGTTCCATAGCATCTGATATTGCAAAGATTCTGAATGGGGAAAGGCACACTTTTGTCAAAGCTTTCCAATCTGCCGGGATCCAGTGTTCCATATCTGCCATATTCTTGACCATACCAATTACAAATGGTGAATCTGGACCATAACTAGATACTGCCTGCTTAAGATCTTTCAGTAGCTTAAAGGGAAAGGCAGTATGTTGCCTTTCTTGGCTCCCTTCGGGGTGCTGCTCGTCGGGCTCCATGTCTATAATTCTAACGGGATAAGCTATTCTGAATTCTAAGTCTGCTTCTTGAGCTAGACTCTTCTCCACCCGTGAGAGCAAAGGTGCTTTGCCTCTCACTTTCCCAGCCTCACTTGCTAGGTTAAATCTCTCTATTTGCATTCCTTTGTATCTAATCTCTTCTCCTCCAGCACTGGCTTGCTTGATAGTATTGTGATTCCCTGCTCTATACTCTGGCCCGGGCAGATGCTTCTACTCTGCAATTTCCTGATTCAAACTTCGGTTTCCTAGCTACATCTAAAGTTTTCTCATCAGCCTGAAACTCATTCTGCCTGCTTCTCACCTGATTTAAGTCTGTGTAGTTTAGAGGTTTCTCACTACTCTGCTGGTCTTCATCTTTCATTCTCTCTCCTTGCAGCGACTCCAACACTGCCTTAATCTGCACCCACAGATCCAGGTCTCCATGGGTATGCTCTGTCCTTCCCTGTGAGTTTTTCTTAAGTTAATGGCTACCTTTTCCCAGATCTCCATATGGAAGGTTCCTGACTCCGAAAAAGAAGGATTAAATTTCTTTACCAATTGAAGAAACTCTTTCCTTTTCTTATTCTTTACTACTATATTTTGTTTCTTCAAGAGGTGGCAAAGAGTGATACCATACTCTATCCTTGCTCTTTGCCTGACCCATATCTCACTCGGACTAAAACACACACTTAAAAAAATAAACTAAAAAAATGTCCCGATTCACCCTCACTGTCCGATTAGGCCATACAATTGTTCCACGGGATATAGAACTCAAAAGGGTTATTTTCCTATGGGGCACCACGTAATGGGCGCCATGTGTCAGGGGAAGCCAGCCCCTAACATCATTATGGGTCCGGTAGGCGCAATTGTACAGCGATAATAAGTAAAGATCATAGTAAAGTTATAGAGAGCATGAGAGATAGAAGTATCGAAATAAGTGGGAGTCAGTCACAATTCATGGTAACATGCTCACCTCTGCCCCGCTGATGGTCCACGTGGAGGGAGGGAGAGTTTAATGGTAGCCCAGGCCCCTTTTATATTCTCTGGGGCCATGCAAGCCCCCTAATTACAGGTGAGGACATACATCACTGGAAGGGGCTGTCCTATAGGTAATACAGTAATGAGAGGGGGGTGGTCTAGGGACACACAGGCAATAGGAAGGGGAGGGATCCTAGGTTCAGGATGGAGGCCTAACTTTGACCTATTCCCTAGATCTCCATAGGAACCATTATCAGTATGGTGTGAATGCTTGGTCTCAGGCCTCAAGGAGGAATAGTCTATTGTCCCCAGTAGCAGGGAGTGAGGCCTGCCATATAGTCTGGTGGACTAACTACCCTAGAGGCCTACCCTGTAGTCTAACTACCCTGGGGAGGATGTCTGTAAGCGTTTGACCTCTCCCCACAAGCAGTGATCTCTCTTATTCCACATCCTCCTCTGAATCCAGCCTGAACCTCTGGCTGCTCCTTGTCAATGCACTGCTGCAACTCTTGTTAGATGATCTTCAGCAACATTTTGCTTGCATGAAATTTCACTGGTATTACTATGTTTTTTTTGGTATTACTATTTTATAGTTGCCATGAGTTGGAATCCACTCAGTACAATACAATGGAAGTGGGTTTTTGTTCTCTTCCCGGAATGCTGGGGTCGTGTTTGATGCCATCTGGTTGGTTCCTACTAACGGTAGCCCTGTGTGCCACAGGGTGAAACACTGTTCTTTCTTGTGCCAGCCTCCCAAGGGTGGCTTTGTTGAAGCCTGTCATTGTAGCCCCCTTGTCAGTCCATCCCGCTGAGGCTCCTCCATGATTCTACCAAGTAGGATGTCTTTTTCCAGGAACTGACCCCTTCTGAGAGGAGCCCTGGTGGAGCATTTGGTTACAAGTTGGGCTCCTCGCCACAAGGTCAGCGGTTCAAGCCCACTCGCTGCTCAGAGGGAGAAAGTGGGAGGTCCATCAAGATTTACAGCCTCAGAAAACCTAGGGATCAGTGCCACCCTGCCCTATAAGGTTGCTATGGACCTGAATCAACTAGACGGCAGTGGGTGGATCCCTCCTGATCATATGGCCAATGTATAGAGTTCAAATGCTGACTATTCAGAAGTATTCTGGTTTTACTAGCTCAAAGAAGGAGTTGTTTGTTCTCCCAGCAGTCCAGGGTCCTTTCGATATTCATTACCAACACTGCCATTAAAAAAATACCCATTCTTGTCCTCTTTATTAATTGTCCAGCTTCACCATGCCAAGGAGGCAATTGAAAATACCATGTCTCGGCACAGGAGCAACGTAGTCCTCAATGACATCTTGGCTTTATCGAGGTCTTGGGCAGCACATTGGTCCAAGGCACTGACTGCATTGTTCCATTTCTTGATTGCTGCTTCTGTGAGCATTGACCATGGATCCACATCAAGTAAAATCACCTAGCCCTGGGCTGGCTTCTCTTGATTGGCTAACTCATGGCCATAGAAACTACTGACTCATGTGCAACATGCTGATAAGGGAAACTGATTTATGTTTCTACTCTGTTTCTTGTAAAATGGGCTAATGCCTAATTCTTGCCTGGCTCTAGGCCCAAGGAAGACATTGTAACACGTGCCTATAGTTTTTTATATTGTTTTAACACCCAAAATTGGATGTAGACACCACAAAACCAGTCTCCCTCCCAAACTCACCAGTCCTGTGTTTGCTTTAAAATGTGCAACCATTCATCAGGTCAGGGTATTTTGGAGAGAGTTGGATTATGGGGGGGGGGTGTCCTTAGGGGAGGAGCTCTCAGTGGCTCAGGACATCAGCTTCTCACCATCAGATACAGCCTAGAGCCTCCCATCAGACACACTGTGTGGCCACCACTGCCTTGACCATGCTCTCTATCTCTCTAGCTCAGAATGTCTAACTGGAGGGGACCTGTGGTCCATCTGTTCTAAACCATGTGTTTTTTCCAAGTTCATCAAAGAAGTATTCCATGTTACGGAGTCGCGCCCACACAGACCACTGACCCACAAGCAGCTGCAAAGTAACAAAGCAAAACTTTATTACAGAAAGGCAAAAAGACAAATAGACAAATCCGGATTTGGGCTACAGCATGGCCACACAGGGTCCAAAGCTGAAGCGTCCGGCCAAATATTTCTTTCCCTTTTATACACTTAAAACCAGCAATGCGAGGGGGGTAGAGCAAGTAATGGGAAAGGGTGTTTACACAAGATAACAGGGATGCGGGTAGTTCAGCACGTCCTGCTCTGCTTATCTTGGACCAGATGATCTTGCAAAACTTCTTGCTCACATTTATGAGCAGATATTTGCAAGGACACAGTGACTTGCTTTTTAAAATAACATACCTCTCTTAGAATGGGGGATGGCACTTAAGCTTTTCAAAATGGAGTAACTTAAGACAAATTATTTTATTCTATTAAGCCTTAACATTCCAGAGCAGGTGATTTGTGGGAACTGGACTAGGGGAGCAAACAAGCTGTGGGTTCCTCTTTAAGGGGAGTCTAAAATCTGCCAGGTCTATGGTGGGAGCATGGGGGAGATGGAGAGGAGGCACAGGTGAGACTGTGCAGGAGACAGAGAGGCAGGACTCAGAGACCAGGTGACTGAATGGTTAGGAGGCGACAAAATAAAACTCCAAGAGCCAGAGACTACAGGGCAGCGCTCTCAGAAGCGTGAAGGAACAGCCCTCTGGGCTCTCTCACCGACTGCCATCATCTGAGCTCACCACCACCTCGAAAGGCTTAGATGATGCCCTCTCTTCCTCGTTTTTGTGGCTTTAGTTTGGTGGCATCAGGCAGTGACTAATCCCTTTGTTTGCTTTGCTTCTGTGACACACAATTATAACCAAATGTTTATATTAAATGATTTCTGTTAAAAGACCCAGATTTTTTTCCTGCTTCCTTGACTGGAAATGGATTGACACCATTACATGCTCACGAGCCTGGCAGAGGCTCAAGGAGCCTGGTGAGGCCAGGGATTGCAAAAGCGCTGGGGTAGTTGGACCTATCAGAAGCTGTCCGCCGATAGTATCAACCGAGTCAATCTGGGAAACATTGGCATCAACTATTCAAGCTGAAGATCCATCCCTATGATCCAACAGCTCCAATCCTAGAGAAAGTTGTGCACATGCTATGCTGTGTGGAAAACAGAAAGATTTGACCCAAGTTGTCTCCCCTAAATATATGTCAAACTTAGCTGCTTACTACACGTGGTAAATGACTATACACTTGGAGGTCAACAAAAGTAGGTCAGAGGTAATTATCCCTAAGGGTCATCAGCCATCTAGAACAAGCAGACTGTATAGTCTTTCCTACCCTAAGTAGGGTCCACTCCCTTCTCATAAGGATAGTAGTAGATTGTTTCCCTGAAGGAGAGCCCAGGGAGGTCAAGCCCACCCAAGGGTGACCAAGGTTAGGCCGCCATCATGAATCTAGGGTCCACCCATCTTGTCACATGTACACCTCTAGTTCCACCCCTTTCTATCATGTGTGCACCCCTAGCTCATACCCTTCCCATTACATTTATGCCCATTGTATATCCCCCTCCTATTGCTTGTATTGCCTATTGTACAACCCCTTCCTGTGAGGTAGGTCTTTACCTGTAATTAGGAGGCAGGCACGCCCCCAAAGCTATATGAGCCTTAGATAACAATAAATCGCTCTCTCCCCTCCCCTCTTGGCCTGTGCTGTGCACGGACATGGCTGTTGAGATATGGCCATCCAGGAGGTAAGCATGCTACCATCAAATATGTCTGACTCCTTTATTTACTCTCTCCCATCTCTCTCATTCTCTATGAGTTTATTATAATCTTTATATCGCTCAACTGTACAATTACGCTTACTGAACCCATGTTTAGTCGTGGGGGCTGGCTTCCCCCACAATACTGCGGCACATTATGGACAAGTAGTATCATTTGTGAAAGCCCAGACCGGAAACGATCTAACTGCCCACCAGTAAAACAACTGACCGGTGGATGATGTCTTCTTTTGATGGAATGCCATCCAGTGCAGCCAAGAGAGGAATGGCTGCACTGTGCATGAACCCAGATGAGTCTCACGAACATGTGGAGTGAGAAAGGCAAGACACCAGCGGGTACTTCAAGCCAAAACTATTGCTACAAAATCATTGACACCTTTCTTAACTAAGAATATCAAACTGTGAAGCTGTTGTTTCTCGATAGATCCTCGAACTTGACTTAAGACATTTTCAGAAGGGCTACGTTTGCATCTCTCTAACCCTTCTGAGGTGGTTAGTTTATTGTGCCAACCTGGCCAAGAAACACATGTGGAATTAATTGAAGGGTAGAGAGATAAATGGCTTGGTGAGCCTCGCATTTCTTGTCTCATGCTCTTTGATCATTGGACCAGTATGTGGCTGCCTTGCTTGTTCTGTGCCTCAATTTGCAAGCTACACTACCTGTGGGACACCCAACCCATGGACTGTGTCACTGTAATTTGAGGTTCCTTCAAGACCTTCACACCATTGGAATTCACATCTCTTGAGCTGGGGACTGTCGGACCCTGTCATCTGGCTGACTGTTGGTGACCGGCCTTGCTGTTTGCTGCCTGTTCCCGGATAGCCCTCAAGACTTGAAGGACTGCCAGTGTCTCACAACTGTCTCACGGGAGTGAGTTGCACTGAGCCATTTGTACTGCTTTATAATTAACTGTTTATTTCTTAGATTATATATCTATCTGTATAAATAGATATAAAAGTATTAGCATTCTGGTTTTGTTTCTCTAGAGAACCCTGTCTCACACACCTTCCCTGAAAAGCCAGTGTCCTTTTATTTCCACCACATCAAAACAACAACTGTGGCGTCCTCGGGAATCACATCACACGTGTTAAGGTTCTCTGAGCATGGGAAACAAACAGGAGGGCTAGGTCTGGTCAGTGGAGTGGGTGGGATAAGGTCTTGCTAAGGACTTTCTTGGCGTAGAACCCCCTCTACTCCCAGTATGAGCAGGTGCCTTGTTGTGAGGGAAAACATTTCCCCGTGCAGCTTTCCTGGCCTCTGTCTCTCAATGGCAGTTTTCTTGAAAGCTTTTCCTAATAAAGCCCCGGTGAGATCTGGTGGTGCTGTTGGGGTCAGCGTTGCACTGCTAACCTCAAGGTGGGCAGTTCGACCCTACCCTCCTCTCAACAGGAGAAAGAGGAGGCTGTCTGTTCCTGTAAAGACAGACGGCCTTGGAAACCCTACAGAGGGCCCCTGTGCGATGGAACGAACTCAATGGCAGTGGGTGTGGCTTGGAGTTTAATCGTTTTGTGTCTGCCCAGAAATGTTCCGAAGATTGCCATTTGGCAATTGCAAAAATCAGTCGCCAGAATCTTCTGAGCTGATCTCTCTACCTTGGTTTTAACTGGGCCAGCAGATCCCCTCCAAAGCCACCATTTTGATAGACTCTTATTTACCGTATATACTCTTATTTACCGTATATACTCTTATTTACCATATATACAAGCCAACCTGAATATCATCCAAGGCACCTAATTTTTGCCCAAAAACAGCATAAAATGTGCTGAAAAACTCAGCTTATACATGAGTATATATGGTTGTTGTTGTTTTTAAGGCAGCTTAATGAGAGTAAGACAGGTATATTACTGAGCGAGCTTATCTGCAGCCAGCCAGAGGTGTATGTAAAAATGTTGTTGCTTCTGGACATCCCTTGCAGAGGGGTAGTGGGGAGGAGACTAGTCACTCAGGGTGCGGTGTAGCATTGATGAAACACACAACTTTCCTCTAGTTCTTAAATTCTTCCCCTCACTATCATGATCCCAATTCTACCTTACAAACCTGACTAGACCAGAGGATGTACAGTGGTGCAGATAGGAACTGGAAACACAAGGAATCCAGGACAGATGAACTCCTCAGGACCAGTGGTGAGAGTGGCGATACTGGGAGGGTAGAAGTTAAGCGGAGGTGGGAGTGTGTGGGGGGAAATGATTACAAGGATCTACATATAACCTCCTCCCTGGGAGACCTACAACAGAAAAATGGGTGAATGGAGATGTTGGGCAGTGGAAGATATGATAAAATAATAATATATGAATTATCAAGGGTTCACGAGGGAGGAGGGAATGGGGAGGGAAGGGAAAAAAAGGAAAACGAGAAGCTGATTCCAAGAGCCCAAGCGGAAAGCAAATGTTTTGAGAATGATGAGGGCAGTGGATGTACAAATGTGCTTTACACAATTGACGTATGTATGGAATATGATAAGAGTTGTATGAGCCCCCAATAAAATGATTTAAAAATGTAATAAAGACAAAATCTTTCTTTTTAACCCCCCCCCCCAAAAAAAACAACAATGTTGTTGCTCTCTGCTTTCCACTTCCTGTTGACAAGCCACGGGAGTCACGCTGAGACTTGTGAGAGCCCTGGGGATGCTTCCACCGCCACTGGATCCACAAGACTGTGCATCCACTGGCCTGTGACCTTCCTGCCTTCTGCATCCTTGCATGTAGCTGCCTGAGTCTGCAGAGGGATGGATGGACTAGTGTCACCCTATGGGCTTGATCTGGACCGGGCTGGGCTGTTCTCCCCATATATAACTACTTCTTGATGTAAAGCTCTCTCTTACACATAAAAACACAACACACACAAATGTTTTGACTGGAAGAAACCCGTCCACACAGGACCTGGAACCCTTGTGGCAGTGCTTTTGTTTGTTTGTTTACTTATCTTGGTGCAAAGGAATGACAGGAGGGTATGGGGGAAGGGCCAGACCCCCACCACTAATCACTGGTTTGATAGGCACAATTGTATGGTTGAAATATATGAAGGCTATCATAAAGTCATAGAGAACATGAGAGATAAAAGAGAGATTGAAATAATGGAGCCAGACACATTTCATAGTGCATGCTCACCTCAGCCCTGCTTGATGGGCCACGTGGAGAGAGGGGAAGGGGAAGGATGACAAGGGGAAGGGGAACAAGGACAAAGAGAGGAGAGGGGGAACCGATGAGAGGCCAAAGGGGGAGCCCAAGAGAGCTCTTTATTGATAACCAAGGCCTATCGATCTTTGGGGGACATCCAAGGCCACTAGTTACAGGTAAAGACATATGTCACAGGAAGGGGTTACACTAGAGCAGGGGTCCTCAAACTTTTTATACAGGGGCCCAGTTCACTGTCCCTCAGACCATAGGAGGGCCGGACTATGGTTAAAAAAACAAACAAAAACTTAACAACTTCCTATGCACACTGCACATATCTTATTTTGAAGTGAGAAACAAAACGAGCAAAAACACCCGGCGGGCCAGATAAATGTCCTCAGTGGGCCGCATGTGGCCTGAAGGCCACAGTTTGAGGACTCCTGCACTACAGGTTATAAAGCAATCAGAGGGGGACAATCTAGGGATATACACGCAATAGGAAGAGGAGGGATTAAGAATATACATGTGACAAGAAGGGCAGGTCTTTGATTCAGGATGGCAGCCCTTTGATGTCACTGAGCAGATTTGACCTGCTCTCTGGATCTCCATAGAAACCATTATCAGTAGGGTGTAAACCCCACCTACAGGGACCAAGCTAATGGTCTCAAGCCTTTAGGGAGAAGTAGCCCATTGTCCTTAACAGCAGGGAGCAGGCCCTACCTTGGTGGGACCAGACAGTGGTCTGGCAGCTGACTGCCTTCAGGGAGGATGTCTCTAAGCAGCTGACCTCCCATCATATGCTGGCAAATAGCCTCTAATGTTTGGCATGTCTTTGGGGGAGACAAAGCTGGGGGAAAGTCTCTTTATAATCCCACAGGATGGTATACTTTATAGTTCAAAATAAGGTAAAAATAAAAACTACATGGTAGAGAGAAAAACGGTCCCCACCTCTGCACAGATGGACACATCTGTGACTGTGTACACGGGAGATGCCCCTGTGCCCATTCTCAGTTGGGAGTGCTCCCTGTTCTAGGGTCGTTTTGAAACAGTTGTCATTGCCTCCCTCCACTCAGTGCTGTTGAGTTAGACGCACAGCGACCCTGCGTGGCAGAGAGAACAGCCCCTGAGTCTTCTTTCTTCATCAAGTACATGGAAGCTTCGCTGCCAGGGTCAATTGACAGTGCGAGGGGTAAAACGTTTCACTGTTACCACCAACAAGCTGAACACCCGCTCAATGCAATTCCAGAATTGCTGATACTCACAAAAGCCATTTAGGTTATATTACTGATTCGCAGCGAGGAGGTCTTTCAGGTAACAGACAAGCTAATGCAGAACAGGCTGTCATCCTCTAGCCTAGAATGTTTTACTCACCATGAAGACTGATCATTGTATCCTGTCACTCAGGTTCAAGTCCTTTCTTCAAAGTTATCAGAATGGCGTGGCTTGAAGAGACTGTTGGGTAGCTGAGCCTAGGGAATTGGGAAGTCCATTTACACATGCCCAGGAGAGCCAGCAAAGGACAAAGCTGGATTTTCCAGCCGGTGGGCTTGGATGGGCGTTACACCTGGAGCAGCCCACCTGGGCCGGGTGATTGCAATTCAGCCAATGGGATCGACCTGGGGTCGTTCACCACACCTCCCCCCGGGAACCCTTAAAAGGCAGGGACCTGTAGGAAGAGGGTCTCTTGGGCTTTTGGTCTTGTCTTGCTTGGGTGGTCTGGTCGTCTTCGTGGGAGGGGAGAGATCCTTGCGTGTCCCGGAGCAGTCTCTGCCAGGCCGCATGGTCAAAGGAATCCTATGGGTGCCGCATAAAACCTGATGCTTCTTTGAACTTTCGTTAAATTCACTTGGATCACAAGCCCGGCTTCGGCGTGAAATCTTTCCCGCGCGGAGCCAAGAACCGAGGCTGAGATTTAGGCCGGAGAGAGAAACCTAAGAAGACGTTCGAACATGGCCGTCTCTTGCTGCCCGGTGTCCATCGGAAGCGTTTCCTGCGGCACAGCCATCCATTTTGCGAGTCCATCTCGCGCACTGTCCGCAAGCCGGACGTGACTCCATGCAACTTCCTTTTTCTTCTTCTCCCGCAGATTTCTGCATTGCTGAAACAGTCAGAAAGTGCTGAGAACATTCTGGGTGGAGATTTTCTTTTCGTGGTGTTGCCCAGGTACGACTTTTGAGCGATTCCTTGGTAGACATTTTTTCAATTGTTTTTATTAGGGACTCATACAACTCTTATCACAATCCATACATACATCAATTGTATAAAGCACATCTGTACATTCTTTGCCCTCATCGTTTTCAAAGCATTTGCTCTCCACTTAAGCCCTTCTCATCAAGTCCTCTTTTTTCCCCTCCCTCCCCGCTTCCCCCTCCCTCATGCACCCTTGATAATTTATAAATTATTATTTTGTCATATCTTGTCTTGTCCAGTGTCTCCCTTCATCCCCTTTCCTGTTGTCCGTCCCCAGGGAGGTGGTCACATGTAGATCCTTGAAATTGGTTCCCTCTTTCCAACCCACTCACTCTCTACCCTCCCAGTATTGTAAGATCTTTCTCTCCAGGCTAGAGTTACACTTCGGTCCTTGGCTCCGCAAGAGAAAGAATTCACGCCAAAGCCTGGCTCATGAGCCAAGTGAATTTAATGAGAGTTAAAAGAAGCTTCAGGTTTTAAGCGGCACCCATAGAATTCCTTTCTACCATGCAGCCTGGCAGAGACTTCTCAGTGTCATGCAAAGATCTCTCTCCCAAGTTCTCCAAAAAGTCCGTCTCAAGTTTTTCCTCAAGTTCTCTCCCCAGTTCCTCTCATTTCTCTCTCTCCCTCTGGCTCCTGCCTTTTCAAGGATTCCAGGGGGAGGCGTGGTGGACGACCCCAGATTGACCCCATTGGCTGCATTGAATTCACCTGGCCCAGGTGGGCCATTCCAGGATTAGCACCCACCCCTGCCCACCGATGGGAAAAACTAGGCTTTTGTTCTCGTGCTTGGCTCTCTTGGGCATGTGTCAATGGACATGCCATCCCTGCCTATCTGCCTAACAGTATCGCCCCTCACACCCCTGGTCCTGAAGGTGTCATCTGCCCTGGATTCCCTGTGCCTCCAGCTCCTATCTACACCACTGTACATCCTCTGCTCTATCCAGATTTGCAAGGTAGAATTAGGATCATGGTAGTTGGGAGGCAGGAAGCATTTAGGAACAGGAGGAAAGCTGTGTTCTTCTTTGGTGCTGCATCGCACCCTGACTGACTCAGCTCCTCCCCTAGACACTTCTGCGAGGGGATGTCCAGTGGCCAACAAATGGGCTTTGGGTTTCCACCTCTGCACTTTCCCCTTCATTCACTATCGTAAGATTTTTTTTTTCTGATGATGCCTTATACCTGATCCCTTCAACACCTGGTAGCTGGTGTGCTTCTTCCATGTGGGCATTGTTGCTTCTGAGCTACATGGCTGCTTGTTTACCTTCAAGCCTTTAAGACCCCAGACACTATCTCTTTTGATAGCCGGGCACCATCCACGGGCTCATACAACTCTTATCACAATCCATACAGACATCAATTGTGTAAAGCATATTTGTACATTCATTGCCCTCATCATTCTCAAAACATTTGCACTCCATCTAAGCCCCTGGCATCAGCTCCTCATTTTCCCCTCCCTCCCTCCTCCCCCTTCCCTCCTGAACCCTTGATAATTTATACATTATTTTGTCATATCTTGACCTGTCTGACGTCTCTCTTCATCACTTTTCTGTTACCCAGCCCCCAGGGAGGAGGTCACATGCAGATCCTTGTAATCAGTTCCCCCTTTCCAACCCACCCTCTCTCTACCCTCCCAGTATGGCCACTCACACAAGTGGTCCTGAAGGGATCATCTGCCCTGGATTCCCTGTGTTTCCAGTTCCTATCTGTACATCCTCTGGTCTAGCCAGATTTGTAAGGTAGAATGGGATCATGATAGTGGGGGAGGAGGAAGCATTTAGGAACTAGAGGAAAGTTGTATGTTTCATCGTTGCTACATCGCACCCTGACTGGCTTGTCTCCTCCCCAATACCCTTCTGTAAGGGGATGTCCAGTGACCTACAAATGGGCTTTGGGTCTCCACTCTGCACGCCCCCCTCATTCTCTGTGGTAAGATTTTTTGTTCTGATGGTGTCCGATACCTGATCCCTTCAACACCTTGTGATCACACAGGCTGGTGTGTTTCTCCCATGTGGGCTTTGTTGCTTCTGAGCTAGATGGCTGCTTGTTTATCTAAAAGCCTTTAAGACCCCAGATGCTATATCTTTTGATAGCCGGATACCATCAGCTTTCTTCACCACATTTGCTTATGCACCTGCTTTGTCTTCAGTGACTGTGTCTGGAAGATGAGCATCATAGAATGCCAATTTAATAGAATAAAGTATTCTTGCAATGAGATAGTACTTGACTGGAGGCCCAATGTCCATCTGCTACCTTAATACTAAACCTATAAATATATGCACATAGATCTATTTCCCCATCCTCATATATAAATATATTTGCATACATACATGATTTTATTTAGACCTCTATAAATGCCCTTTACCTCCTAGCTCTTTCCTCTATTTCCTTTGACTTTCCTCCTGTCCCACTATCATGCTCAGTCTTCATTTGGGCTTCAGTAATTCAGCTTGGTTACATTACCCTTGATCATGCCCTACGAGGCCTCCCACACCCTCCTAACCACGAATTTGGACCACTTGTCTTCCCTTGTCCCTGGGTTTATTAACACCACTTCCTTTGCCCTCACCTCCCCTTCTCCCATGTCCCCCCGGGAACTGTCGGTCCCATTGTTTTCTCCTCCAGATTGTTCATCCAGCCTATCTTATTTAGACAGACATGCAGAGATAATAACATGCACAAAAACAAGATACAGCAAAACCAAGCCACAATATACAACAAAACAACAACAACAAACCAATGACAAGAAAACAAAACAAATACAACAAGAAGAAAGAAAAGCTTGTGGTTAGTTCAAGGACTGTTTGTTGACCTTTAGGAGTGTTTTCCAGTCCAGACTGTTGGGGCACCACACCCTGGCCCCAAAGTCCAACTTCAGCATTCCCTGGGAACCTCCATTCCCTTGCTATTCTGTTGCACCCCCTTAGGGTTTTGCCTCGGTGTGGCGGGATCATATTGGGTGCAGTTCCCACACTGTCTCCAGTGTTGTCCCCTGTAGAGCTAACAAGGGTAAGTGAGGGATGTCATGTCTCATAGTGGGGCCGGCCATGTGGGCCAGAGTGTGCTCCACTCTCTGCTCCTCCCCCTTCATCTGCTTCTGTGTGCTCTGATCAGATATGTCCCTCTCATAGAGCAGCAGATTCAATGCTGTCCTTTGAAATAAATTTTTCTGGGGGAGGGGCAGGTGTCCACGTAGTAGTTGGGATTGGGGCCGGCCCCTCAGACCTCTCCACTGGTTCCTTAACTCCACACTGGCATGTTGCATTCACATCTTGGAGCACTGGGTTGAAATCTGGTCCCTCTTTCCCTGTGGAGATAGAAACAATACCCTCCCCTTGGGTGGGTTAGTGCCCTGTGCCGCCGCTACCCATTTCTTTTTAATTATTTTTTTTTTCATTTCCCCACCTCCTTTTTAGTTATCTAACATATGTATTCCTGTATTTGGTCTGGTCCCTGCCATACTACCTGGTCCTCACCCCAGGAAGTTTGTATACAGTTGCTTTTTCCCTGTGCCCCTTTTGCATTTTTTAAAAAAATCTTACCTCAGCATACTCATGTTGTACTTGTCCTTTTGTGCTTGGCTTACTTCGCTTAGCATGAGTTCCTCCAGTTCTTTCCATGTAGTGATGTGCTTCATATGTTCATCGCTGCTTCTTAGTGATGTGCAGTACTTCATTGTATGTATGTACCACAGCTTTTTAATCCACTCATCAGTTGATGGAAATTTGGGTTGTTTCCAACTCCTTGCAATTGTTACCTGTGCAGCAATGAACATTGGAGCCCAGATGTCTGTCCTTGGTTTGTTCCTTGCCTCTTCTGTAAGGGGATTGCTGGGTCATATGGTAACTCGATTTCCATCTGTTTTAGGTATCTCCAGATCAATTTCCATAGTTGCTGTACATACTTACAAGTCTACTAGCAGTGGATGAGCGTTCCTGTCTCCCCACAGCCCCTCCAACACTTGTTGCTTTCTGATGTTGGGCTACCTTGGAGGGTGTTAGGCAGTATCTCATTGTTGTTTCAATTTGCATTTCTCTTATGGCTAGAGATCGGTAATATTTTCGCATATGTTTGTTGGCCATTCAGGTTTCTGCCCCTGTGAAACTTCTGTTCAAGTCCTTTGCCTACCTCTCAAGTGGGCAATTAGATTTTTTCTTTTTGGAAGCTAGCAGAATATTGTAGATTTTAGTAATAAGACCTTTGTCTGATGTGTCATTGCTAACGATGTTTTCCCAGTCTGTGGACTCTCTTATTACTCTCTTGGTGAATTCTTTCAAGGTACACAAGTGTTTTATCTTCAGTATATTCCATTTGTCAATTTGTGCCTCCTCTGTGCGTGTGTCCTTCCCTATTTCTGATAGCCTGTGTATTCCCTGTGTCAAAGTTCTCAAGTTGGTACCAATTCCCTCATTGATGGCCCTAATAGTTTGGGGTTTAACTTCAAGGTCTGTGATTCACCTTGAGTTTATTCTTGTGCCTGGAGTGAGATAAGGGTCTTGCTTAATTTTTCTGCAGGTAAATATCCATTTTTTCCAGCACCACTTGTTAAAGAGGGCATCTGCTTCCCATTAGATACGTTTTGGGCTCTTATCAAAGATCAGTTGTCTGTATGCTGATGATTTATTTCTTGGTTTTCAGTTCTTTTACATGGGTCTGAGTATCGGTCATTGTACCAGTACCATGCAGTTTTGGCAAATGTGGCTGTATAGTATGTGCTGAGGTCAGGTAAAGCAAGCCCTCCCACTATGTCCTTCTTCTTGAGGAGTTCTCTGCTAATTCTGGGTTTCTTCCCTCTCCATATGAAGTTGGTAATCAGTTTTTCCATTTCTTTGAAGAAAGATGAGGGCAATTGTATCAGGAATGCATTAAATTTATATAGTGCCTTATGTAGAACTGACATCTTGACTTTATTGAGTCTTCCAATCCACGAGCATGGGATATTCTTCCATTTGTTGAGGTCGCTCTTGGTTCCTACAATAGTGTTCTGTAGTTTTCCCCATATAGATCTTTTGTTCTTTTAGTCAGGTAAGTCTCTAGATATTTCAATTTGTTTTTGGCTATTGTGAAGGGTACCCCCCCTTTTGATCTCCTCTTCTGTGGTCTTACCCGATGTGTATAGCAGTCCGATGGACTTCAGTTTGTTGATCTTGTAGCCTGCCACTCTGCCAAACTCCTCTATTGCTTCCAGTACTCCCCTTGTGGAGCTTTTGGGGTTTTCCATATATAAAATCATATTATCTGCAAATAACAATAGTTTCACCTCTTCCTTCCCAGACGAATACTTTTGATGTCTTTTCTTTGCCTCATGCCGTTAGCTACAACCTCCAGCATGATATTAAATAAGAGTGGGGACAAGGGGCATCCTTATCTGGTCCCCTTTTTCAGTGAGATTGTGTTAGTTTTTTTTCTATTGACTACCACGTTGGCTGTTGGTTTTTCATATTTAGCTTGTATTGTCTTGAGGAACTTTCCTTCAATTCCTATCTTCTCAAGTGTCTTAAACAGGAATTGGTGTTGGATGTTGTCGGATGCTTTTTCTGAATCTATCTATATAATTATGTGGTTCTTATAGTTTTTCTTGTTAATGTGGCAAATGATATTAATGGTCTTTCATATGTTGAACCATCCCTGCATCCCTGGTATGAATCCCACTTGGTCATGGTGAATTGTTTCTTTTATATATTTTTGTATTCTTTTGGCCAATATTTTGTTAAGGATTTTTGCATCAATGTTCATTAGGGATATTGGGCTGTAGTTCTAGATTCTTGTAGGATCCTTTCCCAGTTTGGGTATCAGAGTTATACTAGCTTCATAGAAGAAGTTCAGGTGTTTGCCATCTTTTTCTCTGTTCTGGAAGAGTTTGTGTAGGATTGGTGTTAGTTCTTCCCTAAATCCTTGGTAGAATTCTCCAGTTAAGCCATCTGGTCCAGGGGATTCTTTTGTTGGCAATACCTTGATAACCTTATCTATTTCTTCTATTGCTATGAGTCTGATGAGATTCTTGACGTCCATAGTGGAAAGTCTAGGGAGGGATTGTTTTTCCAAGAATTTGTCCACGTCTTCCACATTGTTGAATTCATTGGAGTACAATCCTGCGTAGTACTGTGTAATTATCCTTTTGATTTAATTAAGGTCTGTTGTAATGACTACTGTTTCATTCTGTTTATCCTTTCAAAGAACCAACTTTTAGCAGCATTAATTTTTTCCCATAGTTTTATTTTCCCTCTCTTGAATCTCAGCCCTGATTTTTATTATTTCTTTTCTTTTGCTATTAGTAGGATTGTCCTGCTGACTCTGTTCTAGTTGTTGTAAATTTTGTGCCAGCATATTAATCATGAGTCTCTCTTCCTTTGTCAGGTGTGCATGTATTGCTATGAAACTTCCTCTGATAATTGCTTTTGCTGTGTCCCATAAGTTTTGGTGTGTCATGTGCTCTTTCTCATTGGTTTCTTGAACTCTCCTAATTTCATCTCTGATCTGTGCCAGTATGCACTCCTTTTGCAGTAGAGTTATTCATCCTCCAATTGTTTGCTCTTCTTTTCTTCATCTTCCTTTTGTTGATTCCCAGCCTTATGGCACATTGGTCAGAGAGAGGTCTTTATGATAGCAATGTGCTCAAATTTATGTAGATTCACCTTATGCCCCAACATGTGGTCTATCTTTGAATATGTGCCAGTTGGGCTTGAAAAGAATGTGAATTATTTTGTATTTGGATGAATGGCTCTGGAAATATCTATCAGGTCAAATTGTAGTGTTTAGATCTCTAGCCTCCTTGTTGAGTTTCTTTTCCTGTGATCTATCTTTCTCAGCGAGCAGTGCATTAAAGTCACCCACTATAATTGTTGAGGCTGTGATTTCTTTTTTCATCTTTTGGAGTGTTTTGTTGACGTATTCGGCAGGTCTCTCATTCGGGGAATATATGTTTACAATGATAGTGGTTCTTTGTCTACCATTTCCTAGAGCATCATATAGTGTCCCTCCTTATCTCTTTTTATGGTTTGCACTTGGAGGTCAATTTTTGTCTGAGATTAGAATTGCACCTCCTGCTTTATTTGAATTGCTGTTTGCTTGGTATGCTTTTCTCCAGCCTTTGATTCTCAGCCTATATTCGTCTGTAGCTTTGAGATGTGTTTCCTGTAGGCAGCAGATTGATGGGTTGTGTTTTCTAAGCCAGTCTGCTAATCTCAGTCTTTTAATGCCCGAGGTCAGGCCATTGATATTCAGGGTTATTATTCTCCATCTGCAGACTCTGTGATGCCATCTTATACCTTTTGTGTTGGGTGTTTTCCTACCTTCCTTTCTCATTAGTGTGTTGTGCATGTGTGTCTCATTCTTGAGTTCTTTCCATCCTTAAGCCAATGCTATCTTGGGGGTCTGTTTTCTCTTTGTTGCCCTCTGGGTGAGGTTGTTCTATGTGGCGGTCTTTTATTTATATTTGGTGAGTGTTGTTCTTCTGCCCATACTGGGTCGGCAAGGATCTTTTGTAGGGCTGGGTTTCTTCTAACGTATTATTTGAGTTTTTCCTTGTGTGGGAAGACTCTTACTTCTCCATCTATCTTTATTGACAATTTGGCTTGGTAGAGTATTCTTGGGTTTGCGTTGTTTTCTTTCAATTTTTGGAATATGTTACTCTACTCTCTCCTCTTCTTCATAATTTCTGCTGGTAGGTCTTATTTGGTAACCTTTATATGTTATTGTTTGTTTTTCCCTAGCTGCTCTCATGATTTTCTCCTTCTCCTGAAAGTTGGATAGTTTAACTCTTATGTGCCTTGGTGACTTCTTCTTGGGATTCAGTCTAGCTGATGTTCTTTCAGCCTCCTGAATGGTTGCCTGGTTTTCATTCATTAAGCTGGGGAAGTTTTCCTCCAAGAATTCCCTCACTATTGTTGCATATGACTTCTTAGTTGTGTCTTCCTCCAGTAAGCCAATCGTTCTAACGTTCCTCTTCATAGCATCAGACATAGCTCTTGGGTTTTCTTCAGCTTCTCTAATGATCTTATTAGATTTTTGTTTGCATTTGTTAAAGTTTGCTTGGCTGTCCTCCAAGTCATTGATGCTGTTCTCTGCTCCCTCCAGTCGATTCTCAAGGTCCGTGTTTCTGCGACTGGTTTTTGTTATCTTCTCCCTAAGCTCCTGCATTTCCCTTTGGTGTATGGCCTTTATATCTTCTATCATTTCATCCTTTTTTTGTATTGTTTCCCTCATATCCTGTATGACTCCAAGCAGCATTCTGAAAATTTCTTTTTGTGGCAGCTCAATACCTGCTTCTTCTATGCATGTCGTTATGTTTAGGACATCTTCTGCAATTGCCTTTTGTTTCTCCTGTTTTTTCGTTGAGGTCCTTGGGGCTGATGGCAGTTTGCATTGTGTTGTTTTCCAGGGAGTCAAAGAGCACTGGCTCTCTCTGGGAGTCTTGTAGAAATGCTTCTTCGAACTGCCTACAGCTAATTTCACTATGGAATTAACCTACCTCTTTATCTTCTTGTGGCTTCCTTCTCAGGGGAGTGCCCCAGAAGGCTGGTGGGTTGCCTGCTTTGGTGTTGTGGAGGTTGGGCAGAGGTTCCTGCAACAGCTTGGAACATTGACGAGTGTTGACCGAGCTGCCTTAGGCCCCCAGGCACATAGGCAGGAATTCCCCTGTAAGATGTTTGGCAGAGTATCCCCTTGTGGAGGTCGGCAATGCTTTCCCCAGCCTCTCGCTAGCTGCACATGGTGGAGCTCACCTAGCTGGATGTGGCACATGTGTAAATGTCCTAGGCTAAGGGGAGTGGTCTGGAGGTCAGCAGTGGAGTGTAAGAGAACAGGAAAGAGACAAAGAGGAGAAAAAAATAAAATTAAGCCTGCTGAGACTGCAGGGATCTATAGAAGAGAGGGAAACAAAAGTAATAATGCAGCATAACCCTGATTTCTGCCCCTGGGTCTTCAATGGTTTACTCCCTACCCTGAGGCGGCAGCAAGCTGTGGCTATGTTGAGAAAAAGCCTTTGCACAGTCCTGGGAGACTTTGGGGGGATATAGAGAAGAGAGGGTAACAAAAGCAACAATGTAGCTGAACCCTGATCCCTGCCCTTGGAGCTGCAAGGGTTTGTCCCTGTCCCAAGGAAAGCTGTGGCAAACTGTGGCCGTGTTGAAATTAAGCCCCAAATGGTCCCGGCTCTGGCCGAGACATTGGCAGGGCTAAGATCAAGCCCTAGTCAGCCTCCATTGAAGTAAGCCAAAAGCCCCCAACCCCTCAAAAGCCCATGGGTCTGTGCCTACTTATCTTTATGACGTTCTTGCTGTGGTCCAGCAGTGTTGAATTTCCCTCTAAGCAACTCTCCTGGGCTGGATTCTGCGGAGTCCCTCTGGTCTGTGTTACTCTGTCGCCATTGTCCCAGAAGTCCTCACTAATCTTTTTTTCCTTTGCAAGAAGAGCCCCATTTCATGTCAGCTCCAAATCCTTTCAACATAACTGTAAAGACGAAACTGAGGGACAGGGAGGAAGACGGACATGACAGGACAAGGGAGAGCAGAAACAGAAATAGCTTTATTCTGTGGGGGGAGCTCCCGGACGAGGTTCCATGACCTAGGCCAACAGGTCAGGTAAGTCATGCTTAGTAGCTGGGCGCAAGGGTTATAAAGGGGTGGTGAGAAATCTAGGGTAATTAGCATATGGGGCGTGGAACCCAGGAGAATTGCCGGTCAACTCCTTGCTGTTTTCTTCGAGCCAGTAACATCTGGTTTCACTGGTTATCTTATCTGGCCCCAGCTGCTGCTGACCTTGGGGATGTGCAGGGAAGCTCCTGCATGGTCCGGACCTGCTTTAGCTTAGTCCAGACTGGGGCTGCCTCGTTCAGACCCAACCCAAACATTCCACACATCTTAATATTGGAAATGGGGTGACATTTTCTGTCTTAACTACTTCCTGCTGAGATAGGTCAAAGAAGGAGTTTAAGAGTTGGAAGGTTCGGGGCTGGGCCTGTTGGCAGTGGACTGTAAGGGTGAAGAAGCTGATTGAAGGTCAGATTATAGATAAATATCTTTCATCCATTCCTTCAAGAATCTAAACACACAAAGAGCTAAAAGCAAAAGTACACAGATTATCATCAGAGACCCGAGGAGGGGCATAACCCAGGCCATGGCAGGACTTTGAATCTATGAGAAGCTGGTGGTGCTCCACTGACATTTCCTGATTTTATTGGCCATGGTGCAGGGTGCCTTAACATTTTGTTTAACTATGCCCAACTCATTAATATAATAACAACAGTCTTTATTTAGAAACATGCATGTTCCTCTTTTATCTGCTGTTAATAAGTAAAAAGCCTAGCAATATTGTAGGGTGACTTGTGCTAAGGATGTTAACTGCCTTTGGAGGGAGACAAGAGTTATCAGTTTAATGTTCTTTGCAATGGATGATGGCTACTTTTGCTGGCTGCTGAAGAGCCTGTAAGAGATTAACTATTAAGTTACCGTTTACTATGGGGGACTCTTTGGTAGTCAGAAAATCCCCACTCCTTCCAGATAGTGGCATGACAGTGAGCTGTAAGGAATGCATAATTAGAATCAGAATATATATTAGTGGGTTTTTTTTTCCTTTAGCTAGATGGAAAGCTCAAGTGAGAGCAACAAGTTTTGCTTTTTGAGAAGTAGCAGCTTTCCAGAATTAGTTAAGTGAGAGGACAGCGTACGCAACCTGCCATTGCCCCTGCGTATCCGTGACAGAACTGCCATCAACAAACAAAGTTAGATCTGGGTTAGGATACAGTTGATCAGAGTCTGTGTCAGGGCAGTGTTAATGCCTCAACTGCCTGGGGGAAGGAGTGACCACTAAGTTCCAGTGAGTTTAGGAGCTGAGGCAAGAGGGTCCTGGGTTTAAAGAGGGAGCCTGGCACAGAGTTATGTGAGGGTTTTTGATGAACATGCGATAGGTTTTCTGCAAGCGGCTTGAAGACAGCAAAGACAGGACTCAGTGTGAGAGGAGGTCCTGCAGCCTGTGGGAATAGGCTTTTCCTGGGTTAACTTTAGGGCTTTTTGGGTGAGGGTGGTAACTGCTGCCGGGGTCTGGAGGCAGGGTTGTCACCCCTGACTATCATATCTAGTTGCTTAGACAGACAAGCTACAGGGGATAGAGCGGGCCCCAGGGGCTGAGCCAGGACTCTGACTGCTATACCTTGCTTTTTGCCTGTGTAGAGTAAAAAAGTTTTGGCAGGTTTTGGTAGATGCAGGGGTGGAGGTAAAGGAGGGTGTGTCCTGTCCGAGTTTGTTAAAGGCAGCTTTGGCTTACACTCTGAGTGGTGGGGTGGGGCACAGGTTTAAACAGCAGCAGAATGAGATAGGTGTGTCTTGAGGGAGAGAGGAGTTAAGGGTGTTGGGCTGTGTCTGCTTTAGAGCTGTTTTAGGAGGGGCTGCAGATAAAGGCAAAGGAATGTTGACAAATTGGGTTAAGGGGGATGGTGAAAAAGGTATAGTGGAAGGGGGAATGTGGGATAAAAGAGTATAGGGGTTGGGAGCTACTGGGTGTTTGGGGATAACAGCTTCGTTAATGAGGCGCAGGTCCTGAACCAAGCGATAAGTACCATTTGATGTTTGTTTTTTTTACTGGTAAGATTGGAGTGTTGCAGGGAGAGTGGGTAGGAATAATGAGGTGGTTAGAAACACCGGGAAGCAACGGGGTCTGTAGGGCCAGTTCTTCTAGGTTGGGTGAAAGAAGGGGAAGGAAGGCTCACAGGTGCTGTGAGACCAAAAGTAAGGTGTAAGGAGGTTCCTAACTAATTTGAAATGTTTCTTCCCAACAGAGGGACAAGGCACAAAGGGATTTTAAGGAGGAATGAGTAAAGGGCCAGTACACCTGGGGCAGGTAGGCTTGCCAACAATATGCATGACCGAGCTTGAGGAAAAGCTGCTACCTCTGAAAATGAGGGCAGGTCAGAAAAGATAGCTTCTGTGTAAGAAGGAAATTTACTCACCCAATACCTTGAGCAATACCCCAGGTTTGGCGAGGGTGTCGGGGGTCCAGTCAGGGTCTCCTCAGACTTAGACCAATCCCAGCAGGGCCAACGGTGGGTCAGGAATTGGAAGGACAGCCCCCCCCCCCACGTGGAGGCTCAAAGGGCCTGTCGCTTTTCCAAGGACAGTCAGACTTCCAGTGTCCGCTTTGACCGCAAGCCGGGAAGGGTTTGGTTGGTGCTCACCTCCAGGACGGCCATGGGCTCAGAAGCCAGGTGAAACAGAGGAAACACCCGTGTCTTTCTTTTTTTCAGATAATTTTATTGGGGTCTCTTGCAACCCTTATTACAATCCATACATCAATTGCATCTGACATTAGTACCTGTATTTCCATATGATATAAAAGATATAGTGTCTAGGGTCTTAAAGGCTTGAAGTTAAACAAGTGGCCATTCAACAGTGAAGCAACAAACCCACATGAAAGAAAGCACACAAGTCAGTGTGATCACAAGGTGTCATTGGGAATGGGCAACGGGTATCAGAAGTTTCATAACAAACAAAAACTCATTGGGTGAGAATGGAGCGGGTTGGAGGAGAGACCCAAAGCCCATCTGTGGACAATGGAACATCCCCCCACAGAGGTGTCACAGGGAGGGGGTGAGTCAATCAGGGTGCAGTAGAGCAGTGATGGAGAATGCAATATACCTCTGGTCCCTTGAGGGCTCCTCACCCCCACTTTCATGACTCCAGTCCGCTTCCTACTCTAGACTAGATGGAAGCATGTACATAGGTATAGGCAAGAGATAAGCTCACAGCACAGGGAACCCAGGAACAGGAATGGGGATAGTGATACCTAAAGGGTAGGGGGAAGGTGGGGACAGCTGGGGAGGAAGAGGTTACCAATCGCAATGATTGACACATATCCATACACCTCCATCCAGGGGAAGAACAACAGAAACCAGAGGGGAAGGGAGACAGTGGTCAGTGTGAGATATGAAAATAATAACAATCTATAATCTATTAAGGGACCACGAGGGTAGTAGGGGGAGAGGAGCTGATTCCAAGGGCTCAATAGAAAGTAAATGTCTAGAGACCAGTATATTTCTAATCACAACTTATACAGACTTAGGGGGTGTGCAAGCCCCTTATTGCATCATAATGGGAAGGAGTTGTACAATTAGCATACATCAATCAGGGGGACAAGGTAGGGGCATACATTGCAATTGGAAGGTGAGCACTAAGGGTACATGTGTGGCAAGATGGGCAGACCCTAGATTCAAGATGGTAGCCTAACCATGGTCCTCCTTGGGTGGGCTCAACCTTGTCTGGGGCTTTCCAGGGAAATAATCCACTATCCTGATCAGAAGGGAGTGGGCCCTCCTTAGGGTGGGACAGACAAATCTGATTGCTCTAGATGGCTGATAACCCTCAGGGGGATAATCTCTGCGCAGTTGACCTCTGAGTGTACAGTCATTGAATATGTGTCGCATGCAGTGTCTTAGGTTTGGCATATATTTTGGGGGGAAACCCCTTCTGCCGGGGAGTGAGGGGAAAATGAGGAGCTGATACCAAGGGCTCAAGTAGAAAGAAAATGTTTTAAGAATTATGATGGCAACAAATGTGCTTGACACAATGGTTGGATGGATGGATGGATTATGATAAGAGTTGTACGAGCCCCCAATGAAATGATTTAGCAACAACACCAAAACCCCTCTGCATCCCACAGACTGGCAGTCAGGTCGGCCTGAGGAACAGTTGAGTATGGACTCATTTCCAACTGGGCATCACAGAGGGCAAAGATGGCCTTTACCAGGGCCTGGGGTGGGGTTATCAGCAAAGCATTTCTCTTGACTCCAGTGAGTTTGCCAAGCAGTGCCCACCAGGTGGTGCTCAGGAGCACCAGGTATCCAGCATTCTGTTCCCCGTTCCACCTGCAGGCACTAATCCCTAATCCCTCCTGTTTGCTTGGACTGCCCAGAGCACTGGCATTAGCACATTAGCTTGGGCCATGGTCATGCTGGTCAGGGATCAGACAGTTCTATCTATACCCTGTGTCTCCAGTTCCTTGCCAGAATTCCTGCGTCCATTCACACACCAGATGACTACTCTAGACCAGTGGTTCTCAACCTGTGCGTTGAACGAACCTTTCACAGGGGTCGCCTAAGACCATGGAAAACACATTTTTAATGGTCTTAGTAACTGAGACACAGCTCCTCTATCTGTCTCCAGGCAGGTCCTCCCATGTGTAGATACACCCACCTACAAGTACCCTGCGTGAAGACTTAGCCATGCTACAACATGCTCCAAGACAAAATTTCATTTATTTGTAATTAGAAATAAATATTTCACAATATATAGTTACATATTGTGTGTGTGATTCATCATTATGCTTTAATTAGGTTCAATTTGTAACAATGAAAATACATCCAGCCTATCAGATTCATCAAAATAGCAAAATGACAGTGATGAAGTAGCAACGAAAATAATTTTATAGTTGGGTGTCACCACCACATGAGGAACTGTATGAAAGGGTCGCGGCCTGAAGAAGGTTGAGAACCCCTCAGGAGCTTACTGCCACTCTTGACATCCAGGGTGTGTGCTCAGTTGTGAGGATGGTGTGGGACTATGCAGTGTTTCATTCTGGTGTACAGAGGGTTGCCGTGGGTTGGAGCCAGTTCGATGGCATTTAACAACAACAAGTTTTGTCAAAGAGTGACAGCAATGATAGAAAATTATTATATGCTGTTCATTCCATCTCTTTTATTTAGATTGATAATTTTTTTACTGATCTATTAGTCTTCAGTTTCACTGCCTCTTTTCTGCCATCTCCAATATTCTGTTAAACCCATCCACAGAATTTTTTTATACCTTGGGTTAGTCTGGGTAGACTAGAGGAACAAATCCACAGAAACACATATGTATATAAGATAGTTTTATATAAAAGGTAAGTGTACATTAAGAAAGCATCCCAACTCAGTCCAGTCCAAACCCTAACTCCAACATTAGCCCATATGTCCGACACTGATCTACAAAGTCCTCAAATTTGAAAAACACTCGTAATAATGCCAACTGCAGGAGGAAAGCGGAATCAGTGAACGTGTAAGCATCTCAGCGCTGGCAGAGGTCTCCACACGGCTGCTCCAGCACCCTGGGCTGCATCCGGGTAGGTCCATGTGGCTTCTCCTCAGAGATGTCTCACAGGAAGTGAGCCTTGCCAGCTGAGGCAAAGAACTGGATAAGGCAGCGGCACACTGGTCCAACCATCAGAGAACAAGAGACCAGAGAACAAAAAAAGGTGAGATTCTCTGAGCCGTTTGTCTCTCTGACCTTCAATTATTCCCACATATGTTTATTGACCAGGTTGGCACAATAAACATTAGCTATCTCACACCTCATTGGAAAGGAAAACAAAAAAGCATCACAAATGAACCCATAATCAAGATCATGATAAATGGAGAAAAAATATTGACACTGGCAAGGATTTCAGTTGATCCCAATCAACACCTGTGGGAGTGACTGACCCACTGCCATCCAGTTAATTTAAGGTGACCAGATTTTAACATTGGTAAAGCGGGACACCAGCAGGACCCCATTGATAAAACTCAGATCCTGGCGAATAGCCACATGGCAGCCGAAAACCATATACCCTAGCTTGTCGTGCTTTCTTTAAAAAAATCAGGACTTTTAAAAAAAGCCGCTGGATGTGGGAAAAATTGTTAAGAATTGGGACTGTCCGGTCAAAAGTGGGATGTTTGGTCACGTTAAGTTAATTCCAACTCATAGTGACCTCAGAGGACAGAGGAGGACTGCTCCTTAGGGTTCCCAAAGTCCCAAGTCTTCAGAGGGACAGAGCGTGTCCCTCACTGTGCTCCCAGGACTCCTTTCCTCTTGCAAGGAGCAGCCAAGAAGTCAAATGACCTCTGACACTGGTCAAACCTGCTGCAAAAGACCCCTTAAAAGGTTAAAGAGCATGGTGTCATTCTGAGAACTGAAGGGTTCTGGAATTCCCCTTCTTCCCAGTGCTACCATACTTGGTTATGATCCCACACAAATGAATGCTATATATGCAGGTGCCGCTCCTAAGTGGACAGCAGCAGCACTACAGCCCTTTCTGGGATCTCCCTGAAGCACAGTGGTGAAGGGAAATCCTCCTAATGGGCCAATGGGCAGAACTTCGAGCTGTGCATGCATCTGGCTGCTCAGTTTTCCTGGAAGGAGATATGGCCAAATGTGAGATTGTATACTCATACATGGCTGTGGCTGGATGGTCAGGGAACTGGAAAGAACTTGATTGGAAAATTGGTGACAAGGACATAAGGGGAAGAGGCATGTGGCTAGACTTCTCTGAGTAAGCCAAGAAAGTAAAGATAATCGTGTCTCATGTGAAGGATTACCTCTGAAGAGAAGGACTTTAGCAATCAAGTGGATAAAATGACATGCACTGTCGAGACTTGTGGGAAACAGAAGGATTTCTCCCAAGTTGTCTCCCTCAAATATATGCCAAACTTAGCTTGCGAGTGACATACACTTGGAAGTCATCAGAAGTAGGTCTGGGGTTATTCTCCCTAAGGGCTACCAGCCATCTAGAGCAAGCAGACACTACTGTTTATCCCACAACAAGCAGGGCCCACTCCCTTCTGATAAGGACAGTAGTTGTCTGTTTCCTTGTAGGAGACCCCAGGGGGGGTCAAGCCTACCCTAGGGTGACCAAGGTTAGGCCACCATCATGAACCTAGGGTCCGCCCTTCTTGTTACATGTATGCCTCTAGTTCCTCCCCTTCCTATCATGTGTACAAGCCCCAGCTCATGCCCTTCCTGTTACACCTATGCCCATTGTACGTCCCCTTCCTATGGTGTGTATGCCTATTGTACTGCCCCTTCCTGTGACGTGTGGTTACCTGTAATCACGCCCCCCCCCCAAGAAGATATAACCCTTGGTTAGCAATAAACGGGGTCCTTGAGCATCCTGCCAGGTCCCTGCCTCACCTCGCCTCAGCCCACGCTGTGCGTGGACCTGGCTGGTAAGATCATGGCCATCCAGGAGGTGAGCATGCTACCATGAAATGTGTCTGACTCCATTATTTGACTCTCTTCTATCTCTCATGCTCTCTATGACTTTACTATAATCTTTATATATAATAACCATAAAATTTTGCTTATCGAACCCGTGATTAGTGGGGGGGGGCTGGCCTCCCCTTCCAACCACAGAGACTAATCCTCCTCTTTCCTCTGCCACTCCTGTTATTGGGCACATGAACAAAGTGGACATGGTGGCAGGGATGGAGTTTATGCATGGGCACAGCAGAATGAACTTCCACTCACCAAGGCTGACTTGGCCACTGCCACTGCTGAGTGCCCCATTTGCCAGCAGCAGAAACCAACATTAAAACCAAGATATGGGATCATTCCTTGGAGGGATCAGCCAGCAACTTGGTGGCAGGTTGATTACATAGGACCACTTCATCATGGAGGGGACAGCATTTTGTTCTTACTGGAATAGACACCTACTCTGGATATGGATTTGCCTTCCCTGCATGTGATGCTTCTGCCCAAACTACTATTCGTGGACTTACAGAATGCCTCATCCACCGGCATGGCATCCCACATAGCATTGCTTCAGATCAAGGAACTCACTTTACAGCAAATGCAGTGCGGCAGTGGGCCCATTCCCATGGAATCCACTGGTCGTATCATGTTCCTCGTCATTCTGAAGCTGCCGGCTTGATAGAACAGGCTCCTAGGTGGCAACACCCTGCGGGACTGGGACAATGTTCTCCAGGACGCTGTGTATGCTCTAAGCTAGTGGCCAGTATATGATGCCGTGTCTCCAATAGCCAGAGTTCCTGGGTCCAGGAACCAAGGGGTGGAAGCTGAAGTAGTACCACTCACTATTGCTCCTAGTGATCCATTTGTAGCACTTTTGCTTCCTGTCCCAGCAACCCCGTGTTCCTCAGGTCTGGAGGTCCTGGTCTGGAAGGAAGGAACTCTCCAACCCAGAAACACAGCGTGGATTCCACTGAACTGGCAGTTGAGAATGCCCCCTGGCCACTTTGGGCTTCTCATGCCTTTGGATCAACACATCAGGAATGGTGTCACTGTACTAAGTGGTGTGATTGATCCTGATTACCAAAGAGAAATTGGACTGGTGTTACGTAATGGAGGTAAAGAAGAATATGTCTGGAATCCAGGAGATTCCCAACTCTTAGTACTACCATACCCTGTAATGAAAGTAAATGGTAAACTACAGCAATCCAATCCTGACAAGACATCTAATGACCCAGACCCCTCAGGGATGAAGGCCTTGGTCACCCCACCAGAAAAAGAACCATGGCCAGCTGAGGTGCTGGCCAAGGGCAAAGGTAATACAGAATGGGTAGTAGAAGAAGGTAGGTCTACCTATCAGTTACAACCATGTGATCAATTGAAAAAGCAAGGTTTGTGATTATATTTCTTCTTTATATGTGCTTATTTAATATCTTTCCTTTGTTCATGTACGATGTACCATATACAATTATATTCAGCGTGTTTTCATCTATATGTATGATAGATGTATGTTAGGTGTAAGTGTGATTTCATTAATGTCTGGAAATTACATGTGGCTAAAGAATTGTATACAGGTGCCAAGTTGACAAGGGGTAATTTTATTGTGCCGATCTCACCAATAGGAACACATGGGATTGATCAGGTTGCAGTTTGATTGGAGGGCAAAGAGACAACTGGCTCTGCAAAGCCTGCCCCTCTCTCTTGCTCTCTGGTGATCGGAGCGTGCTGGAGTGTGCTGCTGCTTTAGGTAGTTCTCTGCCTAAACCTGTGAGCAACACTACCTGTGGGCCAAGCCAACCCAAGGATTGTGTTGCTAGAGCTGGAGGCTCCTTCGAGACCTGCTCCACCACACTGCTGGTGTGTACATCGCTTGAGCCTGAGGCTGGTGGATCCTGTCGCCTTGTATTGCTTGCATTTGATATCCCCTCCAGGCCTGCTTCACTGAGCTCCTGAGCTACTGACTGTTGGTGACCCACCCTGCTGTTTGCTGCCTGTGGGTAGACTCTGCTTGCCTTGCCCAAGGAGAGATTTCTCTGTCCCTTGATCTTGGACCTGGGAGCCCATGTGAGTTGAAGGACTTCCAGTATATTAACTGTTCCATGGAAGTGAGTTGAACTGAACCCCTGTACTGCTGTGTGGACTAGTTAGCTGTTACATTCCTTCTCTGTGTGTATACATACATACATAAGCATCCTGATTTTGTTTCTCTAGAGAACCCTGCCTAACGCACCTTGGCATAGTCAATGAAACACAAGTAGCCATCTCTCTGGCATTCCCTGATGTCAGCGAAGAGCCACCTCACCTCAGCAATGATACCCCTTGTTCCATGTCCTCTTCTGAGTCTGGCGTGAACTTTTGGCAGCTCCAGGTAAGAATATTTTTTATATACATAAAATAGTTTTTTTTTAACATTTTATTAAGAGCTCTTACAGTTCTTGTAACAATCCGTACATCAATTGTATCAAGCACATTTGTACCTATGTCGCCATCGTCATTTTCTAGGCATTTATTTTCTATTGAGTCCTTGGTGTCAGCTCTTTTCCGCCCCCACCTCCAAGCATAAGACTTTTTATTGTGAATCAGGTGAAGGCTTACTAAACAGATCTTCCATTTTACATTCCACCGTAACTTTGTTTCCACTCCTCCATTGCAACCCCTCATGTACGTCACTGGTCCACTCCACTCTCATGCTTGCTGTTTCCAGGCCTCCTCCTTTCCTCGTCCTTGGAATATAGTCCATGGGTCAAGGTCTCCCCTTTAACCTTCAAACCTTCATTATTCCACCCCAGGGCTAAGGGCCAGGCCTCACAGTGCATGACGGGCCATTGTCTTGGGTGTTATTTTATTTTCATTGTAGAAGATTTCAAACATATAAAAACAGAAACAGTATCATAAACCACCATGTTCTCCTCTCTGAGTTTCAAATGGCACATTTGTGGACAATCTGTATAATCTTTAACCTCACCCAGACCCACATCCCTGACTGTTTTGAACTTAACCCCAACACTCAGATGTTTCTTGTTACAAGTTTTGTTATGGTTCCCCACAATTTTTTTTTTGGAAATCAGGACCAAATAAGTCCACTAGTTAGGCCTGATTGATAAAGGTATACATTTAAATCTAAAAGCTTTTGTTTAAAAAGAATGACAAAAATAACAACAACAAAATGTGCCCCTCCCCAGCCCCCAAAAAACAAAACTCAAAACAAACAAACAAATAACCCTGGAAAACAAAACTCAAACCCCAAATCCAGAAACAGTGAAAAGTCTGGTCCTCCCAGCTTTCCGAATACAAGAGCTCTGAAAGTTGTATATGCAAACTGGAAGGATGAGCCAAATTATGAATAAACCATAACATTAAAAAAAAAAACACCCAAACTTTACTATAACTTGAAGGATCCTCCTGGAACCAGTTAATTGCCTTCACAAATGAAAAAGGAGGGTGGGGAGGGCACAACAATAGCCTAGAAAAGAATCAAATTCCAATGCCCCCATCAGTTTGTGACACATCAATATAAACCCACAGTGTCCTGATAAGTAACACGCTTGCATTGTCCAGAGTTCAAATCCTGATTCAGGCCAGCGGAGACTCTCCAAGTGTGTTAGCCTGATTGACTAGAGAAGCAAATCCAGGGAGACTCATATATGTGTCTAAGAAAGAGCTTTATATAAAGAGTAATTGTA
Organism: Tenrec ecaudatus; assembly: GCF_050624435.1. Taxonomy (NCBI): domain Eukaryota; kingdom Metazoa; phylum Chordata; class Mammalia; order Afrosoricida; family Tenrecidae; genus Tenrec; species Tenrec ecaudatus. The sequence continues at coordinate 12,484,452 of NC_134535.1, read as the reverse complement.
TATTAAGCAAACATCCCAGCCCAGCCCTGGTCAAGCCTATAAGTTTGATATTAGCCATATGTCCAATACTAGTCTATAAATTCCTCTTCAGACTCACACAGCACATGCAATGATGCCGAATGCAGAAAGGTCACAGGCCGGTGGGTGGAAAGTCTTGTGGATCCAGTGGCGGTGGAAGCCCCTCAGCACTGGTGTGGGTCTCCATGTGACTCCTCCACGTGGCTCCTCCAGCCTCTGGCTCCATCAGTGTAGCTCCATGTGGCTTGTCAACAGGAATGTCTCAAAGAGAGCATATGTGTCCGACCTCCAAGGAGGAAGATAGAAGTTCCCAGATTTCTCAGGAGAAGTCCAGAGGCCTCATTGGCTGTGACTTGATTGACAGACTAGACTCCACCCCTTTGCAAGTTGACAGATTATGTAACTGCCACACCAGGCAACAGGAAAGATGGTGGCAGCAAAATGTGCATTTGTACTTTTGCGGTCACTCAACAGAGGTCTTTGCTGACCCACTGTAGGCAGCCTTGACGGCGTAGTGGATAATGAGCTGGGTTGCTAATTCCAAGGGCAGTTTGAGACCACCAGCTGCTGCAAAGAAGAGAGGTGAAACTTTCTGCAGCCCAACCCTGTCCTGTAAAGTCAGAACTGACTCAATGGCAGTGCGTGTGAGGTTTGTTTTCAAAAACCATAAAAGGTGGGAAGTACAACTTAAATAGGTGATACTAAGACTCCAAAGAGAAAGGTAAAACAAACAGACAAACACAGGGGCATTTATTAAAGAAACCATAACCCAAACACAGTCATATTTAACCCCTCTCTTTTAAAATAGGGATTTTTTTTCTGGCGTAAAATTTTTCACTCGAATGGATATATGTATGGATTGTGATAAGAGTTGTACAAGCCCCCAATAAAATAATTTTTAAAACTTTTTTTCACTCGAAATGGATTTTACGTTGGCCGTCCATGAAAGCCTGTCACTAATACACTGTGGATACCATTTGCGATGTCAATCCATATCCCACACACCCTCCCCCGTCTAAGACCCAAGCACATTTTAGCAATTTTGAAATGGAATTGCATTCAAACCAAGTAAAGACTGCAACATCGTGACTATTTCCATCTACGACTGTGGGGGTTCCCGAGTCTTCCTTATGGGTCTCCGGGCCTTTCCACATGGGGGCGTTGCTGCCTAATCAGATTTGTCATCCAGCTCCATGTGTAGCGTCCTTCCTCTGCCCCTGGCTCTTCCTGGTGCCCAGTGGCTGTGCGAGCCGTGACGGCCGCTGCAGTCCTACACCTTTCCATCTGGCATTTGATGGTGCTTCCTGTGCTTCTGGTCTTTTGTGTGTCTTCTCCTTTACCTTTTCACCTCCTTTTTCCTTCTTCCCTGTAGATATTTCTACTCTCGAGTAACAAAACCTATGACGTTCCATGTTTTAATGTCCGGTGATATATTTTGCCATATAAAATACAATTTACAGGAAAGTCTATCAAGGAGGCCTGAAGCAACACACTTGATTTTTACATTGGGGCATTTAAATGAGAAGCTTTGAATTTTATGTTTGGAGAAAAAGCCCAAACCCTGCACATCATATTAAATGTATTAGACGTGGGGGCCTGCCAACATGCTTGACTGTAATCGAACCTGTCGACACTCAGGAGGTCCACCAGCCATCCTAAAGGATTCAACTCTCCGGGTTTCCTGAATTAAAAATGTACGCTGTACGCTATGTCGTGAACAATCCGTAGTGAGTGGTGCACAGCTAAGAACCAAGGGGAGCCTTGAGTCTTACATCTGTAGCAAAGTATATTTGTGCCGTCAAACACATTAGTAAGGTTTTCTATTTCACACTTGGAAACTTGAAAATACCCCATGGAAGGAGTCCAGTGCGATTTCAGGGAGAGAAACCATTTCCTTGTCAGCTGCAGGACCTGAACAAATAGCCCTGCTTTCCAGTTCCTCCTCCTTGTTCCGAGCTCCTTGTCGGTGTTGGACTTGGTTTCAGACTTGTAGCCTGGATGACCACATTGTGGAGGGTGATTGAGATGGGACAACAGATAGGGGCGGTGGAGGTTTTGTAGCTGCTGGCTCAGAGGTCCTGAGACAGAGAGGGATCCAGCTCTTAAGCCTCTGTCGCTCTGTAACTTTCTTCCATGTTTCTCTCTCTCTTTATTGATGTTTCTGTTGATACTGGAGTAGCCAGGGATTTTCTCCTTTAGTCTTTTCTGCCACCTGGATTTTGCTGGTGTCATTTAACATGTTGTCTGCCCCTTGTCTGGCATTTCTTATAAACAGACAGGCAAACATAAACAAACCCCAACCAGGCCTGTTGCCATCGTGTGAAATTGGACCTCATGTGTGACAAGAGTAGAACTGGGCTCCGTAGAGTCTCATGACTGACCCATAGCCCTACAGAGGACAACACTGGAGACACAGTGTGGGAATTGCACCTGATCTGATCCCGCCACACCAAGGCAAAACACTAAGGGGGTGCAACAGAACATCTAGGGAACAGAGCGGCAAGGTCTCCAGGGAATGCTGAATGTGAACTTTGGGGCCAGGGTGTGGTGCCCCAATAGACTGGACTGGAAAACACTCCTAAAGGCCAACAAACATTCTTGAACTAACTACAAGCTTTTCTTTCTTGTTGTGTTTTTGTTGTTGTCATTAGTTTGTTGTTGTTGTTTTGTCATATATTTTTTGCTTGGTTTTTCTCTGTCTTATTTTTGTGCATGCTATTATCTCCGCAGGTCTTTCTAAATAAGATAGGTTAGATGAACAATCTGGAGGAGAAAACAACGGGACCAAAAGTTCCAGGGGGACATGGGAGAGAGGGAGGTGGGGGGAAAGGTAGTGGTGTTAACAAACCCAGGGACAAGGGAACAACAAGTTATCCAAATTGGTGGTGAAGAGGGTATAGGAAGCCTGGTAGGGCGTGATCAAGGGTAATGTAACCAAGAGGAATTACTGAAACCCAAATGAAGACTGAGCATGATAATGGGACAGGAGGAAAGTCAAAGGAAATAGAGGAAAGAGCTGGGAGGCAAAGGGCATTTATAGAGGTCTAAATAAAGGCATGTACATATGTAAATATATTTATATATGAGGATGGGGAAATAGATCTATGTGCATATATTTATAGGTCTAGTATTAAGGTAGCAGATGGACATTGGGCCTCCAGTCAAGTACTCCCTCAATGCAAGAAACTTTGTTCTATTAAATTGGCATTCTATGATGTTCACCTTCCCAACACAATCCCGAAACAATCGTGGGTGCATAAACAAATGTGGTGAAGAAAGCTGATGGTACCCGGCTATCAAAAGATACAGCATCTGGGGTCTTAAAGGCTTGAAGGTGACCAAGCAGCCATCTAGCTCAGAAGCAACAAAGCTCACAGGGAAGAAGCACACCAGCCTGCGTGATCACAAGGTGCCAAAGAGATCACTTATCAGGCATCAAAGACTTTAATACACTCTATCAGAGAAAATAAATCCCTTGGAAAGAAGATCATCAGGGAGGCTACAGAGCTAAACACCACAATTAGGAGAGTGGACCTGATAGACATTAATAGTTCTCTATCCAAATGCAAAAAAAAAAAATTCACAATCTTTTCAAGTGCACATGGCTTATTTACAAAAACAGACCACATGCTGGAGCCTGAGTTGAGCCTGAGTAAATTCAAACACGGAGATCACTCAGACGTCCCTCTTGGATCACCACGCCATCAAGCTGTAGAGCAACAAGTAAAACAAAGGCAACATTTGGAGGATGAAAACCATTTTCGAGACATGAATGGGTACTCTCCAGATTAGAAAGGAGATTAGGGAGTTTCTAGAAGCGAATGAGAATACCATGTAGCAAACCTAGGGGACTCAGCAAGCCATCGTTGGAGTAAGTTTGAGAGCAATTAATGCATGCATGGGCACGAAAGAGAGCCTATGACGGACTTCTGACAACACCTCCAGCAACTAGAACAGAGTCCACACAACAACCCCTTCTATAGCAAAAGGAAAGAAATGGTAAAAATCAAGGCATAGTTAGACGTGCGCAAACACAACAGAACAATGCAAAAATCAATACAGCAAAAAGCTGGTTCTTTGAAAGGCTCCACAGAATCAACAGACCACTGGAAACCCTAAGCAGAAAAAAAAAAAAAAAAAGGAAGAACAAACATCAATAACCAGGATGAGGGATGAACCTGGGGAAATCACAGAGGACCCTAATGAGATTAAAAGGATAGTCATAAAGTTCTTGGAAAGTCTGTATTCTAATGAATTCTACAATATGAAAAACAGGGACAAATACTTGGAAAAACAATCGCTCCCTAGATTATCCCTGATAGATATCAAGAACCTCAACAGACCCATAACAAAAGCAGAAATAGATACGGTCTTCAAGAAACTACCAAGGAAAAGAGCTCCCAGGGCAGAGCTGATGCCCACCACCACAGCTCATTCCAGAGCATAGAAAAGGATGGCAAATTCCCAAACTCTTTTCTATTTCCCCAGAATAACTTTGATACCCAAATGGGGGTAAGGATCACATGGGAACAGAGAACTACAGACCAACATCTCTAGTGAACATAGATGCAAAAATCCTGAACAACATAGTGGCCAATATAATACACAATTGTATAAACATAGCACCCATCCTACTCAGGTGGGATTCATTCCAGAGATGCAGGGATTTTTCAAAACCGAAAGTCCATCAACATTATTAGCCACATTGATTAGAAAAGGGATAAGAACCACATGATAATATTGATGGACACAGACATAACATGTGACAACATCCATACCCATTCCTAATTAAGACCCTCAAGAAGATAGGAATGGGAGGAAAATTCCTCAAGTTAGTAAAGCTATTTAAGAAAAGCCAACATCCAATACCATAGTCAATGGAGTAAAGATAAAAACAATCCAACTGGAAAAGAGGACCAGAAAAGGATGACCCCAGACCCCACGTGTATTCAACATCATACTGGATGTCCCAGCTAACAACACAAGGCAGCGGAAGGACATAAAAATTGTCTGTCTGGAAGAGGAGGAGGTGAAATTATTGCTATTAGCTGATGACATGAGTCTATACATCGAAAATTGCAACAGGAGTACTAGCAGTACTAGAGGAATATGGTAGAGTGGCAGGATACAAGATCAACAGACAAGTGTACGATATACATTGCAGAAGACCACAGAAGAGGAGATCAAGAAGGCAGTACCCTTCACAATAGCCAAGAACAAATGGCAAGATCTTGGGATATTTGTAACCAAAAAAAAACCCACTAAAGACTTACACACGGAAAACTACAGAATCCTATTACAGGAACTCAAAAGCGACCTCCACAAATAAATGAATATTCATGCTCATTGTGGGTTCAAATAAACGACAGCCACTATAGTACCTTGATGATTTAGAAGAGTCTTTATTCCATTATAACAGGACCGCTAGACTCTATAAACAATTATTTGCTTGCAGTCCTGAGTGGGCATTTCAGTTCATCATTAAAGGCAAAAACTCACTTATCACGCTTAGCACAAGCAGAAAGCAAAATTAATGTTATTGTGTTTTGGAGTTAGTGAGCATTACAGAGTACAGCCTTGTATATAACATCCTGGTTAATAAACTAAGAAGAGTCATATCCTGGTTAAAGCATCAAAAGAAGTGCTATTCTTCATTATACTGTTCTGATCTGGGGAACATGATTGTGGGACTTTCTGTGATGGAGCGGGAAGCAGGCAGGTCATTTAGCAGTCCACAAGATGACATTACAGTGGTTCGTGCTAGTCTGTCTCATTCCCTGCTGTTTTCCTTTGGGAATAAAATCTTTGATTCCTCAGCAACTTTTTCTGGATTTAGGGCTGAATATTGATTTTTTAATTTACTCATGCATTTATAATGCATAGTCTAATTAAAACATTTAGTATTAATAATAATAGGGGGCTGGCAAGACCAGTGATTTAGTTAGTAACCTAAGGAGACCAATGTAACAATTTTTGATACCCGGTGTCTATAAATTCTATTGTTTTCTTTTATCATCCTTTTTACACTTCTGCAGACAAAAGGGACACTTTTTTGTACAAGCCAGTTTTGTTCCTATAAAGGCAGCATTTTGGGTTAAACGTAGCGCACAGTTTACCATTTTAAAAGAAATAACAGATTCAGACCTTGTGTATTCTGCAAGGCTAATTCAGCTAAGGATTACATTTGTTCTGAGATTTTTGAAATGGTGGCTTGTAATCTGATAATATTTGCATTAGTAATACTGGAGAGGCGTTTCAAGCCATGGCTCTGGGTGAGGAGTGTAGAGATATTGTGGCTGAGGAACCTGCAACACTTAGTTGTTAAACATATAAGTAGATCATCAGGTTTTAAGGCCAAAGAGCAAGAAAACTACTTTTCTGGGAACACCTTAAAATACACTTATGACCTATTGTAGCACATTTTAGTAGTTTGATTACAATATGCAGAAAAGCTAGACTGAGATCACAGTATGAAGAAACCTGAGGTACTCATAGTTTAAGGGTTCTTTTACAGAAGAATGAATCTTTCATTCTGAGTCTGGCAGGGCAGCCTTGTGATGTGAGTGGTGAACTCAGGCAACGAGTCCATTCACATTGACCATGGTCAGAGATGTGGACATGATGGTAAAGGGCCTTTTTCAAAATGGTGCAGTGCAGTGGGCGTGACTGCTTCACTAGGAGACAGTCCCCAGGTTGGAATGGGTGCACAGCGGGGCTGCGTGTGGGTCGCTGGGGTACTGCCTTCCTCAAGAATGTGTGGAGTTGGTGCTGGACAATCTGTAAGGTTAGCAGGGACTTCAGCAACTTATGATTATGATTCTTTGATTGCAGGTGTCTTGGAGCACCAAAGGGGTCAGTGTCGGATTAACTTGACACATTTATAGAACTTTTCAGCCACATACAATTTCAAAAACAAGGACAGGCGTTCTAGCAAGATAAAACCAAAGTGCATCCAGTTTGAAATGTATCAGCCCTATTTAACATAATATTTGATAAATAAGTAAAACAAAATTATTGTATATTTTCAACGAAGAAACTTTCTAAGCCAGTTACCTTATGCCTTTATCCTCCCAATTGGGAGTATCTGATTTTTATACTGCCCCCTTATATGAACCCAGTGGTCTTCGGAGACAAGCATGTTCTTTGGTATGAAGAATCACCACATCAAAATTGGAACCTTGTGAGTCTGCATCCATAAGCAAAGTCAAATTCGGACAGGCCATCCATATAGTCAGCAGCAATACACACCAATTTACAGGCTTAAAAATCCTCTGCTCATCTAGCTGGGTTTTGTTTAAGTCAGTGGGGACTGTCTCACTTGACCCACCAGGGTGCCCATTGGTTGCCTTGCCTTTTGACCATGGGCCCATTCACAAACTTTTAAAACCACTTTAGCTACCTCAGGCTAGGCCATGAGCTTCAGGCAACCCACTTTCATCATCTTCTTTAATTCCTGTGAACCGCATTGATGGGTGTTACTGACCAGACTGATCCTGAATTCTAATTGCTGGATTTCTGTCCACTTTCATGCAGGGAAGGGATCCAGGTGGCCACCTAGCAAGCATTTCAGGCTGGTTACAGGCGCCCTTTAACATTCGGTCCTAGATAGGAGGGTTCCTTCGTGTCTTTAAAATTTTGTAGCTTCAGGACAAACCACTAGTCTAACATTTAAAAGGCCCAAAGGGTTTCTTTTTCTTCTGCCAAGTAAGGTGACCAGATTTTAACATTGGTAAAGCGGGACAACAGCGGGACATCATTGATGAAACTCATATCCTGGTGAAATAGCCACACGGCAGCTGAAAACCGTATACCCTAGCTTGTCGTGCATTCTTTCCAAAAATTGGGACATTTTTAAAATGCCGCGGGTTGCGGGAAAAGTTGTTAAAAATCGGGACTGTCTCTCCAAAAGCGGGACCTCTGGTCATTAGGGCCAACAGCAGTCTTTGCCAGTGTCTCCAAATGCCCAGAACACTCAAAGCCCTGGACGTTCTATTCAGAGCCTTTTTTACAGGTGTGTCCTATACCCATTTTAAAGTTCCAGATTGATGGCTGAAAGCAAGTAGGCGTGCAAACTTTCTATTTTTACTTCTTAATCAGAATTTTCATATTAATTTCTGCATTAATAACCACCATCAGAAGAAAACAGTATGCACCTTGTAAAACCAAATCCTAAACTTAATTTCTAAACCATCAAACTTAATTTCCATTCATATTATTTTACTATTATTTAAAGTATTTCATTGACAGGAAAGTTGGCCTCAGGCCCCTGACTGCATAAGCCAGGCAGGATCTTCTGGTTCACTTAGCAGAAAATCGACATTATTTACATTTATTTTTGCCATCTTAGACAGGATTAAACAAAGATAACTTCTAGGACTTAACACGTTAACTCTCCATGTTCTTTCCAGAAAACAATTGAGTAAAGAGTGTGGCCTTATGTGATTTTTGACGGTGTAGTTACTAGCAACGTTAACGAGCACCACTGTTCAGGGGCACAAAAGATGGAAACAAAAGAAGAGGTTATGTTATTAATATTTTGCTCTTAACCCAATAAGAAGACTGTGTAATATCAAATAGTACTGTTTAGATAATTACATTTATACCTTTAGAACAATTTTTATGAGAACCTTAATTAACAATAGTGACAGAATTATTAACAATAAATGTATATACCTTATGTGGCCATTGACAGCAAAATCGACGCCCCTCCTTTTGTATAATTTCATGATAAGTGTGAACTTTACAATATATATTATTTTCTTTGCCAAGCTGTGCAGTACTGTTTTTTTTAAAAACAATTTATTAGGGGCTCATACAACTCTTATCACAGTGCATACATATACATACATCAATTGTATAAAGCTCATCTGTACATTCTTTGCCCTAATCATTTTTTTCTACTCTTTTCTTTTTTTACATTTTATTAGGGACTCATACAACTCTTATCACAATCCATACATATACATACATCAATTGTATAAAGCACATCCATACATTCCCTGCCCCAATCATTCTCAAAGCATTTGCTCTCTACTTAAGCCCTTTGCATCAGGTCCTCTTTTTTTTTTTTTTCCCTCCTTCCCCGCTCCCCCCTCCCACAGTACTGTTTTTATATTTAACAAAAGTTATTCCTTTTTAGGAGAAAAATCTATAATCCAATTAAAAGATACCCAAGACCTTGACACTTGCATTTAGCTTTAAGACAACATTTTTCAGATTTCACACACAATGGATACGTGTTAGCGCCCAAGTAATGTTCAAGGTACATTCCTTTCTCGTTGAGAAGGCGACTCCCCCCATTCCACCCCCAGTTCATTGAGTATCATTGGTGAAAACCACAGGTCCTGACAAATGGTATTTAACAATGTGTGTGAGCTCTGGAAGTCAATAAAAGTGATTTTCTCTTACTTTAGAAGAAATAACTACCACTGCCAGATTGGCCAGAAGCTTGTAATCAAGAGTCTTAAGAGAAATGATTGGTTTTCTGAAATGAGAATGTCATGGTAGGAATCTCTGGAGACAACCTGCTTAAGGTAGACACTCCAAACAGTTATTTATACATTAAAATATCTACACAACTTTTCTCTTGATTGAGCAAGGGTTTCTATATATTTTTAAATGCTTCTCTTATATGTGCATTGGTTCCTTCCTCAGGGTCGCCTGTTCTGGATCTGAATCCTAACTGCCCTTGGTTTAATGGGCTTCTCAGAGGGTTGACCTGCTTCTTTTAAGGCCAGTGCTACAGTTCAGGCTATAGCCGTTCTTCTTGTTTCTCCAGGAATTATAAACCCCTTGAGAAATTTTTACCAATTCTGATTTTAAATAATATATTTCAGGTGTCCACCTCAGCCCCTCTGCTGAAGCCCAACACAGCTTTGTGGGCCTGTGGCTAATACAGCTGTGTTCTTTTGATTTGAAAAACACAAACCTTATTTGTGGGCAGTCATTTCAAGTGGACCGTTGAGTTTGCAAAGCATTTCAGGGTCTTTACCAGAGTTCTGCAGAGCCTGGGAGCCAGGTGTAAGCAGGAAATCACCATCTGTGACTGCTCTTTCTCTCCACAGATGAGCGAGGGGTTGGGGGCTGGGGAAGCAGCCCCCATAGCAGACAGACTTCAGCCAGGCTGGAAGAAACAGTGTTGACAAAGCTGTGGTAAATGGGCAGGTGTTGGAGCCACACAGAGAGTTTTTCATTTAGCAAAGAGATTCTGGAATACAGGGGGACCCAGGCTTGTTTCATAGAACACCCCGAGCCTACCAGCACATGCAGAGAATTTTTTAGTGGCGGAAAGATCTTATACAAAAAGACAGAGGCACCGAGCAGCCAAAAAGTGGGACTCAAAAGATAACCCGAGAATTAACCAAAGATGAAGGAGGCCACATTCCATGGGGGAAGGAGGAGGCAGACACTTTAAGGGGCAGTTGTTGCAGGTAATGTTTAACCCTCTCAGTACACTGCAGAGAAAGAGGAGGGGATTCCACTTAAAGTGAAACCATTCAGGTGCTCTCCTGACCCACAGGCCAGGACATTAATTCTATGCAAACACACACCTACCTAATTTTAAAAATTAAAACCATAAATCACCTTCCAAAGAAGAGAAACTATAAACAGACCATTACCAGAGGGGGGTGGGGAAAGTAAAGATTAATTGCCTATTCAAAAACTCATTTAGGTTCCCAAACCTCTGGTGAAACTACTCACAGGCCTGCAACCAAGACACAGAGCTGGACAGGTCATCTATTTTCAAGGAGACTGCCAAGGATAGAAAACAAACTTTTGAAAAGTCAAAGGATCTTCGGTGTCAATATGTAAAGGACAGTATAAAAAAATGAAACCCGGAAAACGGCGAACCAAATAGCTTCTATTGTTATTCTATTGTTATTCATGTTTACAATAACGGCAAAAGCACAAACACAAAGGTGTTCCAAGGCTTATACTTTTGTCAAGTGCCCTTGCAGGTTAGAAGAATGATCTATGCACTCAGTCTATCCAAATACCAGGTTTGTGGATAAAACCACTCAATGATCTTAAAAACACAACAAACAAACAAAAACCAGACAAACAAAACTTCACAAGGATTTTAAATTTATAAAACAAAAGTGTTTTGTCCTAATTAACTTTTAGCCATTGATTTAGACCTACTAACAGCAAACAAGTATATAGCAACAGCCAAAAGAACCCTTTTGTCTGAACGTCCAATAGTCAGTGTTGTAACTGCAAGGTCCATAGCCAGTAGGCCAGTTTCCTGGAGGGAGGAGAGACTGAAGGCTTGACGGAGAAACAGAAAGGCGCTCATATACAAAAAGACAAACTACAGGCAGACAACACAAAAGACAGTCAGTTTACACAAAAAGGCAGACAGCCACGATTAACCACATTTCCAGATTTACCAGGCTCGTTAAGCACTGGCTTCTAAAAACAAGCATCCCACTCAACAAGGTCACACACTTCCCGAGAAGCATCTTGGGAAAAAGAGGCTGAGGAGAACTAGAGTCACATCTGACCCCCACCTCTAGCCAAGTGGAAGAGACTGGCCTCTCATAGAGGTTTACTCTTGAGCTGTCAAACAGAAGAGTCAAGCCAAATTCCAGCGTCCCAGGCTATAGCTCAACTGGGAGAGTAGGAGTGTGGAGACCAAAAAATTCTATTAGGGGCTCCTCCTCTAGAGGTGCCACACTTCCAGGAGCGGCTGCCTGACACAGGTGTACAGACACAGTGACTTTCCCGGCCAACGCACCAAAATGTTGTGTGTTCACATACAGGTCAGCCACTATCATGCCTCGATAATTTACAAGAGTCTTTATTTGGCTTACAACAAGACGGCTAGATTCTAAAAGCGATTCTTTGATCATTTCAGTCCATCTTAAAAGGCAACAACTCCTGTAACATTTGTCTCGGCCTTAAGCAAGCGTGGAGGGAAGCAGAAAACAGAGTTAATGTCATTATTCTATAGACTTTGTGAAGCGTTACCGAGTACTGCATTGGTTATAGAAGTAAAAACTGAAACTACAAGTACCTTCATTGAAAAATTGGGACAAATTTGAGAACTTTGGCACAGGGGAAACATAGACTAGGTATAGCAGGGAATGCTACACAGAAATGAAACTGCAATCCACAAATGGGGTAATGAAGGATACAACACCTGTATGTGTCGAAAGCCTTCACCAAGAGAGTAGCAAGAGGACCGCAGACTGGGAGAAGCTTTTTTAACAATGTCACAAGAGAGAGGGATTGTTACTTAACTCTACAACACCCTCCTAGCCTACAAAAAGAAGAACACAGCCCCCTGAGCAAGTGGCCAAGAACCTGAACAGAAGTTTCACTAGTGAGAAGACCCTAATCGACAATAAATACATAAGAAAATGCTCCCTATCATTAGCCATCAGAGTAATGCAAATTAGGACAACCATAAGATACCACCAAATATCCCTAAGTATAACTCAAATAATAAAATCAGAGGGCAACAAATGGTGGAGGGGATGTGGCAAGATCGGAACTCTGCTTCACTGTCGGTGGTCTTGTGGATACCTCCAACCTCTGTGGAATGCGATTGGGCTTTATTTAAAGCAAATGGAAATTGATAACTTATGACCCAGCAATCCACCTACTGGGCATATACACAGAAAAAGTAAGAAATAGATCATGACCACTCATCTGTGCTACAATATTTATTGTAGTACCCACAATCTCAATGAATTGGAAACAATCTAAATTTCCATGAATAGATGAGTGGATTGGAAGACTGTGGCTCATACACAGAAGGAAGTACTATGCATCCTTAAAAAGCACTGATAATTGTATGGAGCTCATGGGCTGATGGCAAGAGTTGGAGGACATTATACTAAGTGAAGTAAGCCAATCACAAAAGGACAAGTACAATAAGAGTCCACAGAGGTAGTAATCAGCACAGTAGGTATAGAAGAAAAGCCACTATCTTACAGTATACAGGTTAAGGTACAGGCAATCTGGTCGGGAGAGACCCAAACCAAGATGTACATTACTTCCAACATGAAGAGGGGCAAAGGTCGTGGAGGGAGAAAACGGGGGGGTGATAAGATGGGGGAGACAATGGCACAGTGGAGAGGGTATTGTTTATGTCTCCACAGCAATGTGAGTGCGAGTGTGAATGGAGACCCAGCCACAGCGCACCAAACCTAGAAGGCAACATAATCACATGGAGCAACTCATGAACAGCGAGGTCTACAGGGCGAACTTCAGTTCAAGCCGAATTCCCCCTTTGCTTGAACGATGTGCCATAGATGACAACACTACACCTAGAGGGTGTGGGTGGGGCTGGCCTGCCATGCCCACATGGAAGTAAACCAAGAAGGAAAAATAGAGTGAGGGACTAAACCCCATACTGGTGCACCAAACCCTGAGGATGACATTCCTGAAAGCAGCTGCTAAGCCACTGAGAAGCCTGTAGAGACGTACCATCACTGGAGCAAACCAAGACAGACACAATACTGGGGACAAGGGCGTGAGTGAGGCCAGTCTGATACCCCCGCCCCAAACACACACACACACACACACACACACACACACACACACAGACAAACCAAAAAAGGGAGCATAACACATCAGAAAAGGTGGAAGCGTCAAGCCACAAAGCCTTGGAGGAACCCCCAGAATAGGCTTCAGGCTAGGAGGAGCAGTTCCAAGAACCCCCCAGGACACGTGGGGAAGTAGTCAGAAAAGTCAGTGGACAGACCTGGATATAGGCATGGTTTTTCATTTTTATTGTTATTATTTTTTAATATGTTCTATCATTTGTTTTCCTTTTGTTTGGACTCCTTGTGGTTTTTTGCCATGGGAAGGAAACCCGAGAGAAAGCAACAGGACCAGTAGTTCTAGACAGACTTGCGGGGAGGAGGAGGTGGAGGAAGGGAGTGGGGAGCAAACAGGGAAACAAGGGAATTAAATCAACAACGAGGAGGATATAGAGATCCTGGTGGTGCTGGAGTAACAGCAATCCAGCTGAGAGGAATCACTAAGAGTCCGAAGAAGAGCAATTGTGCTGGTGGGACAGGTGGAAGGTAAATGGAAGTAGGAAAGCTCTAGGAACCATAGCTATGAATAGAGGTATAAACACAGGTGTGTACATATATAGGAACATTACTTCATAAAAAGAAAGATATTGGTCTATGTTCCTATATATGTGAATACACTCAGGAAATGCATGGGGTTGCGGCCTCTGCTCAAGCTTCCCCTCAATGCAAGAACACTTTGTTCTAACAACCTGGCATTCTGTGATGCTCACCCTCTGGACACGATCACTGAAGACACAGCAGGTGCATGAGCAAATGTGGTGAAGCAAGCTGATGGTGCCTGGCTATCAAAAGGTATACCATCTGGTGTCTTCAAGCCTTGAAGTTAAATGAGCAGCTTTCTAGCAGAAAACCACAAACCCGTTTGGAAAAAGCACCCCGGTCTGTGTGATCATGAGGTGTAAATGGGATCACGTAACAGGCATCAGAAGACCCCCCCAAAAAAAACAAACATATTGTTGAGAATGAGAAGGGTCAGAGCAGAGACCCCCAACCCGAGTTTACAATAGGATTCCCCTCACAGAAAAGTCACAAGGAAGGGATGAATCCATCAGGGTGCAGTAGAGCCGTGCTGAAACCCACACTATTTCTCTGGATCTTTGAAGCTTCCCCTTCCCACACTGTCATGAAATTGTTAAAGAATAAGATTAATCTCCGTGTTTTAAATTTTTTTGAACACCCCTTTGACTTTAAGTTTCTTTTTTGCAGTGACACCAAAATTGCCATTAGGTCTTTCACTAAAAAAAATTACTTTGAATTAATTAGACATATCAAATTTCCTGAGAAAAGATGGGGCCTTCTACTCCAGTGCAGAGTTGTAGTCCAGGAAACTTAAAGGGGGAAGTTCTGTCTTGAAGTACAGGATTGCTAGGAGTTGACATTGACTCAGTGGCAAGGAGTTTGGTTTAAAAATTTTTTATATAAAGTTTTGTCATCTACGGGAAACTTTCCTTTAGGGACCTCCCGAGACAATTGACCAAAAGTTTCGATGGAAATGTACTGTATTGGACGTATACAAAAGGGCTATTAAATTGAACTTGAAGCACACCAACCTAGACCACGATTTCCAGAGGGAAGGTGATGAGGTTCATGAGTTAGCGTTGGTTCATCAGTACCAAGAATAGAATTTTGCCATTAAATAGATTGGATGTTTCTGTAAGTGCTTAATTGTGGGTATCTTAAGGCTCTCTTCTCTGTATATAGGTAATTACTTTTCTCAATATTTCTAAATTGTCTGACTAATGGATTTAGCTATCGTGACTCTTAGAATGAGTACTTTCATTAATAAATTTGACACGTTCATAAAAGCCATGACTAGAAAAACTAATGAATCAAACTATGGTTTCCAATGTAGGAAGGACAGTGCAGATTCCATAAGGTTTCCAAAGGAAGTGTTTTGTGTCTGAAAAAAATGACTATTTTAGCATCCATATTTACGTCCAACCTGGGGTTTTCCTAAAATATAGCCATGACTGGTGTTTTTTAAGCACACACAAACATCTTGTGGTACTTGCTTTCCTTTGAATGGTGATTATCAGACTTTTAGCCTAATATTGCTGTTAATATTTCTGTCCCACCCCGGATTTCATGACATTTCAGGGTAGCCATGCAGGCCCCATGCCCCTCGATGTTCTTGTAACCCCTGGGAACTGGAAAAGCAAAGCAATGAAAAAACAGATGTCAAAAAACCACTTTGAATTTGCAGGATGGTCCAGAAAACCTACTAGACCAGTTTGCTCTGAGCATTGTGCTTTATTAAAGAATTCAGTCTGCTTAAAGGAAGAGATGCCAAAAGAAAATCACACCAGTCAGTTTGAGTTTAGGGCAGGTCTCTAATCATTTAATCTGGTCTCCAAGACAAGGTTTTGAAGTATCTGTCTAATGCCAATAATCCTTTCTTGACTACCTTAGTGCCCATTAAACACACACATGCACACACACGCGCGCACACACACGCACACACTCACAAAACTAGTTCCTCAGAGAATAACTCAGCTCCGTGTAGATCAGTCCCCGCCCCGATTGGGGAAGGAGAGAAGGATCCTGGAGGACCCCCAATGTCGTTTGCTCTGCAGTCACTCTAGTTTGTTAAGATACTCCTGCAGTGTGATCAGTGCATTTCCATGGAAACTCAGGATCAGAGGAGGGGAGAATATACCTGTCTCTGATTAGATGATTTCCTCCTCTCTTTTGGTGAGTTAACTAGTCAAGAGCAGGCCACCCTGGGTAAACTACTTAACACTATTTCATGTATACCCCCAAAGGGAGGATATGCCCTTTGCTACATCGGTGACCATGTATTCTGAACTGAACTTCTTTTGCTGCCATTGGTCAGGCAGGCCTCACGCATTAGATGTTAGACTTCATGTAGGCCCAGAGTCCTGGAACGAAGTCAAACTTCACTTCGTTTAAAGGTACACGTTTCAGATTCATGGACGTCCCAGCTGAAACCCCCTGGTTGGGCGCCGACAGAGGAGGGGCTCCAAAGCTATATGCTAAAGTGACTGGACTTGGTTCAACTTCTCCTTAGTTTTGACGTTGACCAATAAATGGCAACTTCAGACGAACATGTATTTACTATTTTCATACTTGGTTTGAATTTTCTTACATGGCTTAAATTCTGCACACTCATAGTACTGCCTCCGCGAAGGAGTGTTCTTGAAATTGTTGTATTGTGCCTAACACCCATTGTTTCCTTAATCTGTGTCCTGTCACTTATAGATTAAAACACCTTTTATTTTCATGTGTGACACATATGATCCACGATAACTGGTCAAGCACAGCTAAGAAGGGTTGTGTAATCATCACCATCATCAATTTCAGAGCATCCCCTGCTCCTGCTGTCAGCTCCCCGTTCCCCACCCTCCTCCTCGTACATGCCCCGATGCACTTACTTTCTGTGTAGATTTACCTGTACTGGACTTTATATACAGAAAAACCTACAAAGTACAAACAGGAGGTGAACAAACACACCAAAGCAAAACCCAGTGACTAGACAAAACATAAAAACCTTGAACTGCAAAGAAAGTAGAAATTATGAAAAATGGAGGCAACTTTCAAGTGGGTCCCAAAGGAAAGCGATGGGAGGTGGTACATTTTAACCTACACGTGGGCTCGACGTCACGTGCGCTCTGTCTGGTAGCAGAGCTGGTCACAGCCCTGGGCTCACCAATGGCTGTCATCCAAAGACTCTACTTACTGGTGCTCACAATTTAATCTCTGATACCATTCCTCTCTTTGGATTTTATTATTTGGCATCCTTGGATTACACAAACCGGTGTGTTTCTTCTATATGAACTTAGGTGACTCCTCACATAAAGATCTGTTGGGTTTTTTTGTGCTCGGTTTATTCACTGCAGGCACACATCACACCATCCAAAATACAGATTGACACAGACACAGATGCGGAAGCAGCTAGCGTGCAAAAGCAAGACAGATCTAGATAGATGAATAACGATTTCTTTTAAAAGCACACGTGCGAGGGCAAGCCAGATTCCGCACCCCTGCCTCCCCCACGCACCAGCAAGCGAATGGCGGGAAGAGGCTAGGGGCCCGCGGACAGCGAGAGGAGCAGTCCTATTCGCCATGAATGTCCGTCCCTCGTCTGGCGTGGCTTAGGTCCAGCTTGGGAGAATGAGACAGCACCACATCGATCGATCTGTTGGTTTTAAGGTAAGACCCCATACACTATTCTTTCTGACAGGCAGGCATCATGTTGTTTCCTCACCGTACTTTCTGTGACTTTAGTTTTATTGATTTGTATAAGTGAATCTTTCCCCATATCTAAGCAAAAATCTTTCCTTTTATATGGATGTATATTTCCTTTTACTCACTAGTGTTTTAAGTCTATGCTATTGACTAGAGTAATGATACTGTTATGAGAGCTATCATTTTCCCAAGAAGTCCATATGCTACTTTTGAAGTGGATCATAGATGCAGAAACCATATATGTATTAATAGATTCTGATCTTGCACATAATAACCAGTGCCAATCTTAGGACGACTAGTTCTCGTAATGTAAAGCTCCTCCATATTGGTCCATGTGAGATGACCCCTGAGGTGCAATAGCAGTATGTGGTGAACCAGGTTTATGGTGCCTGCTATCGACATGGATAGCACCTGAGTGAGTGAGGTCTTAAAGGCTTCTCAACAATCAAAAGCCATCAAAGGAAGCCATCATCTAGTTCATGAACAAAATGCACTGAAGTCTGAGTGTGATCAAAGGATGTCTAATAAAATCCATGATTAGAGGAGGGGAGAGTGCCTGAGTTTAAATTCTGAGCACTTAGTTTGCAGAAGGCTACAGATAAGAATGAACACCGACATAAATTTACAGCATCTCCACAAGCATTAAACCATCATTGAATTCCTTCTGATCACTAACTTGACTGTGAATGCCTTGCCCCAAGAAGAGTGCACCTGTAAATTGACTGTGAGCGCGCCCCTCACCAGCGGACAGCGTTAGCTTTCTCCTGTGGACCAGCTGCTGGGGGTGCAACACCCACTAGAAGGCTGACATGTAAAAGACTGACTGTGTCAGGTGTAGAGCGTAAAGGAGCTGGCACTTTGATGGAGTGGAAAAATGGTAGACCCATTGTGGAAATCAGTTTGGCAATTTCTTATGCAGCTGAACATATTCCACATGACAGAGCACCTGCCGTCCTTTACTCAAGGAATGTGCAAACAGGTTGTGATGATTAAGATTTTGTGTCAACATGGCTGGACCAGGATGTTGAGCACTTGGGCCGTGAGAACTAGTTTTTCTCTATGGTGAGAACTCCCTGAGGGACTGACCTGCCACCAAAGTAAATAGAAAATGTTGCTCAGGGGAGGCTGAAGCCTGGACTCTGAGACACCTTCCCTGCACTCTCTGAGCTCCTTCTATAAATCCTCTGTTTTTCCAGGGTTTAGAAAATAACGTGGGAGACCCACTGCAGTGGCCCAGGGAGAGCCCTATGCAAGCCAACTGGGCAGGGGATTGTGGGTCATCTAAGATGTCTCAGGCCAGGCTCTAGGGGAATAGAGCAGAGAGAAGTTCCTGGTCTGGGCGGGGCATAGCCTTCTCTTGAGTGCAGAATCTGGGGAGGACTGAAGGTGGGAGAGTGGGTTTGGGCCAGCAGAAGGGATGCGGGCAGGGGGTAGAGTTGAGAGGCTAACTGAAGAGGGTTCGGTCAGGAGTAAGGACAGAACAGGTGTGTGTACATCAAGCAGTTGGACTGCTTTGCCTCTGGAAGCTGGCGGTGGGTGTGTGGTGACTGGCATGGACATCTATGATTAAATATCTGAGGACCAGGAAGTGCAGTAGGGTTAGCCTTCCTGGAAGCCATCTCTGGCCTAAGTGAAATAGCAACCAAGGAAGGGCAACCCAGGCCCACCCTTCTCCACCCAGGGCTCCCCAAGGTCTTAGTTTGGGGTGTTACCCTGGCCATCTCATCAGGGCCATGCTGCTGGTGAGCTAGAGGTGACCGACCAGTCAGCAGTCTTTCTCAAATGCTCCTCTGCTCAGCAGGGTCCCTCTGAGAGGTCAGGGCCCAGCAGGGCAGTGGAGTGGGGGTGGCCTGTGTGGCCCCAGGTTCCCAGGGAGTGAGGCCAGCACTCAACAGTGACTCAGTCCCTGGCGTCCTGTTCCAGCACCATGTTCACCCTGCTCCAGTATGGGTTTGAAACTGCTGGGAATTGTGTGGGCTGGTATTAGGTGGGGCTGGTTCTTACAGGAAACCGGCAACCATGAGGATGGGGAGAGTGTTTGAGAGCAAATACAAGCACAAGCACACAGATCGGATGCCCTGGTGGGCCCAGTGGTAGGTAATGGACTACTCTCTTAAAGGTGGGGTGTATGTTTGTGGGGGGTGATGTTCCCCAGTGGTGTCTGAGGACAGAGGCCTGGTGATCACAGTCAAGGAAGCTCTGTGGAACAATGCTGCTGTGTAACACAGGAGGGCACTCTGGGGGCACCTAAAGTGCCCATTTCATGGTGGAACTAGGGAGTCAGGCTGGGGACAATGACTAGAAAGAGAGCCAGGAGCCCATAGTCCGCTTCCCTCAGCAGCTGCAGGTCATCATTTCAATCCGCAGTGAAACCAGTTCTCTGGAAGTGTAGTCTCAAGGAAGAACCTCTGAGGAAGGCTCAGAGCTTGCTGCTTAAGAGAAACAGCCCCAGAGATCAGGAGCCATCGAGTCAGTGGGGACTCACAGCAGCACTTGGCACAACGGAAGGACAGACTGCCGGTCCGGCGCCATCCTCACGATGGCTCCTCTGCAGAGTTCATCGTCGGAGCTACTGTGTCACTCCATCTTGCTGAGGGCCTTCCTCTTTTTCTCTGTCCCTCTGCTTTGCCACACGTGATGACCTTCCCCAAGGACTGGAAACATGCCCAATGTAGGTACGAAGATGTATGCCCTCCTTAACTCTGGCCATACGTCTTTGAAGACAAAGTTGTTTGTCCTTTTAATATTCTTCTCCAGAATCACAATTCAAATGCATCCATTCCCCTTTAGTCTTCCTTATTCAATGTCCCACTTTCACAGGCAGGGGAGGCAGTGGAAAATAGCATGACTGGAGTCAGGCGTACTTTATCGCACAAAGTAACCTTGCTGTTCAGTACTCTAAAGGAGGTCTTGTGCAGCAGGTTTACCTAATGCAGTGCGTTTTTGATCTCTTGACTGCTGCTTCCATGCATATTGATTGTGGGTCTCAGCCAGACATAATGCTTGACAGCCCAAACGTTTATCCATTCTTCGTGATATTCTTTCTTGGTTCATTTGTGAGGATTTTGGGCTTCTTTACCTTGAGTCAGAATCCAGGCTGAAGGCTGCGATCCTTGATCTTCAGCAAGTGCTGAAAGTCCTCACTGCTCGTAAGCAAGGTTGTGCCACGTGCATACTGAAGGTTGTTTACAAGCCTTCCTCCCATCCTGATGCCACCTCCTGCTTCATAAAATCCAGCTCCTCTGATGATTTGGCCAGCGTAAAGATCGAACAAATACGGTGAAAGGGTACCACACGGATGCACACCTTTCCTTGTTGTAAATCATGCAGCTCTTCCCCGGTTCCCTTCGCACGCACGGATGCTTCTTGAGGCATGTGCAAGTTCTGCATGAGAACAGGGAAGTCTTCTGGAATTCCCATTCATTTCAAGGTTATCCATAGTTTGTGATGATCCACACAATCGATGGCCTTTGCAAAGTCAATAATTGTGGGGGGAGGTCAGATGCTTAATGACATCTTCCCTGAAGACAGTCACCAGACTAAGGTAGGCCCCACTCCCTGCTGTTAAGGACAATGGACAGACCTGGAGTCATCAACTTGGTTCCCCTAGGTGGATTTCACACACTACTGATAATGGTCTCTATCAGTTGAGCCAGGGAACAGTCAAACCGTCTCAGTTATGCTGCCATCCTGTGCTTAGGCTCCGGCCTATTTTGTCACATGTGTACCCCCAATCCCTCCTCTTCCTATTACAAAAGTAAACATCTCTCCGGTATTCTCTGCTTTGAGTCAAGATCCATCTGACATCAGCACAGATAGCCCTTGTTCCACATCCTCTTCTGAATCTGGCTGGAACCTCTGGCAGCTCCCTATCAATGTACTGCTGCAACCATTGTTAGATGATCATTCAGCAAAATTTTCCTTGCATGCAGTATTGATAATAGTGTTCTATAATTTGAACATTCTGTTGTTTCCCCATTTTTGGGAATGGACATAAAGATGGATCCCTCCCTGTCATTCTGTCAGGTAGCTGTCTTCCAAATTTCTGAACTAGATGAAGATATGCCCCCGTGCTTCCTTAGCTTGTTGAAATATTTCAGTTTGTATTTCACCTATTTCTGGAGGCTTGTTCTTGGCTAATCCTTTCAGTGCAACTTGAACTTCTTCCTTCAGCCCCATTTGTTCTTGCTCAAGCCCTACCTCCTGAAGTGGTTGAATGTTGACGAGTTCTTATTGTGAGAGGGATGTAAGGTCGTCGAGAGGCGCCAGAAACTGAATCAGCCGAATTTTAAGCAAACAGGCTTTATTTAGGGAAAAAAAAACCCGCCTGGGCAAAGTCCCACAGTCCGCAGAGTCTGGGCTGGGGGAGTCGCGCCTCCGGGCTATGGGAACAGTCCTTTTATCCCCTGGAGACATGCAGTAGGGCTGGCCCTGGGCCCGAATCTAGTAAGGTGGCCAGGGATTGGCAGGCACCGGCGCGTCTGAGGAAGACTGCTGGTGGTTGGGGGATTCAGGTGTGTCCACGCCCCTCGCCAGTGGAGGAAGACTGCCAGTGATTGGTAGATACAGGCATGTCCACGCCCCCAGCCAGATAAGGAAGGCTGCTGATGATTGGAGGACGCAGGCACGTCCGGGCTCCTAGCCAGATGAGGGAGCACTTCCTAGTTCCTTGTTGAGCACGCACATGGCCGAGTTCAAGGCCCGGAGAGACTTACATCAGCCAACTCTGACCAGCTCTGCATGGTGTGTGTGTGTGTGTGTGTGTGTGTGTGTGTGTGTGTGTGTGTGTGTGTGTGTGTGTGTGTGTGTGTGTGTGTGTGTGTGTGTGTGTGTGTGTGTGTGTGTGTGTGTGTGTGTGTGTGTGTGTGTGTGTGTGTGTGTGTGTGTGTGTGTGTGTGTGTGTGTGTGTATTTGGCCAGACATAAATAATGTTGGTAACAAATTATCTTGACACAATGTATGTATATATGTATGTATTGTGGTAAGAGCTGTATGAGGCCCCAATAAAATGATTTTTTTAAAAAAAGAAAACAAAAACCCTGTCCAGTGTAATCATTGGTGGAAGGAAAGTGGAAAACAATATGGAAATAATCGTTCTGGTCCTTGCTTATAACTTACACCGAAGGCTGGAAGGAACGAAGCTTCCAGTCACTGTTCTGGCATCTCCTTGGGTCTTGGGGTCTCAAGCCAACCTGGAATGACGATGCTGGTGGGATGAACCAAGGCCTCACGCCCTGGTACCTCCCAGCTCCCACCCGTGAGTCAGGGAACACAGCACACAGCACGTGGCCCTGCTGCTTTGTCCTGGGCCGCCCTCAAGGCCTTCCTAGTTCCAGCTCTCCCTTCCTGCTGCTGGGAGGGAGGCCAGGTCAGGTTGCTCAGGCTGGGCTCTGCAGTGCTAGGTGGGCTCTGCAGTGCTAGGTGGGCTCCTGGGGACCTGGGACAGATCCTAGGGGAGTCAGGTGGAAGCATGGCACAGACATCCTGATCCTTTCTGTTCCACCACGTTAGCAGATGGAGTGAACCTCAGAGTTCTCTGCCTCAGATTAAATCGATCCACTCTTGCTACGATGCCATCACCCTCCTGGTGGACTTGGGCTAGCCCTTTGAGCAGGGTCCACATCCTTAAGAAAGGAGGAACTGGGGCACCTCCCCTGAGTCTGAAGCAAACTCCCTCCCTGAAAGAAGCCCTCCCCTTTCTTCAACATAGGCATCAAAGTGCCTTTCCCAGCTGAGGGGCGGGGGGTGCCGTCCTCATATCCTTCCTTAGTTTCCTAAACTTGCTGGCACTCAGGGGTCCATTCCAAAGAGGCTCAATCAGGTCTCCGTGTGACTAAATAGAAGGGCTAAGCCAGTGTCCCCAAATGAGGCATTCCTATGTGACCACAAGCCACCATCACACACCTGTTCGCAGTTCCTGGGTGGAAGTGGGCTGGCCTATGACAGGAAATCTGTGTTATCCCCGAGTTGTTGCAATGGTTAAGTGTTTAGCTTTGATCTGGCCAGCTTGCAATCTCACGAGGGACACGGGCTATCCAGGCAGGTGTCAAAATATATGGTCATCTAAATTTTTCTATTTAGCTCAGGTGCTAAACAAGCCGGAACTCAGGATAACAAGCCGGAACTCACCAGCAGAGGCTTTTAACCTGTGGGAGGAGGGCTGACAGGAGGCGCACAGGGCAGTACTCATCCCACTCTGGGCGTCAGTGCTTGAGGTCCTCAACAACTGCTGGGTCTCATCACATACTGCTGCACTGGAAAGGGTCGCCCCGGCCAACAATTCAGCAGAAATGAGAGCTATTGACTCGTCTTTCAAAGGCCGTCCCCTGAGCCACATGTAGGGACTTACTGTGTTGGTTTTCCTCTGCAGTGCTTCTGTCTGTGGACGTCCAACTGGAGCTGTCAGGTAAGGCCTATGAGGGCAGCTTGTGATGTACAAGCCTGCTGCTCTGAAACTTTCAAGGATATTCCTTGTTTATGGAAAACAATTTGTGCCAGGAGAGGAATCGCTAGAACTGATTGTGCTTACACAACTCATTTTATGCGTGACTTAACCCTGGGGGGGGGGGAACATTCTAAAATTGATTGTGTTAATGATTGTACAATTTGTTTTTGATTGAATTGTATGATATATAGTTTAGGTGGCAATAAAATGTAAAAATAAATAAAAGAAGATATCTTGTGCATTGATATTGCTTCAAAAAGCTTCTCCTAAAAAGAGGCACCAGTCAATTAGCATCTGGCAAAGTGGTTTCCCTTAACTCACAATTCATGAGCTGTGGAAGTGAGCAGGGCACCTCTGATCCAGACATCGCCGTCACCTGAGTCTTCCTGGGAGGGAAGGATTCAGGAGGAGGAGGAGTTCAAGTACATAATCTGCTTCATTGCTTTGAAACAGTGCACAGCCTTTCTGCCTCACGTCACTCTAGCCAAGGCGTCAGGAGGGGGAATAAGTGCTTGATCCCCCACCCCACCTTCCGCATCTTCTGCTCTCTCCCTCACTCTTCCTTAAAACTCACTTTCTGTGTTTCCTGAACTTCCTACTTCTTGCTTCCTCCCTTTCTCTGGGCACTCAAGCTTTCACTGTCCTTCCAAAGGCACACGGCTCTCACAGTGGAGGCCCTCCCCTCCCCTCCCCTTCCCTCCCCTCCCCTCCCCTTCCCTCCCCTCCCCTCCCCTCCCCTCTCCTCTCCTCTCCTCCCCTCCCCTCCCCTTTCCTCCCCTTCCCTTCCCACTTTCCATTTCCTTTTGCTTCCCCGCTTCCTTCCCCAAACTTTGGAACCTGTGAGAAATGGACAAGATCTCAAGGGGCTCTTGGTTGCTTTCACAAAGCTTGAAAAAATGCTGGAAGTCAGCTCAGTCTTTTCGCATCCAACTTGTCCCGGAGTCACGAAACATTCCTCATACAGCTTCCCCGCGCCATTTTCCTTCTGCAGAGCAAGTTGGGTAGCAAAGAGTATTGTGATCACCAGACCTTTTGTCCAGCTCCCGTATCCCAACCAGTAAAGAACACTGCAGTCACACAAGTTTCATGTTTAATTCCTCCGAGGGTCTCTATCAAGATGGAAGCCATTATCTAAGATGCTGTGGAACAGCCTGCCAGCACATGTCTCCAACTCTCCATCATCATGCTCAGCTTGGGCTGCTCCATGGCTACCTTGTCCTCTGCTGACTGCGGTCTCATAGCGTCAGGGGTCCACAGCTCCCGATTCTTCTGTAGTTCTTTTTTTTTTTTTTAAACATTTTATTAGGGGCTCATACAACTCTTATCACGATCCATACATATACATACATCAATTGTATAAGGCACATCTGTAAATTCTTTGCCCTAATCATTTTCTTTTTATTCCCTCTTTTCTTTTTTTACATTTTATTAGGGACTCATACAACTCTTACCACAATCCATACATATACATACATCAATTGTATAAAGCACATTCCCTGCCCCAATCATTCTCAGAGCATTTGCTCTCCACTTAAGCCCTTTGCATCAGGTCCTCTTTTTTTCCCCCTCCCTCCCCGCTCCCTCTCCCTCATGTGCCCTTGGTAATTTATACATTGTTATTTTGTCATATCTTGCCTTATCCGGAGTCTCCCTTCCCCCCCTTCTCTGCCGTCCATCTCCCAGGGAGGAGGTCACATGTGGATCCTTGTAATCAGTTCCCCCTTTCCAACTCACTTACCCTCCACTTTCCCAGCATCGCCCCTCACACCCTTGGTCCTGAAGGTATCATCCACCCTGGGTTCCCTGTGCCTCCAGCCCTCATATGCACCAGTGTACAACCTCTGCCCTATCCAGCCCTGCAAGGTAGAATTCGGATCATGGTAGTTGCGGGGAGGAAGCATCCAGGATCTGGGGGAAAGCTGTGTTCTTTATCGGTACTACCTCGCACCCTGACTGACCCATCTCCTCTCCTAAACCCCTCTATGAGGGGATCTCCATTGGCCAACACTTGGGCCTTGGGTCTCCACTCTGCACTTCCCCCTTCATTCAATATGGTATATATATGTATATACACACACACACATACATACATACACACATATATGTATATATATATATTTTTTTTTTGCATGCTGCCTTATACCTGGTCCCTTGGGCACCTCATGATCACACTGGCTGGTGTGCTTCTTCCATGTGGGCTTTTTTGCTTCTGAGCTAGATGGCTGCTTGTTCACCTTCAAGCCTTTAAGACCCCAGACACTATCTCTTTTGATAGCCGGGCACCATCAGCTTTCTTCACCACATTTACTTGTTCACCCACTTTGGCTTCAGCAGTTGTGTCGGGAGAGTGAGCATCATAGAGTTCCAATTTAATAAAAGAAGGTATTCATGCATTGAGGGAGTGTTTGAGTAGAGGCCCAAGGTCCTTCCGCCACCTTAATACTTAACCTATAAATATAGACACATAGATCTATTTCCCCATCCTCATATATATATTTGCATGTACATGTCTTTGTCTAGACCTTCATAAATGCCCTTTGACTCCTAGCTCTTTCCTCCATCTCCCTTGACTTTCCTCCTGCCCTACTACCATGCTCCGTCACCACCTGGGCTACAGCTATACCTCTTCTCTACGCAACCTTACTCTTGATCATTCCCCACCAGGCCTGCCACTCCCCACTCTCTGCCATTTTGGGTCCCATGTTGTTTCCTTGTCCCTGTGTTTGTTAACACCACTTCCTTACCCCTCCTACCCCCCCACCCCAAGTCCCCCCGGAACTGTCTGTCCTATTGTTTTTCCTCCAGATAGTTCATCCAGCCTGTCCTATTCAGACAGACCTGTGGAGACACTAACACGCACGAAAACAAGGCAGAGGAAAACAAAGCAACAGTATACAACCAGACAACAAAAACAAACCACTGACAAAGAACAAAACAAAACACTTCACAAGAGAAAAGCTTGTAGTTAGTTCAAGGATCGTTTGCTGGCCCTTAGGAGCATTTTCCAGTCCAGTCTGTTGGGGTACCACGCCCTGACCCCAAAGTCCACTTTCAGCATTCCCTGGGGACCTTGCCACTCCGTTCCCTTGCTGTTCCGCTGCACTCCCCCAGTGCTTTGCCTCGGTGTGGTGGGATCAGGTCAGGTGCAATTCCCACACTGTCTCCGGTGCAGTCCCCTGTATCGCCCTTAGTCACTGATTGGCATCATTTCTCATAGTGGGGCCAGCCATGTTGTTCTCTCTGTGGACTGGCTGCTCTACTCAGGAACATCATCCTCACGGCCTGGTGGGCCAGGCTGTGTTCCACTCTCTCCTCCTGCCCCTTCATCTGCTCCCATGTGCTCTGATCAGATATATCCATCTCCCGGAGCTGCAGAGTCAATGTTGTCCTTTGGAACAAATTCTTTTTGGGGGAGGGGCAGGAATCCACTTAATTTTTGGTGCTGGGGCCAGCCTCCCAGACCTCTCCACTGGTTCCCTACTCCACGCCGGGATATTGCATTCACACCTTGCGGCACTGGGTTGAAGTCTGGTCCCACTTTCCCTGTGGAGATATAAACAATACCCTCCCCTTGGGTGGATTAGTGCCCCATGCCCCCACTACCCTTTTCTTCCTTATATTCATCCTTTTGTTTTCCTTCCCCCCCCCTCCTCCACCGTTGTCTTCCATGTGCATCCCTGGTTTTGGTCTGGTCTTTGCCATACCACACTCTTCTGTAGTTCTTACAGGGAATTTACCGTTCCCTCAGACATCTCATGTGCGTGTCTGTCAGTGCTCTTTCTCGCTCTGGACTTGCCATTGCGGAGTTCTCCACACTTCCAGGTGACCGAGGGTAGAGAGACCTCTGTCGACCAGAGGAGGGTGCACTGTCTCTCACCACGGGTATGTCCTGAAGCCTGTTCCTTCAGGAGATGAAACCAGGGCTTGTATAACCAGCTCCATGCTGGGGCCAGTAGAGCCAATTCACTAACACCAAGCTGGAGAGAAAAGGAAAATTTTGATAGAAAGAGCCACCAGCTAGGAGACCAATAGGAATGCAGGCTGTCTTGGTGGTGACCTCCTGACACTCAGAATGCATAAAGGTTTCTACATTTACATCGGAGTGTGTATTTTGTGGGAGTCGTGAACTTTTCCTGGTGCTTTCTGTGATTCAAGATAATCACAAGATATAAAATGCCCTCTCTAGCAATTTGATCATGTAAGAGCCAACAGTGCATGCATTCGGGTCTAAAAGCCATTGTATACATTTCTCAACAATGTTAGATTCTATACCATTGGCTACATTAGTGATACCATCAATACAATTGTCATATGCTCCATGGGGATGATTTAGAAAGTTCCCCAATAAAATGGTATTGATGTTTGTAAATGGAGCCAGGAACAAAAATAAACCACAGATGTGTGATTGTCTTAGGGGCTTTGGCTTAATTGGAGCCTTGATCTAAGAGCAGGTAGCTGTTACACAGTGGTCCTTGTCAGTACTTCCCTCCTGGAGAGATCACTGAAGGTCTGGGTGTGCTGAAGAAACTAGACGGCCTCTGGCTCTGAGAAAGATTCATGTCTGGGGTCTTAACAGCTTGTCTTAAAAGAAGCAGTCGTCTAATTGAGGGGTCAGCTAAGTTCCCACTGAAAGAGCCGACCAGCCTGTGTGACCCAAGGATTGTAAGTAAGAAAACCTAAGAGAGAGAGGAAATGATATTAGAGCTTAAATTGTGAGCACCCAGTTTTCAGAAGCTATGAATGACAACGAGAGCCCCAAATCCATTTGCAGGGTGCCACATAGATTAACCCTTGAGTGAATCCCCTCTGACCATTGAGCAGGGACGTGAACAGCTTTGCTATCAGGCGGATCAGTCCCGATGTAGTTAGGAAGGAAACACCGTAGCACTTGTCCTTCCTTTTCACCCATTTCAATTTATTCTAGTTTTTAATACTTTCTGTTTCTTTCAGATTTTTTGGCATGTTTTTCTGGACAGGAAATCCAGGACAGTTAAATCTACGCAGGCAGTCAAGGGATGAATAGTTTTTTGGAGTGGTTGGGGGAATCGGGGAGCTCATAACAACGAACCCTAAAGAGAAGAAAATGTTCTGGAATTTTCTGTAGTGGTGATTGCACCATAACGATTTAATATGGTTGAACTACTTAATTGTATGATACGAAAATTACATGCCTATACAAATGTTAGAACAAACACCAGCTAGATAAAACAAGGAGAGTGTTCTTTATGATGCAGAAGCAATTTCCCTCCACATCTTAATGAGGCTCCAGGCAGAGGCCTCCAGGCATCCCTCCAGGCTGGGTCATCCAGAGGAACTCATACCTGGACTCCAGCCTGCTGTTCCAGCCCCTTCTCCCTGTCCTCCCAGAGAGGAGCGCTGGTGGTGCAGTGGTTCGGTGCAGACCTGCTAATGGAAAGACTGGCAGTTGTAGCCCACTGGCTGCTGGGTGAAAGATGTGGCAGGTAGCTAGCTACCAAAAGAGGTGCAGTCTTGGAAACCAGGTGGAGTGGCTCTGCTCTGTCCTGGGGGGTCGCTGTGAGTAGGCATGGACATCCTGGTGATGGGCTTGACCTTCCTCCAGGGATGTGGGGATGAGATCTCGCCAGCCACTGCGAAGGGCTCCGGCGTGCAGGACCCAGAGATCTCTTTCTGGGCCCCTTCTCTGAGAGGGTGCTTTGTGGAGTCGGAGTGGGGTTGTGAGTGACACTTGCTCAGCGGATAAACACCTCTCCCTCCCCTCTCCATGCTGTTCATGATGTAGGAGATGCAGGAAAGGAAGGGCTGGAGGGAGGGAGCCTCCTGGTCTCGCTCACCCCACCTGCTTGCTCCTTGAGTCTCCTTGGGTGGTTGGAGGCCAGGGTTCACCTGTTCCATCCTTGGAGGAGCCCCTGAAGTCCATCAGGGCCTTGGGCTGTCCTTGTCCCACTGTTTGTTCCTGCTCCATAATGTCCCCATTGTGTGGCCATTGACTGGTCCTCGGTGTGGGAGAGGTGGGACAAATTGCGCAAAGCTGGACCTGGAGCTCAGGCCTGTCCAAGTGGGCTGCTCAGACTAAGGAGATGATGGGCATGGTGAGGGTGGGGTCTGAAATCCAAACCTTGACAACACAGCCTGCTCCTTCTCTGTAAGTGTGTGTGTGTGGCACCTGTGCTATGGCTCATTCTCTCTAGGGAGTGACTACATGTACTTTGGGGCACCAGGGGGTAGAACTGGAGGTTAGAGGTGACACATCAGCTCTCAATAAGGAAGCACTCTCTCTGTCAGAACATCCCACTACAGAGAAGGTGGCCCGTGACAGCCTGGACTGTTGGCTAAAGGAGTGAAACAGACTGGCTCTGGCCCCAGGCAGAGTGAGTGCCCGGTCAGTGGAGATAGACAAACCCAGGTCGGAAGGCCATAGGCGTGTTTCACTGGGACTCGAACCCATGCCCGTGGGGATTCTGATTTCATGTACACTCACAGAGCGGCTTGGTGATCCAGCCCCTGCCACCAAAAATGCAATCTGTCTCTGGGGCAGGGTCCTTGGAGGGTCAGCACTGCGTCACAGTAGCCCCATCCTCACGGCGACTGACCATTAGAAAGTACAGCTGGGAAGGACCCTAGACCTCATCTGGACCAGGGGTGTTAAGGTGTGGAATGGCACCCACCTCCATCATAATGCCCCATCAGGCTAGTTAACTATTTCACCTGGGATTGATCATCTCTAGGAGTCAGTGCGGGATTCTCAGTCACTTGCACTCACCCCTGTCCCTGATGAGCAGGGGAGGCTCCCAGAGTGAATTGATTTCTTCCAGGTTCGAGAGTGATCAGTGGTGGAGCCAGGAGTGTGTCCAAACCCTGAAATGCTTTAGCAGCTAGTCAGTGCTGGGGCTGGGGCCTACGGTGACCCTGGAATACCTGTGCTGAGCTGTACCTGGTGCTGGGCATCCAAAGACACTGCCCTCACACAGCCGGGGGACCTAGCGCAGGGACTTCTACTTCTGGTCGTGCCGGGGAGCTTGGGAGATCTGGGGGTGGGTGACACACAAGGGTTTGGGGCCCTCTGGGTTGGATTGTGCTGGTTTTATCCAGGCTAGTACATAAATGCCCTGAGTGCTGAACATGGTGTTTCCCCCTCTTTCTTTTACCCTCCCCTCCCAGAATGTGCATTGTTGCCTGCATCTACAAAGTGGTGATGGAGACCAAGATGGCTGACCAAAGTGGTGATGGAGACCAATTCCTGAGACCTATCTTTGAGATGGTGAGACATGTGTGTTTCAACCAGAGAGCTGTGTGGTCCAGGCCACACTTCTGGGCCGTGTGTGTGTGTGTGTGTGTGTGTGTGTGTGTGCACATTTTTTGGGGCAGCATTTCCCATGGTGTTGACCATGGCACAGACGGCTCACACACTCAACTGCTCACTGAGAGGCTAGAGGTTCAAGACCACCCAAGGGATTTTTGGAAGAAAGTCCTGTTTATCAAGTTCTGAAAAAGCAGGCACTGACAACTCTGGGGCGTTCACTCTCCTGACAAACAGGACTCCAGGAACTGGCAGCTGGCTGGTTGTCAGCCCTTCTGGACTCAGGAATCCATGATGGAATCAGCAGAATGTTAGGAGGAGCAGAGAGCGGTCTCAGAATTGACCTTCAAACCTGGCATGACCAAAGCAGCCTTTGTCAGAAAAGGGGGTTGGGAGGGGCGATGGGACCCAGAGGATGTCACAGGGTCCTGGGCTGTGGCAGGTTTGGAGGGTGAGCTGATAAGGCAGGCAGGGGACACTGGAGTGACATAGAGTTTTTTCCAGAGGGTCTGTCCTCCCTTCCCACCCTTATCCCCTCCTGGGTTTCCAGCTTAGAGATTTAAAATCTCTCCTTTCTGATCACTGGCAGTTTCTGACTTCAGACACAAATTTGGATTAATGCGAGCTGGTGGGACGCGGCTAATAGTTCATGCTTATCTGACCACAACACCAGAGCACCTCTGTATATCTGTCTACATTTACACAGAAACACACACACACTGGCATACAGACACACAGACACATACACACACAAAGATACACACACTGACACAAAGGCTCACACACTGGCATACAGACACACAGACACATACACACACACACTACAGACAGGCACACACACACAGACACACACACTGACACAAAGGCCCACACACTGACATACAGACACACAGACACATAATCCCAAATCATCAGTTCGAATCTACCAGGCAGGCTGGGCTAGAAAGTTGAGGCTTTGTGCTCACATATAGCCTTGAAACAGGGCAATTCTGCTATGCCTCAGAATTGCTTTGATGGCCATGAGTGGAGTTTTGGTTAAAAAAAAAAATATATATATATATATATATGCATACATATACATAACTACATAATGTTTATATTTGTATACATAATATGCATGTGTAGAAAAGGTTTATGAATGAACCTCCTATATGTATATTTTTTTAGCATTTTATTATTCTATAGGCATTACATAGATCTGTGTATGACGTATGCGGTTGTGTTTTGCTTCCTTCATTGTATGATAATTGCAAACTCCCCAAAATTCAGTGCAGCATGAA
This sequence comes from Tenrec ecaudatus, assembly GCF_050624435.1. NCBI lineage: Eukaryota > Metazoa > Chordata > Mammalia > Afrosoricida > Tenrecidae > Tenrec > Tenrec ecaudatus. The sequence continues at coordinate 12,451,674 of NC_134535.1, read as the reverse complement.
GTTGAAAACATCACCTGTCCTCAAGGTTAATATTCTGGTGTCTACCTCTTCAGGCAGTATCTGTGCATCTATAGACATATAGATGATGATATGTGTTTGCATTAATTTTTCTTCCTGATTTTATTTATGTATTTATCGTGTGTGTATAAACACGCATCTATATAAGTAAAGATAAAATCTTACATTCCTTATGGTAACAGTATACCCTGATGATATCTCTCTATTGGGAAAACCATTCGTATCGTTAAGTTTGGAGGATGTGCACTGTCCCAGGGAACGGTGGTGGCCCTGTGAGACCAGCACTGCAGTGTGACCTTAAGACCCATGGTTCAAATCCTCCAGTCTCTCTATGGGAGCAAGAGGAGGCTATCTCCTCCATCCAGGGTCAAGAGGGGCGGGAATCCAGCCGGCAGAGGGCTCGGTGTGCGTGGAGAGGGTCTCAGTGGAGGCAGGAATGTAGTTCGTTTCCCTCCTCAGCACTGACCCTCACATTAGAGGCCAGCACCACGTTAGAGGACAGCTCCCCAGAGCCTGTCACTCCCTGCATCCTCTTGAATCCTATTGGTCCCTTATGTTCCTTCTTCTTCCCTGAGTGTGTGTGAGATGCTTCAGCCCAGAGGTCAGGGTTGCGTCCGTCCCTGTAAGAGCTGACAGAGCTGCAGGCTCAGTTCTCAGACAGGTGCATGATGCTGTCTAGGGGCAACAGCTGCTTCCTGGACCTGGACAGCATCGTCGCCATGGCCAAGGCCCAGACTAAGGTGTGTGGCCACTGGATGCCCTTCCTCCTCTGGCAGGGCCCTCACCTCCGAATCTTCACTTTGTCTCAAACCTTTTGGGACTCAGTTTCCCCTGCTCTGGACCTCCCCAGGGATGAGGCTGTGGGAAGCAGGCCAGGACCCTGGCCTGAGGGAGGGAAAGGGTGAGGAACTAGCTGAGGATGAATAATAATTATAGTTCACACTGGTCGAGCAGATACATAGTGCGAAGCAACGCTCCCCAGGTCTTACAAAGAATACGTCATTTAATTCCCAGAACAGCCCTTTCTGAAAGTACTATCGTTACCCTCCATACACTGATGGAGAAACAGAGTCCCAGAGAGGCTACATGACTGGCTTGAGTCCACAGAGCTAGTCAATAATAGAGCAGAGACCACAAGCTGGGTCCTAGGGGCACAGAGGGACGTTCAGTGCTGACGCGTGAGCAGGGAGGAGGGAGCGCTGAGGGTGTGGGTGCTGAGAACATTGGCATATCTTTGGGGGTGGGAGCAGAGCGGTGCCCAGGGGAGGAGAGAACCTGAGGCAGAGTTAAAAGCAGTGTCGATCCAGGAACCCAAGTGGAAGGTGAATTATGAGAGTGACGAGTGCAACGAATGTATAAGGGTGCTTTGCTCAATTGATGTATGTACAGATTGTGATAAGAGCCTTATGAGCCCCAATAAAAAGATTTTAAAAAAAAGCAGTGTCGATGGAGGAGAGTCAAGGGTGAGGAGAGGCAGACACCTGCTATGAGGGCAGGAGGGCATGGAGCACAGAGAAGGAATGGGCTTGGCAGTGGTCATGGCAGCACCAGGAACAGAACCGGAGGAGGCCCCTGGGCTGCACAGGCTCTTGGGAGTGAGGCTGAGCCTCCGGCTAAAGGGACCTTAGAATTAAGATAAGAGCAGACCCATAGTTCTTAGAAGGGACCTGCCCAAATCCAGCCAGCCAGGGGCTCCCAGCTGGACATCTCTGCTCCAGCCCCCTCTGTCCTGGGCCTGTTCCAAATTTGCTTCTGCTTTGAAGGCAGTTTCTGCATGTCAGCTGCCTGACATTGGGGACTCAGCTAGGGCGCCATGGCCTGGGAGCTCTTCCAGCAGCAGGCTGGGTGGGAGTGGGGTGGGTGCATTTTTAAGTTACAATAAATGGCATTTATTTAGCACTGAGTGTGTACCTGGCACAGTGGCAGGGACTCCACGAGTCTGTCTGTCATCTCACTGAGCCCTCGGGTGGCTGACCAGAATTGATATTCAGTGGGCTCACACCCCATGCTGCTGACCCCTGAGATGCTCTGGTGCTGGTGGAGCCCCCTGAAGCAGGGGACCTGGAGAAACAGTGGCCAGTGAGCTCTGCCTCCCAGCTAAGCCTCACCCCCACCCACAGTGTGCCAAGCCGAAGGCCCCCATGGCTGAGGCCGAGGACAAAGGGGAGCCTGAGTTCAAGGACACGCCCAACAAGCAGGAGGAGCAGGAGGTCGCCCTGCTCAGAGGGAAGCCGGACATGGCAGGGCCACTGCTTGAGGACCAGAACCTCATGAACGCTATGCTGGCCCTGAGCATCGAAATGGACACGCACCACAAGCTGACGGAGGGCAAGGCGAGCAGGTAAGGGGGTGGCATCTTCCCAGCAGTAGGCGTGGGCTATGGAATACATGTGGTGTCAGGGTCGGCGTGAAGGTTGGAATAGTCTCAGCCCCTTCCTGTGTGTTGCTATCAGGAGGGTCCTGCTCTTTGATCCTGGGCACTGACAGAGGAGAGAAGTGCGGTTCAGGTCACCAAGGACGAGCACAGTCAAGGTCGCTGATCCCTGGTCTGAGCATCTGCTCTGGGACCAGGCTGCATCCTGCTATCTGCATCACGCCCTCACGATTGAGGGTGTGGGACGAGGTTGATTTTCCCCGGGGATGTCCCAATACCCAACTGAAACTCAGAAAAGGAGCTACGTGACATAGTGGTTACACTGTGGTCTGCTATGCACAAGGGCAGTGGTTCAGATCTACCAAGTGCCACTCCCTTGGGGCAAGACTGGAAAGATTGGGGGAACAGAGACTCTGGCAGGCAGAATGGGAGGGGCCTAAGCGTGGGATCTTGTCCACTTCCCCCCAGAGGACAGCCAAGGGACTTGACCTCAGGGAGCAAACACCTTTTGCACACTGGGGCCCCTTTCTGGAAGCCTGGTTTCCATCCAGGCTGCTGCTTGTCCCCAGGACCTGGTTCCTGCTCTCCAAGAGAAGATACGCCCTTCCCACTCCTTAGAAACAGGGAGGGAGGAGCTTGTGATTATCTGTTGACTGCCTAGCCTCCACCAGGGGCAGATGGGAGGTTTGTGCCCTCTGGACAAAGGCGCTGGAGGCTTCCCAGTATGCCCATCTCTTTCCCTTAGCTTTGGCTCGGCCTCCCTGTCCTGCTCCTGGCTGCTGAGGTCATTCCCTCCCCCTCAGTGAGCTCCCCGCCCCCCAGCACAGAGGACACTGATCTCCAGGGACAAGGGCTGTGATGGGCAATATGTCATTAAATAAACACTCAGTGGGTTTTCAATTTCATGGCAAGACCTGGTTTATGGTCACAGGCTGCTGATGTCCCCGTAGAGTTACCCCTTAGGAGCCCTGGGGCACAGTGGGTTACAAGTTGGGCTCCTAACCGAAGACTGGCAGTTCAAGACCACCCCCTGCCCCTCAGGAAAAAGATGAGGCTGTCTACTCTGGAATGCTTTATAGTCTTGGAATCCATGGGGGCAGTTGTGCTCCGTCCTCAGGCTGATCTGGGTTCGAAGTGGCTCAGGGGCAGGGACATGTATTTGCATCCCCTCACCCCCACTCCCACCTGCACTAGGCAAAGAATGACTGTCCGTGTAAAATTCACCGGTCACTTCTGCACAGAGGAGCTAGCAGAGACTCGGGAATCAATGAACTGGAGCCAGGTTTCAAAATTTTAATCTGGTTAGGCTAAATAGTATCACCTGAATAATATTAATCACAGTTACCATGAATTGAATTCTGTATGCTCACGGCTTAAGTAAATTATAAGCTCACCCTCAGAGGTTGGAACTGCAGTGAGGCTCAGTGGGTGAGGCAGGGGAGGCCCAGAGCGGCTGCCCATGGTCACACAGCCAGGAGATAGAAGCCCCCACTTGGACCTGCCACCCCTTCCTCCCTTGGTCTTGGTAGGCCGAAAGGAAGACAGGAAGTTGGGAACAAAGAGGAAAGGACAAGGTCCCGGTTGAGACCTCTCAGGAGGGTGTTCCTGCAGCCCTGAGGAAACAGCTGCTCTCTTTGCCCTCTGCCCACAGGTCGGCTGGTGAAGGAGCAGGAGTCTTGGGCATCTGTAAGTCCTTGGCTGTGAGCTGGGGGAGGCCGGTCTGTGCTGGGCAGACTAGGCTCTGTCTCCAGAATGACAGCACAATGGCCTGAGGGTCCTGCCCCAAAGGCAAGCCCACAGCCTCCTCTCCTCCCCCAGCTTCTGGTGGGTTCCCTGGAGTTCCCAGCCCCCAGGGAGCCATGTGCGGGGAGGTGGGGGTGGATTGGGTTGTGGTATACCTTGGAACAGCCGCCTGGGCCACCTTAGGTTCCTCAGGGTGCGTTGACGTGGGGTGGGGGAGGGCAGCTGCAGCCATACCAGGAGGGTGGGGGTGGGTTGGGGGGGTCTTGGTGGTGAGCCGGCCTTCCTTCTCTCCCAGCCATGGTGAATTCCATGGGTGGGGTGGTGGGCAGACCTCTGGGGGCACCATGGGCAGACCTTCACCTCAACGTCACCCACAGGAGTGCTCTCAACTCAGTATGGCGTGTGCTGACACCTCTGTTCTCCATCCGCCATGCTCCCAGCACGACTCCGATTCCTGGTCTCAGGAATGACTTCCAATAAATTAGCCTCTGTCAGAGACCCATCACCTGTGTCCTGGTTTCTGGGGGAGGCAGGGAAGCAGAAGGGCAGTCTCTGCCCTGATGACCAGGGAGCCTTCTTGTGCAGGAGGCCTGATGGTGAGAGGTGTGAGGGGAACCCCTGTCCTGTTAGTTCAGGGAAGTTTGTCCTCTGGAAGGAAGTGTGCACTGAGTCCTCTCCACTCAGGGGTGGGATGCTGTGTGAACACCAGCCCCTCCCTGCCCTGTGCTGGGTGAGTGCATCCCTCAGGTGCTGAGAAGACCACCAACCTTCAGCTGCCCAGGCTGAGTTTCTGGTGCACAAGCCAACTCTCAGGCCGGACTTCCACAGCCTTGCTGGTGCTGGTGGTCCAGAGCTCTGGGCAGCCAGGCTCAGGCACTGGGCCTTGTGAGGGTCCAGGAGCCTCTGGGGCTGCTTTGATCCGTCTTGCAGTGACATAGGTCAGAGTATTGGGGGGGGGGGGGCTTATGTAACCTTGTGGGCACGCCAGCCGTGGTGAGCACATACCTAACAGGAAGGGGACGTACTAGGGTCTACACACGACAGGAGGGCACCTACATGACAAAATGGTCAAGTTCTGGAGTTCAGACATTGGATTAGCCGTTGCCATCCCTGAGCTGGCTTGACCCTAACTGTCCCTGAGCTCTTCTCCAGGGGACAATGTAAGATCCTTATCAGATGGGAGCCGGCTGTGGCTCGGGTGGGAAGGACATGGAGTCTGAAGGCTCTGCACTGCACTACAGAGCAGCATAAGGTGACCGGACGTCCCGCTTGTGGTGGGACAGTCCCGCTTTTTAACAATTTGTCCTGCGTCCCGCAGTGTTTTTACAAAAGTCCTGATTTTTGGAAAGAATGCACGACAAGCTAGGGAGCGGTGGGAGAACGGGAAGGGGATATACGGTTTTCGGCTGCCATGTGGCTGTTTCACCGGGATATGTGTTTTGTATTATTTTTGTTAATTTTATAATGTTAAACTTTACTAATAACAAATAATTGTTGAGAACTGATTATCGAGAACTGCTTATCAAAGTTCGCATTGTTGATCAGTTGTTAGAATTCCACCATCATTGTTTGGATTTAATGAACAATGGCATTTTTGGCATTGGCAACGACGAAAACATTTTGTAACTCTCAGACGATACACATCGTACTGTGTGCTAGGTCTAGTTAAACACGTGATGGCAACAAATCAGCTATTCAGATCATTTAGGTAAGTAACTTATTTATTTCATAGATACATAAATTTTCTTGAATTTAGCAGACAGTACTCATTTATATTTTATAGTGGTGACAAAAAGTCTAGCACCAGCCTTGAAAGTGACACAACTTATGTTATGGCAAATTCAGAGAAAAAACAATACAAGTTAGTAGTGTTATTATTTAGAAAGAAATATAGGAATAAAATTAAAATAATTTAAAATATATAGTTACTTTAAAATCAACATTAATAAAATTAATTTAATTTGTAAACTAACAATAAAATATGCTCATGTAATTATGTACCTACTTGCTGTGATTTTAAGCAATATGTATGTAATAATTTATCATTAAAAAAATTTTTTTTTAGATTTTTAACATGAGTAAGAAAAGGATGCAAATTCAATGATGATCTAAGAAGTGAATTTCCTTTTATTAAAAAAAACCATAAGCGATTACATGGTAAAATGTGAGAAATTTAATGGTGAATTATCTATTTTGCACAGCGGAAAGAATGATATTTCAAAGCACTTGGAGACACAGAAACATAAAAAGTATTTAAATACTGCTGCATCTTCCTCCAAAAAAACAGGAATTTTTTTGGAAAACAACTTATGGAGACGAAGAAAAGAAATTAGCATCAGCAGAAGGACTTACGTCTTTTCATGCTATTAATCACAATCATTCCTTCAGATCTACGGACTGTACAGCACAAGTTGTCAAAAAGTTAATCAACAAAAAATTTGCCTGTGCTAGAACACAATCCGAGGCAATTGTGTGGAATGTGCTTTCCCCATACGCATTTTCAGAATTAAACAAAAATCTACAAAAAATTAATTTTATATCCATATATTCTGATGAATCTAATCATAAGGATATAAAGTTATTTCCAACCATTATTGGATTTTTTTGATTTGGAAACTGGAATAAAAATTAGAATTTCAGATTTCATTTCTGTGCCCAGCAAAACTTCTGAAATAATTTTCAGTTTCATTATTAATAATTTGGGGGGAAAATTAAAACACAAAATGATTACATATTGTGCAGACAACACAAATGCAAATTTTGGAGGAAAAGCAAGAAGAGGTACAAATAACGTTTTTTATAAATTAAACAAAAACCTTAATCAAAGCATTATTGGTGTTGGCTGTGCAGCACACATAATACGTAATGCCATTCAAACAGCTGCTGATTTGTTGCCCGTAGATGTGGAAAATGTTGTCATTAAAATATATTCTTATTTCTATATATACACTGTGCGCATTGAAATGCTTAAAGAATTTTGTGAAACTGTGCAAGTTGAATATCAGAAAATACTTGGATACAGTAAAATGCGCTGGTTAGCTCTTTTGCCAGCTGTCCAAAGAATTTTGAAAATATATGATCCTTTGAAATCCTACTTTCTATTACAGGATAAATGTCCTAGAATTTTAGAAGGGTTTTTTTGAAAAAGATTCTTCAAAAATTTGGCTAGAGTTTGTACACAATCAAGCAGCTCTTTTCCAAAATGTTCTAAAACTTATTGAAGGTGACAAAATTTCCGTAATCGAAGTAGCAAATGAAGTTAATAATTTAAAATTTCAGTGTCAAGAGCGGTTAAAAAATAATTTTCTTCCATTAACTATTCGTAATAGTATAAGCCAGCTAGAAGAACAAGGTGCTATAAATCGTGCAGATATCATGAATCATGTTAAAAAGTTCTATAGCAAATGCATAGATAATTTAAAAGAATGGACGGTACATTACAATGATATTGAACATTTTCATTGGGTTACATTAAAACAAGAACTTAATTGGAATGATGTGCAAAAATCATTCAATCATATTACTCAAAATTTCCCATATAGTAATATTTCCAAAAATGATCTTATTAATGAGGTATCATTATTAAAATATATATTTATAAGGAAAAGTTTAAATCTTGGACATCAGCAAAAGTTACAATAGAGAACAAATGGTTAGGAATATTTCATCATTTTGAAACAAACTATGTTCCATACAATAATGCACTAAAAATTGTGGAATACATGCTGTCCTTACCAGGAATTAATGCTGCAACTGAACATGTTTTTTCTATGGTAAATAAAGTGTGGACATCAGAAAAATCACAATTAAGTGTTGAGACTTTGAAAGCCATTTTATGTGCGAAAAATAAATTTAACAAATTCTTGTGAAAATTTTCATGACCTTTTAAACGACAGCAATCTACTAAAAAAATTCACTCAATGAGAAATATGCCAAAGACAAAAATAATACTATACATAATTTCAGTGTATTATATTTGTAAATTGTACTTATGTTGAAATTTTAAAAATATATTACAATACTATTTTTGCGTTCTATGAAAATTTTTGTTGCTCCATATAGACCAAATTTTTAATCAAGAACCTACCCTCAATGGTGTCCCGCTTTCTAATGTTAAAATCTGGTCACCTTATTATATGAGAGAGTTTTATATAAAGGGTAACATCCCAACCCAGGGCTGCCCAAGCCCACAAGCCCAACATTAGCCCATATGTCTGACATCAATCCACAAAGTCCTCCTCCATCTCACAGAACACACAATGATGTCGACTGCAGGAGGAAAGCTGAATCGGAAAACGTGTAAGCATCTCAGCACTGGCAGGGGTCTCTACGAGGCTGCTACACCACCCAGGGCTGCATTGGGGATGTCTTGCAGGAAGTGAGCCTTGCCAGCTGAAGCAGGGAACTGCTAAGGCAGCTGCACCCTGGTCCGACCATCAGAAAGCAAGAGACCCGAGAACTGGAAAGGCGAGGTTCACTGAGTCATTTATCCCTCCACCCTTCAATGAACCCCAGCTGTGTTTAATGGCCAGGTTGGCACAATAAACTAACTATCTCATTCCTATTTATTAAATCCTTAGCATCTGTAAAGGTGCTTAATTATGTATATATAATTATGAACATGTAGATTAAAACATGTGTGATATGTTTCAGGTATTATAATGATTATCCTTCTTGATGCTCAGATGATCCTCTGGCTAGTGAAAGTGCATTTAGATGCTTCCTGAGTTCTTCTGAGGTGATCCTAGTCCACTTTGATGGCCTTCCTGCTTTCTAGTATGACGAGATGTCCTGCCCCAGAGTTTGCATTGGCCACTCCTGCGAGGGTCCTTGGTTCCTTTGAGCAGAAAATGGTACTCAGAGAGGACAACCTGAGCACCCGGGCTCCTCATTGCCACTGAACTGGTCCTTGTTTGGAGCAGCCAGAACTAACAGGAACAGTACATATTTTTAAAAGAGAAAATATCATTAGAAAGTCACATTCCTGCTTTCAATTCAAATTCAGGGTGACAGGTATTTCGTTTAACCTCATCGAACTTCTGCGTGGACTACACAGCAATAAAAATGTACAAACCATGGCTGAAGACACTTACATGGCTGTAACTCACAAACATACTAGCACCTAGAAGAAGAGCAGGCGACATATGATTCCATTGATATAATGTCCGTGATTGGGCGATGTTCATCTCCGGCATTAGAAATCAAGACAGCGGGTGTTTCTGGGCAGAAGGGGAGGTGGGAGAGGGGGGAGGGTGTGTGTGGAGTGTTTGAGGTGCTGATAATGATCGACTTTGTGCTGCAGATGAGGCTTACACAAGTGGCGTCCTTTTGAGATGATGAGTCAAACTGCACCTGCATGATGTCTAGACCTTTATGTATGGGTGTTACTCTAAATAGGGTCATTCTGCAAAGGAATAAAAGATAACTTGATCTTTCCCTCGCTGGGTGGCACAAATGGTTAATCCTCTCAGCTGCTGACCCAAAGGTGAGAAGTTCGAGTCCATTGGAGGAGGTATCTTGGAAGAACCGACCAGTGGTCTGCTTCAGGGAAATCAGCAGCCAGTAAATGGCTCTTAGCACACATCAGGGTTGCCTGGGCAACAGTGGGTCATGCTGTTTTAGGACACTATCAAACAAAAAAGCAAAAGAATGAAACCTGTGGGTACCAGCCCCCACAATCGAACAGGCCCAAGGGGCGGTTGTGTAATTGAGGGGTAAAATTAAAGAGACATCAGACAAGATAAAGCATGTAATTATTCACCTTCAGGACGGCCATGATCTCAGCAGCCAGGTCTGTGGAGAGAGAGAGAGAGAGAGAGAGAGAGTATCTTTCCAATCGTGGCTTCTATACACGTCAGGGATATGCAAGTCCCCCTAATTATAGGTAACCACATGCTTAACAGGAAGGGGCTGAACAATATAGGCATATGCGCAACAGAAGGAGGATGAGCTAGGGGTGTTCACGCAATAGGAAGGGGGGGCACTAGGGATACACATGTGACAAGATGGGCAGACTCTAAAGTCCAGATGGCAGCCTAACCTTGGTCCTCCTTGAGTTGGCTTGACCTTGTCCTTGGGCTCTCCTTCAGGGGAATAATCCACTATCCTTATCAGCAAGACGTGGTCCCCACCTAGAGTGGGACAGAAATAGGGTCTGATTGCTCAGGGAGATAACCTCGAAGCACTTGACCTCCAAGTGTCTAGTCATTGACCATGTGTTAGCAAGCAGCATCTTAGGTTTGGCATATAATATGGGGCACAACCTGGGGTGTAATCTGTCTGTATCCCACAGAAACCTACTGCCATCAGGTTGATTCCAACTCATGGCAGTGTTCTAGAGGACGTTAGTGCAATGGAGTGGAATGAGGCACACCGATAGGGCAAACATTGTACAGAACCACTATTATAAAAAGCCAGCCGCTCTTTGATGGTCACCAGGGGTGAGAAGGGGAAAGAGTAAACCCTGCCAGAGGACAGACAGGTGTTAACTTAGGTGCAGGGGTAGTCAATGTTAGGTCTCTCTCTCCGGCCTAAATTCCAACCTCGGTCCTTGGTTCTGCGCGAGAAAGATTTCTCGCCGAAGCCGGACTCGTGATCCAAGTGAATTTAATGAGAGTTAAAAGAAGCTTCAGGTTTTACGCGGCACCCATAGGATTCCTTTGACCATGCGGCCTGGAAGAGACTGCTCCGGGTCACGCAAGGATCTCTCTCCTCCCACGAAGACGAAGACGACCAGACCAGCCCCTCTCCCTTCCTGTCCCTGCCTTTTCAAGGATTCCCGGGGGAGACCTGGTGAACGACCCCACCTCGGTCCCATTGGCTGAATTGCAATCACCTGACCCAGGTGTAACGCCCATCCGAGCCCACCGGCGGGAAAATCCAGCTTTGTCCTATGCGGGCTCTCCTGGGCATGCGTAAATGGACTTTCCCATCCCTGATGCTAGCTACCTAACAGCAACACTATTCAGTGACCAGGAGGTAGAGATGGAAAGGGCAGTGGCTGCTCATGGACAACGCTCAAGAAGCAGGGAAGGTTAGGGAAGAAGGAGCAACAGAAATGGTCAACCCAGGGAGGAAGTGGGGAAAGTGCAGCCCCATCGTGGGGACTGCCATCAAGTGTCGTCAACAAAAGGTGGATCAACTGTGGAACGGAAAATTGATATTCTCTGTAAGCCTTCCTCCAATTCACAATAAATTTTGGAAAAACAAAATCGATGTAGCTAGGGGAAGACACTGGGAGCAGAGCAATAATGAGAAACAACCGAGGTAAATACCGCTATGTGCACAGTTCTGCGGTCGCAGTGATGCATAGCAGATGTAGGGAAAGTCAGGCATGGGAGTAGACTGTCCAGCCCCCGTGAGGAAGGGCCCTTGCCTCTGAGTGGACCCCACCCACCCTAAGGACTAGGTCACCCACATGTCAAAGTTCTGCAGGGACATTAGAGACCCTATGGAGAAGTCACAGTCAAGGACAAAACAAAAGAGCACTAGTTCTGATCCGTTCAGCATACACTCTTATCTTTGGAGACCAAGCGTTTTAAGGCCCTGGCACGTGATACTCCTGGGGTGACTGCCCTCTTGGGATTGGCTTAGGCTCCTCTGTGAGGGAATTCTACCTGTGGGTGTTGGTGGTAATGGCAGCCCTGATGGGGAATGGGACATGGAAACCATTGACCCTGCCCCCCTCCACACGATAGCCTTGGACATAATGTCCCAATGTCCCCGTAAGCAATTCTTAGGAGAGACCTGGCCACATATGATGCGGTATTCGATCTGCTGGATGCATCTAGACCCATCTGCTCAGGGCCAGTTTGCCCTCACCTGGGAGGAATAACAGTGAATGTGCTTGGTACGACCTCAGAAGTTCGCAAGCAGCCCTACCACTGCGCGGGTTAGCTGTCCAAACTGGTTCTCTGTTGTCTAGATAACTCCATCACCCGCTTACAGGTGAGAGGATGAGCTGTGAGCCCCAAAGGTGAGGGGATAAGAACCTTGGTAAAATTCCTAGGGGGTGATCAGCAGGTAAGGCCCACCTATTGCTTAAAGCCATCCTACAAGCATACCCCACATCAAGGCTTCCACCTCTGGAAGTCAGGTCTTCGTGGTCTTTGGGGGGCACTGGAGTGTATTTATACCCCACCGAGCCCAGGGCTTGAGCCCACTCTGTAGACTGGTACAGAAAGTGGCCTATTGGGAGAAAACGGTTGGTGGACAAGCGTAAGATTTGGGTACGATACAGGAAAGACTGCCCATCAAGGCGACCCAGCACAGGCTAGCCCATGGGCAGCATCTGTTGCCATCAGATGCCTGGCAGACATACACCTCTGGCTGGGTCATGCCACCATGGTGGGTCACAGTGGCTGGACATGTCTCCATGGATACTACCCTGGTTTTAAATCAATTCAGGATAAATCAGTCACAGGATCTGTAAGGTCTCTCTCTCCGGGACTAGATTTCAGCCTCAGTCCTTGGCTCCGCGCAAGAAAGATTTCACGCCGAAGCCAGGCTCATGATCCAAGTGAATTTAATGAGAGTTAAAAGAAGTTTCAGGTTTTACGCGGCACCCATAGGATTCCTTTGACCACGCGGCCTGGCAGAGACTGCTCCAGGTCACGCAAGGATCTCTCTCCTCCCACGAAGACGACCAGATCAACCAAAACAAGACCCTCTCCCTCTCGGTTCCTGCCTTCTTAAGGGTTCCCAGGGGAGGTGTGGTGAACGACCCCAGGTCGATCCCATTGGCTGAATTGCAGTCATCTGGCCCAGGTGGGCTGCTCCAGGTGTAACACCCATCTCCGCCCACTGGCGCGAAAATCCAGCTTTGTCCTTTGCTGGCTCTCCTGGGCATGCGTAAATGGACTTCCCAATTCCCTAAGCTAAGCTGCCTAACAGATCCAATGGAGCTCTGCATGGATAGTTATTACTCAGGAACCCTAGCCCTTAGGCCTTTGCGTAGGCAGTTGGGCCGTAGCTTGTGGGCTCAGTATGCGGACTAGCCAATGACATGAGACGCAGTGGACACGGAGGGACAAGGTTCTGTAGAGGAAAGCCTTGTAGCAGAACACTCGGAATCCCCTGCCGACTTTGGATACAGCCCTAGCTGTTGTTCATGTAGCAGCTCCCCTCCTTCTTGTGCTGGAGAACCAAGACATTAGAGTACTGCCCTCCAGACTCACCAGAAACGCAGACTCTCCATCCAGGGCCTGAGTTGGTTGGAAAATAACCCAAGAGGCAGGCGTGGCAGTCAAGGACAGGGATGTGGTGGCTGCTGTATAAAATTGTCCTGAGTGCTCACGCCACTTCCCAAGACATCTGCCCTACAGTCCTGGGCAAATACATAAGGGAAGCCCAGCTAGCAATGGACTGGCAGGGGCTCAGATTGGGCCCCTGACTGCGCTGTGAAGGAGCAGGTTTGGGTGTGTGTGTCAACACAGCTACTGGCTTAATCCAGCTATTCCTATGCAAATGAGCAATAAAGGGATTGTAACAGAGGGATCTACAAAAGTTAAAGGAGGGCTAGGGACCAAAGTACACCCTTTACATACCTGCCCATGACCTCCAGGGGGTGGCCCTAGGGGAAGGGAAAAGAACAGAGTGCGACCACGGCAGATGCTCGCTCTCACCCGCTTCCCTGGAGGGGGGGATGAAAGTGCTGCCGGGGACGCTGACGCGAATCAGTGCAGCCCCCATTGGGACTTTAGCCTCATAGGCCAGACTGGGAGCCCCACTGACCCTCCCACCATGATCCAAGTGACACCACAGACTCAGTTCCTGGATCAGCTAGATGTGGGGACGCAGCCATTGTCACAGACTGCCTGTGCCAGGTGCCTGCTGCCGGTGTCTGGGGGAGGAACCTGGCATGAGAGTGTGGGGAGAGGTCAAGCACTTACAGACATCCTCCCGAGGGCAGTTAGTCACCAGGCTATCTGGTAGACCTGGCTCCCTGCTACCTGGGACAATAAACTATTCCTCCTTGAGGCCTGCGACCAAGCGACCAAGCGTTCACACCCCACCAATAATGATCTCTATCAGAGGAGTCAGGGAGCAGGCCAGACTGACTCTGTGACATCCAAAGTTAAGTTATCCGCCCATCTTATCACATGTGTACCCCCAATCCCCCCTCTTACTATTGCATGTATGTCCCTAGACCACCCCCTCTCGTTACTGTATTACCTATGGCACAACCCTTCCCTGTGATGTATGTACTCACCTGTAATTAGGGGCTTGCATGTCCCCAGAGAATATAAAAAGCCTGGGCTAACATTAAAGAAGGCTCTCTCCCTCCACGTGAACCATCAGGCGGGGCTGAGGTGAGCATGCTACTATGAAACATGTCTGACTCCATTTATTTCAATACTTCTCTTCTATTTCTCATGCTCTCTGTAACTTTACTATGATCTTTACTTATTATCGCTGTACAATTGCACCTACCGGACCCGTAATGATGTCTTAGGGGCTGGCTTCCCCTGACATGAGGGATCCTAACTTTCAATGCATACCTCCTTTACCCACCTTCTGGGAGTCTGTCCTGGATGGGGACAGTGTCTGAGGACACACATCAGTGTTCCCGTGGCCCGGCTAGGGAAGCAATCAGTCCAGGGCCAGCAGCCATGAAAGACTCTGGCTTTGTCTGGAATGTTCTACAGCCGAGTCAGAATGCACCCTCTGATCTGGAGGGGTCATGGTGATGGGCCCCCAGTTTGCCAGTTGCCCCTAGCTTGAGCCCCGTGCTGTGGATTAAGAGAAGCCACTAAAGTCTGAGGCCATGCGAGGCTGGGAGAAGGTGCCAGCAAGGTCGTCCAACCAAATTGCCCACGCGCTGGGGTGCGGAGTGGAGCCCGCCGGACAGGAAAGACAGACATGCAGGCTGAAGTCAAACCAGTCTGAAAGACTAGTTTCTGAGAGTCCTGCAAATAAGGGGAAAGGGACTCTCTACTTAGCCAGGAAGGATGGGGCAGTGGGGGTGGAGGGGAGGGTGGCAGCTGATTCTTTTGGGAAGGGACGAGAGGCCTGCAAGAGGGTAAGCCTGGGATAGAGCTGGGAGGTTGGAGAGGGTGGGGGGTGTCTGGCCATCTCAGGTTCTTGGGTGGGGCCCCCACTCCCTAGCCCCCACACCACCAGCATGTGCACCAGCGCTTGCTGGCCCCTTCTTTGCGGTTGAATGAGTAGATGATGCTCTCTTCCTTCTCATGGACCCGCTGCAGGGAGTGCGGCAGACCCAGTGTACAGCAGCAGCCTGGTCCAGGAGGCACCAGCGCCCCCTTCCAAGCCAATTTTTTTCCTCACTTACCCTTTAGGCCCTTGAATGCCCTGGGCCTGAGAGGAGCCCGAGTTTGGCTTCTAAACCACATGCTGGGTAGGGTGGTCTGGGAGTTACACCTTCCAACGTTGGCCAAGGTCACTGATCATGGGTAGAAATGTCAACCTCAGAGTCTTACAGCAGGATATGGAAATCGTTGGGTAGCATCGCAGTGGGGCAGTGGGCAATCACTGCCAGCAGCGAGGACCCGGGAGTGACTAGCTACCCCCCCCACTCCATCCCACCCCCACTCCATTCCACCCCCGGGCTAGCTGCAGCTCAGAGAAGGCCCAGGAGAGGGTACCAATTTAGCCTGCGACCCCTTGGGCGTCCCTCCTCAAAGCTCTGGCCTAAACTGGGGCCACTGGGTGTAGACTTCATGCCCAAGCAATCCTGTGGGATGAGGGAGGTTGGGGCAGGGAGAGGAGGCAGGTTTTCACCTGTGAGACCCACCTGCTGGACGACCCCTCTGGCCACCCAAGGTCACTCCAGGTCAGACCCAGCCTCTGAACCCCGTGAGGATGAAGCAGCGGGGAGTCGGACGAGCCCCCAAATGAGGGCTATTTGTGAAGCAGCAGCCGAAGCAACAGCACACGCTCTGCGTCTTTCTCATCACGTCAAGCTTCCCAATCATCCCGAGCTCACACCAGCCTTCTTTCCCTGACCTGCCTTCCAACTCGCTCCCAAATGGACCCTGCCTCATTTAACAACTTTCTGCCTTATCAGTTCTGTCTCCATTTCCTCCCTGCCCTCATTACCAGGGCACGTCACCATTAATTCCAGAACATTTTCCTTCCCTTAGAGAGAAATCCTGCACCCATTAGCAGCCGCTCCTCCCCCACCCTCGCCCCCCACCGCCTCAAGCTCCTCCCCTTCCAACCCTCTACCAGCCTGGTCTTTCTGTCTCTGTGCATTGGCCTCATCCGGACTCTTCATGGGGATAATATCGGGCAGAATGTGGTCCTTTGTACCTGGCTCCACCAATCACCAAAGGGTTGTCCATCTCTAGCCTCAGGATGGGAACCACAAGGTCAGCAGTTCAAAGCACCAGCCACTTCACGGGAGAAAGACGTTCGTGTTTGCTCTTTAATTTTCTTCCTTTGCGTGGAACTGCAGTCTGAAGGCTGGAGCTGAGAACTGAAGACTGCCTGCGGTCTTAGGGCTTCATCAGCAAGGGCTTCAAGTCCTCCGCCCTCTCAGCAAGCAAGGTCGTGTCACCTACAGGTGAAAGGTTGCCAGTAAGCCTTCTTCCGATTCTGATTCCATGTTCTTCTTCATATGGTCCAGATTGAACAAGTCTGGTGAAAGGATACAACCTGACACCTGCCTTTCCTGATTGTGAGCCAGGTAGTGTCCCCTTCTCCTGTTCCTCTTGGTCTAGGTTCTGTATGAGCACCATGAAGTGCTCTTGAATTCCCATTCTTGAAATAGTATTCCTAATTTGTTATGACCCGCAGTCAAATGCCTTTGCATTGTCAAGAAAACACAAGTTAGCATCTTTCGGGTATTTCCTGCTTTGAGCCAAGGTCCATCTGACATTGACAATGATGTCCCTGGTTCCACGTCCCCTTCTGAACCTGGCTTCAATTTCTGCTAGCTCCCTGTCAATGTCCTGCTGTAATCATTTTTTAATTGTCTTCTGCAAAACTTTACTTGCGTCTGATATTAAGGATACTGTTCAGTAGTTTTTTCCTTCTGTTGAGTGACCTTTTTTTTGGACCGGACACACACAGTGGCGTAGCAGTTACATCATCTCCTGTCAACTTCTGAAGGGGCGAAGGGGTGGGGTCTAGCCTGTCAATCAGGTCACCGCTTGATGACCTCATTTGGACATGCCACGGAGATAAATAGCTCACTGGGGGGCAGATACACTTAACACACACTGCTTGTCTTCTTGTTGACAAGCCACGCGGAGACCCCTAATGGAACCAGAGCCCTGGAGCTGGAGGAGCCACGTGGAGACCCACGCCAGAGCTGAGATGCTTCCACCACCACTGGAGCCACAAGACTTTCCACCCACTAGCTAATGATTACCTGAATTCGGCATTATTGCATGTACTATGTGAGTCTGAAGAGGAAATTATAGACCAGTATCCGATATATGGGCTAATATCAGACTTATGAGCTGGACTGGGCTGGGATGTTTTCTTAATATGCAGTTATTCTTTGATATAAAAGTCTCTTACCCACATATGAGTGTCTGGATTTGTTTTTCTAGTCAACCCAGACTAACACACATGGGGATCCCTTCCAGTCGATTGGTTAGGCACCTGTCTTCCAAATGTCTTGGTGTACACTCGTCAATGAGTGCGTCCTGCGCTTCATCGGTGTGTTGAAACATTTCTGTTAGTCTTCTGTTGATTGCTAGAGGCTCCGTTTTTGTTTCATCTAATGCCTTTGGTGTAGCTTCCTGCAATATCATTTGTTCCTGATGATATGCTACCCCTTAAAGGGTTGAACATTTTCACTGTTTTCTGCTTGGGAAGTACTGAGTGTGTTCTTCCCTTTTGGCTTTCCGACTCCAGATGTTTGCTTATTTCATTATATTACTCGACGGTGTCTTCTCATGCTACCCTTTGAAATTTGATGTTAATGCTTTTGCTTCATCCTTTCTTCCATTAGCTTCAGCTACTCGGAGCTCAAGAGCGTTGCAGAGTCTCTTCTGATGTCCACTGTGATCTTTTCTTCCCTTCCTGCTTTTTTGACGAGTGTTGGCTTTCTTCACGTATGATATTCTTTTTTAATTAATTAATTCATTTATTTAAATCATTTCACGTATGATATTCTTTTTTTAAAAAAAGTTTTCTTAGGGGCTCATACAACTCTTATCACACTCCATACATGCATCAATTGTGTAAAACACATCTGTACATTCATTGCCCTCATCATTTTCAAAGCATTTGCTCTCCACTTAAGCCCTTTGCATCAGGTCCTCTTTTTCCCTCCTCCTTTCCTGCTCCCCCCTCCCTTCGTATGATCTTCTTGATGTCACCCTGCAACTCATCAATTCTTCAGTCATTAGAGTTCAATGCATCACATCTATTCTTGAGATGTGCTCATAATCAGGTAGAATCTACTCAAGCTTGTATTGTGGCTCCCGTGGGGCTTGTTTGAATTTTCTTCATCTTCAATCTGAATTTACATCTGAGTAATTGATAGTTTGTTTCAGAGTTGGCCCTTGGACTTGGCTTAGCTGATGATATTGATCTCTTCCCACAGATGTAGTAAATTTGATTTCTATGTGTTCCACCTGGTGAGATCCATATGGATCCTCTCCTTTGATGTTATTTTAAAAAGGAGTTTGCAATGAAGAAGTCATTAGTCTTGCAAAATTATATCACACCTCGTCTAGCTTTGGAGGCCATGTTTTCCAACTGCTGATCCTTCCTCTTTGCTTCCAATTATTGAATTCCAGTCACTACATCTTCAGCTCCCATAGTCCAGCCTCGAGCTTTTCTTGTTGGTGGTTTGTAGTTCCAAGGCTTTAACCATCTCTTAATTCCCAAAGCACTTATTGACATTCACAATCAGGAATGCTCCAAAATATGACTTACTGTATATACTCAAGGATAAGCCGGGGCCCCTAATTTTACCACAAAAAAACTGGGGAAACCTATTGACTCGAGTCTAAGCCTAGGGTGGGAAATGCAGCAGCTACTGGTAAATTGCAAAATAAAAATAGATACCAGTAAAATTACATTAATTGAGGCATCAGTAGGTTAAATGTTTTTGAATATTTATTTAGAGGAAAATCAGTAAACTCGCTCTGTAAGTGGAAACGAGGGTCAACAAAAACAATACGGTATCAACAGTAACTTTAACGGTACACAAACCTTAGCTCAGTCAGCAACCAAGCTAAAACACAAGAGTTAAAATCCTTCAAAACTGGATCCCTCCTCCTCATCTGCATGTCCAAACAGAGCTTCAGCTTGAGCTGGTGTGAGGTGATCAGCACAGACATTGTCGTCCTCACTGAGATCGCAGTCACCACCATCACTGCTGTCATTCTCATACCCAGCGCTGTCTTCACTGCCACCCACAGCACGACTAAGGCCACATTTCTTGAAGGTGCATTCTACCATGTCCTCTGGAATCTCTTTGTATGCATCACAAACCCATTTTGCTATTAATTCTCTTTTGGGCCTCATCAGATTTCCAACTTTTGTCAGTCGGGCTTGACCAGATGACATCCATTCATGCCACCTCTTTTGCACACGGTCTTTGAAAGGTTTACATAAACACACATCTAGGGGCTGCAATACAAATGTAAGCCCACCTAGACTATTGGCCAAAGTCATAAGCATAGCCAACACTGGGTCCACTGTATGTCTATCCAAGACCAGAGATATACCGGTACTTGCATTCAGCAATGCTTGGGCGGAGCAAGGAGGCCTGACCAAGCACGGGTAAGACTGTAAAGGCTACGTCATTGATCACAGCCCTGGAGAAGAGCAGGAGAAGAGTGGCTGACATTCATCTGACCAGGATGCGGTGCGCCCCAGGTACCAGCACACAGAAGCAGGCAGGTTCTTACCCAGTACGGCCCGGATGACAGAGGCTGCTGGGGTGCAGGAGAAAAGGAGAGCGGTGATATCAGCAGTCCTCGGACCACCCACAGAGGCTGCAGGCGCCCGCAGATGAGAGGAGAGAGCGGAGAACACCTGCACTGCACCGGAGAACAGGTAAGTGGGACACTCACTCGAGTGTAAGCCGAGGGGGGCTTTTTCAGCATGAAGATGTGCTGAAAACTCGGCTTATACACGAGTATATATGGTTATTTACTTTGAACATCGGAATGGGTTGCCTTTATGGCTGTTTTCCTTTAATTAGCTAAGGGTTTTTCTCATTAAAACGCTCTTGTTAGGTGTGGTCCAGTCAGTTCTGACTCATACGGATCTGTGGACAACCAGAAGCACCCAGTCCTGTACCGCCTTCCCAATTGTCACTGTGTCCACCTATCGCCCAAAGATTCCCTCTATTTGACCACCATGATGTCCTTTTCCAGGGACTGTCCCCCCTAATAACATGCCCAAAGTGTGTGAGACAACATCTCGCCATTGTTGCCTCTAAGGAGCATTCTGGGTGCCCTTTCTCCGAGACAGATCTGTTGGTTCTTTGGGTAGTGCACGGTATTTTTAATATTCTTTGCTGGCACCATTGTTTCAATGTACAACCCTCCTTTGCTTGTCCTTATTCGGTGTCCAATATTTTCATGCACCTGAGGCAATTGAAAATACTGTGGCTTGAGTTAGGCACACCTTAGTCCTAAAAGTAACGTCCTGTAAAGTAACCCTTTAAAGGGACCTTGCGCAGAAGATTTACCTAGTGCAATGTGTCCTTTGGCTCCTTGACCTCTGCATCTCTGAGCATTGGTTGTGGATTCAAGCAAGATGAAATCCTCCATAACGTCAATCTCTATTATGCGGCTGCTCCTTGGTCGAGTTGTGAGGGCTTGGTCTTCTCTCCATTGCATTGCAATCCCCACTGAATCCTGTGGTCCTTGATCTTCATCAGCAAGTGCTTCACGACCTCCTCACTTTCCGCAAGCAAAGTTGTGTCGTCTGCATATTGCAGATTGTTAATAAGCCTTCCTCCAATCCTGGCGTCAAGTTCTTTTTCATTTGGTCCAGCTTCTCTGATTATTTCCTCAGTATACAGATGGAAAAAGGATACAGCCCTGTCGCACACCTTTCCTGATTTTAAACCATGCACTATTCCCTTGTTCTGTGCAAAAGACTGCCTTGTGTCCATGTACAGGTTCTTCATGAGCACCATGACCTATTTGGGAATTCCCATTCTTCTCAAAGGTACCCATAGTTGATTATGATCCACACAATCAGGTACCTTTGCATACTCAATAAAATACACACAAAGTTTTTTTTTTTATATTCCCTGCTTTGAGCCAAGCTCCATCTAATACCAACAGTGGTACCCCTTGTTCCACGTCCTCTTCTGAATCCAATTTCACTTTCAGGAAGTCCCCTGCCAATGTACTGCTGCAACCTTTGTTGAATGACCTCCGGCAAAATTCCAGTCGCTTGTGATCTTGTGCAGTAATTTCTGCATTCTGTTGCATTGTTTTTCTTTGAAATGATTACATCTATTGATATCTTCCAGTTGGTTGGCCACGTAGCTGTCTTCCAAATGTCTTGGCACAGACGAGCGAGTACTTCGTCGGCTCGTTGAAACATGTCCGTTGGTATGCCATCAATTCTTGGAGCCTTGCTCTTGGCTGACGCCTTCGGTGTAGCTTGGACTTCTTCCTTCAGCACTATCACTTCCGGATCACATGCTATCTCTTGAAATGGTTGAGTGCCAACTATGTGTTGTTGTTTTTTAAGTGACTGTGCATTCTTTCTAATTTTTTTTATGTTTCCTGCATCATGCAACATTTTGTCCAGAGGATCTTTCACTGTTGCTGGGCTTCACTGTTTCATCCGTTCTTTCCATTCGAGATGTGCTGAGTGTGTTCTTCCCTCCTGGTTTTCTGACACCAGGTCCGTGCTCAGTTCATTGTCGTGCTTCACTTTGTCTTCTTGAGCTGCCCCTGATGGTTTGTGGTTCAACTCCTTGGGTCACGTCATCCTTTCTTTAGACCTCATTATAGAAAAGGGAGCATGTTTACTTCAATGTCAAATTTATCCAGTTTCCATGAATTCGAGTTTTTTCTTTCCTTTCTTTGGGTGGAAAAAAATGAATTATTGAAGCCTTACACCAGAAGAGAGTAAGGGAAACCTTGATGCGTGTCTGTCTGTGTGTCTGTCTCTCCTTCTCCCAGTCTCTCTTTCTCTCGCTCCCACTTCGTTTCCTCAACTCCTTGCTCCTTCTCTCGCTCTCTCTTTCTCTGTTTCTTGTTTCCCTCCTTTACACACATTTGGTTTTATTCTCTTTGCCTTAGAACAGTGGTTCTCCACCTTCCTGAAGCCGCGACCCTTTCAGATAGTTCCTCATGTGGTGGTGACCCCCCAACCATAATATTATTTTTGTTGCTACTTCATCACTGCCATTTTGCTACTGTGATGAATCACAATGTAAATATCTGATAGGCAGGATGTATTTTCATTGTAACAAATTGAACCTTATGAAAGCATAGTGATTCATCATAAAAACAAGATGTCATTATATATTGTGAAATATTTACTTCTAAAGACAAATCATTGAAATGTTGTCTTGAAGCATGGTGCAGCATGGGTAACAGTCTACACGCTAGGTACTCGTCTGTGGGCGCATCTCATGTGGGCAGACCCTCCTGTAGACGGATAGAGGAGCAGTGTCTCCGTTCCTAAGATCATCGGAAATATGTGCTTTCTGATGGTTGTAGGCGACCCCTGTGAAAAGACCGTTTGACCCCCCAAGGGGTCTTGACTCACAGGTTAAGAACCACTGCCGTAGACTATGGCTGAAAAACCTAAGCAAGTGAAGAATGTCTCATACATGTCTTCACGCGGTGACACACTTATTGACTTGCTCTAACAAAACAGGAGAAGAAAAACAAGTTTGTCCCCAAGTGATTGCAGACACAGTTTTGTCTTTTTTTAAGTTTTTAATTAATTAATTAATTTATTTTTTGGCTATTTTGTCTTAAGAACAGCCTTGCTGTGTTTGAGACAGGGTGGGATTACAACTTGCCTTGGCCACTCCCCCGCTGTGTGATCTTGAGCGAGTGACTCAACCTCTCTGTGGTTTTCTTCCGTCTGCTAGGGAAACGCCATTCCATGGAACCGTGGAGATGGAGTGAGCTGATCTGCGTAAAGCAGTTAGAATTGTGCACGGCCTCCTTGCAAGTGTTCAATAAAATGTTACCTAAAAATTATCACAGCATTTGGTGTCTTGATTGTTTAAGAGCATAGCTTGGCACATGTTTCTTTTCTTCCTTTAAAAGGAATTATTTATGCTGTTACTGACAAGCATGAAAGCGCACCTGGTAAAGAGAAAAACCCCCCTCCCACTGCTCCCCCACCCCCATCACTCACTTCCACTCCACAATGCATCTTGGTTTCATAGCAACCATGTGGAGATGCCTCATGCCCTTGAATCCCTGGTGGTCCCTATTGATGGACCTTTGGGTGCAGTGCTGTGAAGCGTTTATAAGCTCAAGCTATTTTCGAGAACAAAACCAATAGTAAAGAGAAAACGTAAATGATGGAGGCAGCCAGTAGCCAAACTAACAAAACAAACCACCTCTTGCTCTTGAGAGAAAGCAGGCCTGGGATCTGCTTCTGAAAGATCAGCCAATGAAAACCGTGGGATGCGCAACCCCCTGGAGCAGGCAGGACCCCACAGCATCGACTCAAGAGCAAGAGCTGCCGAGTGCTAACCGTTTGGAACCCTGCAGCCTGAGTGTCCAGGGACAGTGCTGCACTAAACACGCGAGGGGTCGCCATGAGTCGGCGCTGACTCAATGGGAGCTGGCTAAGGAAATGGCAAGTTCCTTCCCTCCCAAGTCCCCTCCTGCTGTCCCCTCAGTTTGGCATGCCATCCTCTGGGTTTCCCACGACAAGCCCCTTCTCATCCATTGGAGCTGGGCTTCTTGGTGAGGTCACTGGCGGCTCACAGCATTGGACACACCCTGGCCGTTTTCATCTGCTTGCTGGTTGATTCTGTTAATTCAGCCAGTGGTTCCCAAGTGTCTTGGGATGCTTGTCCACTCTTACAAATTAAGGGCTCCTAAGAGCTTTTGGTCTACGTGGCTCACATCTGTCGAGACTTAGGTTGACAAATTTTAAATATATACATTAATTCATTGGAACTCAGCAACAAGACACCACGTGTGTTAGCATAAATAGCCTGTTTTTATGGAAAAAAATAACTCATGTCTGAAACAAAAGCATGTAGCGAGTCATGTGACATTGCTTCACATCTTGTAAATCTCTTTCACGTCTGGTTCTAGAGACAGGACATTGAATCGACATATTACATATGATGTGTGGGCATCTCAGTTCAGGTTCATAATGTGGCTCAAATAACCGAGTGACTGGTATTTCTAGAACCATTTTCCCCTCCTCATTCGTTTGGGTCTTCAGGAGCTGTTGGCATCAACCCAGGGGAACCTCGTGGAGTCAGGCATTGCTTGGAGATAGTGTGGGCTCAGTTGGGTCCAGATCACCCCAATAAATGGAATATTGCCATCAAGGGAGTTGCAAGCACATTTTGGGGGCTTCTCAGTACCTAGAAAAGTTATGCTTACACCCTACTGTCATCTCCTAAGTGTTCACTTGTCCCTTGAATAACATTTGAAATATGGAGAGGTTGGCCACAATGCGACTGGAAAAGTAGTGCTGTTACACTTGTTGGGCATCAGGTTGCCTCCAACCTTCGATGTGTGAAAAGTTCAGTGTCTGGGAAGCACCATGAAGTGAGGTTCACAGGGAAGTAACAAAGCCCGCATGGGTGGAGCACACCAGCCGGTGTGATCACGAGGTGTTGATGGGATCAGTTATCAGGAGGACTAACAACAGAAACGTGGGTGAAGGGAGACAGCAGATGGTGTAAGACATGAAACTAATAACAATTCATAATTTATCCAGGGGTTACAAGGGCGGGGGGAGGGGAGCTGATACCAAGGGTTCAAGCAGAAAGAAAATGTTTTGAAAATGATGATGGCAACCTAGGTACACATGTGCTTGATACAATGGATGTATGGATTGTTATAAGAGCTGTAAGAGCCTCTAATAAAATAATGTCTGAAAAAGAAAACAGAATGAGGTTCTGTTTGTATTGTCTTCTAGGACTCCATAACAAAGCTGGGGGGTGGGGGGGCGGGCTTTAAGCAAGAGACATTTCTTGTTTCACAGTTCTGGAGGCTAGAAGCCTGGATTGAGGGGCTCCGCAGAGCTGTGCTCTCTCTGAGGCTCTCAGGCAAATTCTTCCTTGCCTCTCCCAGCCGGTGGTAGCTCCAGGCAAGTCCTTGGCTGTGGCTGCCTCACTCCAGTCTCTGCCTCCACCTTCCTAGGCGACCTTTCTTCCATGTCGGGGTGTCTCCTTCTTTGCGTCTCCGTTTTCTGGTTTTATACGGCGTAACGGACTAAGCATTGAGCTGCTAGCAGCAAGGTCACTGGCTCCATCCCACCAGTCACTCCTTGGGAGGAAGATGAGGGTGTTTGCTCTAGTGAAGATTTTGCGTCTCAGAAACCCAAAGGGGCAGCTCGGTTCTGTCCTAGGAGACAGAGTTCACTTGATGGCAGTGAATTTGGTTTTGCTTTGGCTCGATGTCCTATGAAAGAAGGAAACACAAAAACGAAAAACCCCCAATCCCTTCCCACTGAGTTGATTCCACCTCATATGACAAAGTAGAGCTGCCCCTCTGGGTTTCCAAACAGTCAGTCTCCATGAGACCATGTGTGAGGCTGGGTTGTCTAGAGAAACAATCCCAGGGCAAACAAACACTCAGAGGCGTCTAAGAAAGAACTGTGTGTCAAGAAGTAACTGCATATCCAGAGAGCATCCCAGCCAATCCACTTCAGGTCCCTGGGTCCGATGCCCGCCAGAGTCATCTTCAGACTCATGTGGCCGCAGGCAGATGCTGCAGAAAGATGACTCGGGATGTGGGGCGGTCACAGGTCAGTGGATGCAGAGTCACGGGGACCCCAGGTCGGTTGCACCATAGCAGGGCACCGACCGCTCCAAGGTGGGATCCCAGGGTCAGCGGCCCCCACGCAGCCGTCCCTGGAGGCAGACAGAGGCCAAGGATGAAGGTAAAGGGCAAGAGAGGAAGGAGAAGTAAGTCCTCACTCTTTCTCTTGTTGAAAAGGCCCCACCCCCAAGGAGGCGTCATGAGGCTGGAATCTGACTGACAGGCTGGACTCCACCCCTACGCTTTCCCCCAAAGTCAAGTTGACTTAGAATCCACCTGTCACAGAGCAGAATGCCTCGTCTTTCTGTAGCGTCTGGCTGGTGGATTCATACCATAGCAACCTTGTGGTTAGCAGGCCAATGTGTAACTGGCTACACTATGCATAAAGACCAACCAAGCCAGCAAATCAAACCCACTGGCATCGAGTCGATGCGACACCCAGTGGTCCTCTCGATAGGACAGGGTAGAACTGCCCCTGTGGGTTCCCGAGATTAACTGTTCACAGAAGTAGAAACCTCCGTCTTTTCCCCTCGGAGCGGCTGCTGGTTTCGAACTGCAGACCTTGTGGATCACAACCCAGGTCCTAACCACCAGACCAACCAGGGGTCCTTTGCACAGAGACCGACCAAGGAAAGGACAGCCATGTGTGACCCAAAGCAGATGGTGTCGAGAAAGGGGCCCCCTTCAGCATCTTTGGAGAGAGCCTGGCCCTGCTCCCAGGTTGATATGGAGTCCCAGCCTCAGAGGGTGGGTGACCAGCAGTTTCTGGTGTTTAAGGCCACCCGCTGTATGGTGCAGGCAAACTTGAACTTGAGTCGTACTCGAGTTAGGACAAACAACACTTACGACGGGCTGTTATCTGGTTTTGTCTGAATTATGTTTCCCTTAGTACTGTGCATGACACGCGGCGTTGTAGTGGATAACTTGCTGATGTTAAAATGCTCAGGTGTTCACTCACAGATGATTGATGCTATGATTTCTAAAGATACTAACAACCAAAGGCAGTCGTCGTGAAAATGAGAGGTGGGGTGGGAGAGGAGGTATTCGACTTACGTCGGAACTGACTGACAATGGAGCCGTGGGAAGGGAACCCGGTCCTAAGTGGCTGCCACCTGTATTTTGTGGTGTGATGCGGCGCTCAGAAAAGAACACAAAGCCGTTCATGGCTTTCTGCTTGCTTGCTGGATAGTAAGGTTACCCTCCATTAGGTTGATTATTTTACAGTTTACAAAGCGTTTCTGCATACACCATTAAACAAATATTTACTGACAGCATGGACTTCTCATGAGAACAGAGCATTCCTTAGAGAAAGGCCCACCAGCCTAATGGCAGAAGCCCAGAAAGGTGAAGGACATGTCCAAGGTCAGGCAGCTCGTGAAGGGCAGCACCGGGTCCCTTAGGTCCTGTGTGGGTAAAGCTGCTGCTTTGAAGCATCCTTGTGAAGAAGTATCTCCTTTACAGGTAAGCACACGCACAAACTAAGTGTCGCCTCCCTTTCTAGTTAGGGGTTGGTTCTAAGACACCACACAACCATCCAGCCTCAGTAGACATAGAGACACAGTTCAAAGGTGGCGCTGCTCTCTCTGGAGTTTAAGAACAGGCCACGGAGCTTTCTGGAATGAGTGTGTGCTCATACAATTGACTGATCGCCCCTCAGAGGGGAAGTCCAAGATACTTTATTTGACCAAGAAAACATTAGCACCGAGACTTATCCTCAGGACATATCAGAGGCAGCAGACACGGCCAGGCCAGGTTCCACAACACCACTGCTATGTGGAGAATGTTTGGAAAGCAAGGCTTATTCCTGGCTCTGCTGCCTCTGCCTGTGATGCCGCTTTGCCTGCGCCACTGAGCATCAGTCAGGGGCTGGGAGCGGAAGTCGACGGCATCCTCGAGCCCTCTGAGAGCTGCGCCAGCCTGGCTTGGGATTCACCGGATCACTTAGTGCCTCCCAAGATGCCCATGGTTTCCTGGGCATGGAGCCAAATAATTTGGGCTCAGATGCCCACTCTGTTAGGCTTTAGCTAGAACCCCCTGGGCATCAGAAATGGTGAAGTGCTACAGGACTAGCTGGAAAGTTGGCGCTTCCAACCCAGTCACGGGCGCGCTGGAAGGAAGGAATGCCTAAGAGGACACAGCTAGGAAAACCCCGTGGACCAGATCTGTTCCGCACAGGTGGGATCACCTGAGTCAGCCTGGAGCCTGGTTCGGTCCGGTTAGCTATTTAGCTGTCTGACGGTAGTGAAGTTACTTAGTACGTCTGAGACAGATGGTTGATTTAGAAATTGGGATGGATCCGAGACTACCACTCCCATAGAACTGGTCTGAGGATCAAGTGTGATCATGGATGGACCATATTCTGGAAATCGCGGAACCAGGAGAAGGGCCAGGGCTGGGATTACCTGGGTTCCTGACCTCTGACCTCTCTCTGGTTTCTGGCAGAATCGTGCCTTTCAAGCTTCAGGTCTTTCATCAGTGAAGAGAGGAGGGGAGAAGCTGATGGTGATGATGATGGTGTGTTTTCAGGATTCGTTGGGTTGTTAGGCAGAAAGTAAATTCAAAGCAGCAAAAGAAAGGGCTGAGGCGATTGGCTGGTATGACAGGGGCATGTAAGGATGGCACAGCTGGAC
Organism: Tenrec ecaudatus; assembly: GCF_050624435.1. Taxonomy (NCBI): domain Eukaryota; kingdom Metazoa; phylum Chordata; class Mammalia; order Afrosoricida; family Tenrecidae; genus Tenrec; species Tenrec ecaudatus. The sequence continues at coordinate 12,423,037 of NC_134535.1, read as the reverse complement.
CCCGGGCTCCCACAGCTGGGGGCTTCCTCTCTGCAGCTAGAGAAGAGAGCACTGGTAGCCCCAACTTCACGGTCTCCCAGCTTGACAATCCAGCCCGACCCCATTCCTGAGCCAGGGAAAGAGGCACAGAGCACTGGAATTCTCCATGTCAGATCACCGGACTGCCCAAAGGCCTGGCGCCTGGGTGACATCGGGACCACATGCAGCACCTGCTACTGGGAGCCGAGCCTGACTCCGAGCGACCCTACAAGACGGAGAACGAAACAAGGAAACATGGTTAGAGACGCACCAGCCTCATCCTTCTCTCCTGCAGGGCAGCTGGTAGGTCTGAACCGCCATACGTTCCGTTCGCCGACAACTGCTTAACCCACCGCACCACCAGGAATCCGCAGGATCACCTAGCGTTCTCCCAAAGGGAAAAAAACCCCAAAAGAATGGAAACATTTTCTTCCTAGCAGGAAAAAAAAAAACCCTAGAGACCAGTCCCCTATAGCACACACTCCAAAATCTCAGCTCGGTGCCAGGCACATTGGATGTAAGGAAACGCCATCATTGGATTACTAGTCCCTCCAGGAGCTTTCCAGGACCGGTCCATCCCTAATTTTTATAAAGCAAAGCCGACGGAGCGTCGTACTCTAGCCGGTCCACTGGGGGGCGGTGTCAGTTCGGTGGCAGGATTCCCGCCGCCCGTGGCCTCGCGGGCAGGTCCGTCCAGTGCGGTCGATGCCACTCACGTGCCGCCGCCGCGCCGCCTTTGCTGTGTGCTGCCCAGAGGCTGATCGGGTTTCAGCGGACCTTGTGGATCGATAGAGATTTAGTGGAAAGGGCTGCCGGTGTGCTTTTGAAAGTTGCCTGGCGCTGTCCAGTCCGTTCTCAGCCACCCTCTCTCTATAGAGCGGAGCAAACCCCCTGCTTCCCCGACTTTCTGTCAATCTGTCCTCCAGAGCGCCGTTATCTTCCAGCGCGCTGCTGCAGCCCCGGGTCCCTTCTGAAAATCAGCCCCGAGCATCCTGCGGGCGACAGTGCCAACGTATTGGGGGTCTCCACCAGCCAGGGGCTTGAGCACAGCAGCGGATGGCAGTCCTGTCGCTGGCTTCCTCTGGTGGAGGAATAAAGGAGGGGGTGGAGGACGGTCGTTAAATGCCCCCTAAGGTTAAAAGCCTGCACTTGCCCTTCCTGTTGATTCCCCATGGGAAGGTTTGACCTCCTTAGACAGGGGTGGGGGTGGGGGTGGGGTGGACTAGCGGCACGTCTGCTGCTCCGTGATGGTGCAGGGAACAGAAGGGGCATTGGCTGTTGCCAGACAGGCTCTGGGGTTGTGGGAAACGGAGACATTCTGAGTCCTCTGAGGGCCCAGAGGATGGGTTAGAATCCGTCTATGCCTCAGCAGAAGGGACCCCTGCATGGCCCTCGAAGGAATGTGTGGAGCTTAGACTCAGACGGTGAGCGATAAGGGCATAAATTGGAGGCACAAGAGCAGACTGAGCAGAGGCATGAAGCAAGAGTACACGGGAGTATCTGGGGACAGGGGACATTGAGAGGATACACAGGACCAGGCAGTGTCTCCCTGTGCTGTCCATAGGGTCCCTCTGCGTCTGAACAGACCTGACAACTTGGAAGCCATTCTTACACGGAGCAGCGACGCCACCACCCCGTGCCCAGGGAGAGCCATTCACAGGAACCAGACGGAATTCTAGGACATGGCTAGCGTCCTTCTAACTGAGCCGAAGCGATAGTTAACTCCCGCAGTGCGACCCTCTAAGATGCTATTTTTGCACAACCTTCTCGTGCTTTGAAAAGACTAATGAGAATAGGTTCAAGGGAAAGAGATCCAACTAGGCCCGAGAGATCACAGACTCTGCTCCACTCTATGCCAGATTTGGACGTGTAAAAATGGCCGGTGACGTCAGACTGCACCTACCTTCACAAGAGGGGATGAGACTCATCTCAGCTGATACCTAAGCAGTGGAGGTGGGACATACTGCCCCTCTCCCACCTTTTTACCATTTCTGACCCCAGCCACCCCTCTCACGGTCCCCGCTGGACTGGGGAACTCACTGCCGTGGCCACCCAGCACTCTCACAAGGCACCGGGCTGCAGTTCCCCTTTTGCAATATCTAGCTTTCACAGGTGTGTGAGCTGATCACAACATCACGGTTTGGGCCCCAAGGCCCCTTCATCCTCCAAGGGACATCCTTGTTTGTCAACGCTTGGATGAGGACTTGTGCTGAAGACTGGCTCCGTGCCATACGTCATGTGGTTTCTTGACTTTGGCTTCCAGGGGTTGTGGATTGTGGATTCAAGAAAAAGGTCCATGTTTTATTTTCTCCACGATGTTGTCCATCGGTCCATTGATGAGGACCCTTGTTTGCTCCACATTGAGTTGCCATCTGTAGTCCCCAATGCTCAGCAGCAGGCGCTTCAAGTCCTCCGGCTTTCAGCAAGCCAGGTTGTACCACCTGCACATGGCAGGCTCCTAAGCCCTCTTCCGATCCCGAAAGCATGTCCAATGTGCGTGACAACGCTGTGTTCTTCCTCATACCAGCCATGTTGCAGCATGCATCGAGACTCCACTTCTACTGTCTGAGTCTTATTCCACGGTATGTATGTGACACATTTTGCTTACCTGTTCATCCGTTGATGGGTATTTTAGGTGGTTGCCATCTGTGGCTCTTGTGAATAGCCCTTCTACGAACATTGATGCACAAGCCTCTTTCTGAGTCTGTGCTGCAAGCACCTAGATGTCTAGGTGTTGAATTTCTGGGTCATAGGATGCTTCTGTTTTTGGTTTCTTAAGGGATCTCAGCACTGTTGTCCAGAGGAGCTGTATCATTTTTCTTTTATTTCATTCCCACCAGAAAGGGATAAGAGTTCCATTGTTATTTTCTGGGTTTGGTTTTTTTCCCAGGACAAACAAGCAAGACCTCACTTAGCCGTCCTAGTGGGAGAGTCATCGTACCTCTTTGTGGTTTCTGTGTGTGTCCCTCTGATGGCTAATGATGCTGGCCGTCATTTCATGGGCTCGGTGGCCATTGCATAGTCTCTTTGGTGAAATGCCCACTCACATTCTTGCCTAGGTAATGACTGGGGTGTGTGTTTGTTAAGCTGTCAGCGTTTTCATCATTTTGGGTTCTTGGATTTCTTTTATATGACTTCCAGACAGCCACGGGGTTGGTAGACGGTCTTTTCACGTTTCTTATAAAGACTTCCTCCCCCCCCCCCCAGCTCTCTTGTTCATTTATTGAATAAATGGTAAGACAGGATACAATGCAGGAAAGACACCAACACTCTTTTCGCATCTGGCTGAACAAAAGCACAGTCATTTTCTCTCCTCTGCGTGCTCCCTCCCCCGTCCTCCCCTTCCCCCAGTTTCAATAGTCCCAGTCATGCCAGTTTAAATCTTGAGGTTCTTGAATCAGGAGTATCCGTGGAAAAGGATGAGCAGTAAGACCTAATCCTGGCCTCCTCTAAGTTCCAGGAAGAAGAACATCAGGTCCAGTCAAGGGGCAGGCGTTGCATTTGGTGGTCTTTGAAGGGGTTGCCTACTCCCTGCCTTGCATTCAAGGCCCCAGGGAAAGGGAGGGCAGAAGAGGATGACCAGGTCCAAGCTGCCCAGGTCACTATGTTAGAAGCATGGTCTGTTCATCAAGGCAACGTTTCCAGAGAGCGCTGCTCCAATTCTCCAGTAGTGAGCAGGGGACTCGTATAGATTAGGACCTGAAGGCCAATGTATCCCTGAGGAAAAATCCAGAAGGGAAATTCAAGAAGCTTTTGAGAAAGGAGGGCCAGAACAAGGCTGTGGAACAAACACACAGCAGGCTTCGGCAAGGCTGCAGAGTGTCTCTCTCAAAGGCAGGAGCGTTCCCACCCGCCAAAGCTCAGGTCCCACCTTTAGGCAAGAAAGAAGCAGAGTTTGAAAACGGACTCATTTGAACTCAAGTCTCAGCTATGCACTTCAGATGCTAGGTCCAGATCTATCCTTTCACCTAACGGGCACAGAGCCTGGACACCAGGCGGTTCTGTGGGGAAACTGATGTTCAAGGAGGTAACATTCCATTTGGATACATTGTTGCCATTGGGCCCCCTGGCCTAGGGAAAGCAGCTAGGTCTTTTGCCTGGGAGACTCCCCCCTCTAAGAAATGGGACCAAAGCCTTGGCTACATTGCCATTCATCCCTGAAAGGTTATTGGGTTTAGACCCAGGTACCAGTTGACTTCGCAAAAGGAGATGGGTTGACACCCCACGGGCCTGCAGAAAAACCCAGGGGTGCAGCAGCTGACCTGGAAAAATCAACGCCACAAGGGCCTAGTGGACTGCCAGGCCTCAACAAGGTAGCTGGACTTGGACCCGGCAGGTCAGTGGCCCTTGGGAAATTAGATGTGCTGGGGCCTAATGGCCTAGGGGGTCTTGGGAAAATTGCCAGAGACCAGCAGACCTTTGAGAGGTAGAGAGGTGTGAAGCCAATGAGCCAGAAGACTGAGAGAAGGCCATTGAGTTCAGTCCCCCTGAACCTGTCCCCCTCAGGAAGGGATTGGCATTGTCCCCAGAGGGCCAGTTGACCTTGACCAGGAGCCCATGATAGTGGAGATGAATTTGGTACTATAAAGCCACTTCCCCAAGAGTCAAGGATTCTTGTCATGGAAGAAGGGTTTGTGCTCACGTTTTTAGAAGTTTGTGAGAAAGAAGCTGAATTTTCTCCTGAAAGACCTGCTGAGCTTAGAATGGGGCAAGATCCAGGCCTTGAAGCCCAGCCATTCCTAATTTAAGACCAGGTCCTGGGCCCAAGAGGCTCCCACCTGCTCTGGTGAACAGATTAGGGCCCAGCTCTAGGCCATCAGCTCTTGGTTTAACCCAAGACCTTAACCTTGAAACATGCCTGACCTGGCATGGGTACCCAAGAAACCTGATCTCAAATCGGGACTTGGTCCTGGACCAAGACCAACTGGCTTAGGATTCGGAGGACCATTCCCAGAGGTCAAAAGGACACCTACTCTCAAGTTGGGCTCAGGTTCAGCACCCATGGTGTCTCCACTTCTTGAGTCAGGGCCTGCTCCCAAGAGACCACCTGACCTTGAGTTGGACATTGGACCTGGGCCTGGGAGACCACCTAACTTTGGATTAGACAGAGACCCTGGGCCCAAAAGGATCCTTGCCCTGGAGTTCAGAACTGAGCCTGGACCTGGACCTGGACCCAAGAGGCCACCAGACTGTGGGAAAGAAACTGCACCTGCTCCAGTGAGATTCATCCCGCTTAGAATGGAAGCTGTACTCAAGTCATGAGCACCAGCAGGGAAGGGTGCTGGATTTGAAGCCCACAAGCCTGATGGAGTCAGAAAAGGGGAGGGGTTCCTTGGAAATGGGGCCAGATTCTCACTAAGAAGCCAGCCGTAGTGAGGAAGAGATCCGATTTGCCCTCAGCCAGAGATCTGTGCTCAGAACAAGACCCCCTGTACCCCAGGGAACCCCAGGTGTGTGTTTGACAAGGACTGCAAAAGGTCTCTCCAGGTGCCACTATCATGACCCTAATTCTACCTTATAAATCTCCCTAGAGCAGAGCATGGGCATGGGGGGTACAGAGAAGAGCTGGAATCACAGGGAATACAGGACAGATAAAACCCTCAGGACCAATATTGAAAGTAGCCATACAAGGAGGATAAGGGGAAGGGAGTGGGTGAGAGGGAACCGGTCACAATGAGCTATCTATATCCCCCTCCCGGGGGATGGACAATAGACAAGGGGGTAAAGGGAGATATCGGACAGTGCAAGACATGAGAAAATAATAATTTATAAATTATCAAGGGTTCATGAGGGAGGGAGGGAGAAAATAACGAGGAGCTGATACCAAGGACTCAAGTAGAAAGAAATGTTTTGAGAATGGTGATGGCAACATATGTACAAATGTGCCTGACACCATGGATGGATGGATGGATTGTGATGAGTTGTACGAGTCCCCAATAAAATGATTAAAAAAATAAAAGTCTCTCCAGGTGGATGCTATGATGCCCCAGCTCAGCGCAGGGTGCCCCTGCTGGTGTGATGCAGCTCTCCCTGGAGGGTTCCAGCTAACCCGTGATGTGATGAGCATCAGTCTCCCCCTGAAGCTCAATCAGCACCCATTCTGCCAGCCCTGGAGGCCCCCAATGGCAATGGCAGTCACTGAGCAGGGCACCATACGGCCAACGGGCTACTGGTATTGTCTTGTGATGAAGAGGTTTTTGCTTTTTTTAAGTTTTAAAACATTTATTTATTTGGTCATTTTATTGGGGGTTCATACAGCTCTTATCACAAATCTAGCCAGATTTGTGAGGCAGAATTGGGATCATGATAGGGGGGGGGGCATTTAGGAACTAGAGGAAAGTTGTATGTTTCATCATTGCTACTCTAAACCCTGACTGGCTCGTCCCCTCCCCATGACCCTTCTGAAAGGGGTGTCCAGTTGCCTACAGATGGGTCTTTGGTCCCCAATCTGCACTCCCCCTCATTCACAATGATTTGATTTTTTTGTTCTTTGATGCCTGATACCTGATCCCTTCGACACCTCGTGATCACACAGGCTGGTGTGTTTCTTCCATGTGGGCTTTGTTGCTTCTCAGCTAGACGGCCGCTTGTTTACCTTCAATCCTTTAAGACCCCTGGTGCTATATCTTTTGATAGCCGGGCACCATCAGTTTTCTTCAACACTTTTTCTTATGCGACAATCTGTACTTTCTATGAGGTTCCACTCATTTAGGCGGTCTTTTTGCTCATTTGTGCTTTTGCTGCCATGTTAGGTAAGTCGTTGTTTAAAGTTAGGCTTGACGATATTGTCCTTACTTGTTCTAAGAACTTTATGGTTTCCGTTTGCATATTTAGGCCCTTAAATACATTTTTAATTTGTTTTTGTGAGCAGTGTGAGGAAGGATCTTACTTCATCCTTCTTTTTTCCCCTACTTCATTATTCTGCATGTGTAAATCCAATTTTCCATCACCATTTTTTTAAATCACCATGAATCAGAATCAACTCAATGGTAGTGAGTTTTTTTTATTTAGTTATTTATTGAAGAGACTCTTTTTCCCCCCACCAAATGGACTTAGCACCCTTGTCAGGAATCAGTTGACCTATTCTGGGATCCTCAATTCTATTCCATTGGTCTCTGTTTATTGTTATACCAGTACCAGACTAATTTGATTACTGTAATTGTATAGTGTGCTTTAAAATAATGAAGTGTGAGTTCTCCTACTTCATTCCCCCCGCCCTCTCTTTCAACATTGCATTAGCTACTCAGGGCCTCTTGCTTTCCCATATAAAGTTGAGGATTGATTTTTCCCCCAATTTATGTAAAGAAGGCTGTAGGAATTTTGAACAAATTGTACAGAGTCTATAGATCACTTTGGATAATATTGAAATCTTAACCATATTATCTTCCAATCCATGAGCATAGGACATCTTTCCATTTAGTCCAGTCTTCTTTAACCTCACACCAGTGTGTAATAGTTTTCATTTATAAGTCTTTCATATCCCTGGTGAGACTTATTCCTAGGAATTTTATTCTTGTAGATGCTATTACTACTGGAAGCATTTCCCTGTTTTTCCTTTCAGATTTCTCCTTGTTGGCACGTAGAAACCCAAATGATTTCTCTTTGTTGACCTTGTACCCTGAAACTTTGTTGAATTCCACTATCAGCTCTAGAAGTTTCCCCAGAAATTCTTTGGGATTTTCTATGCATATAAAATAAAATCACCTGAACACAGAGATAATTTTACTTCTTCTTTTACAAGAGTGACCCCTGTAAGGTCTCTATGAGTCAGCATTGACTCAACGGCAGTGGCTTTGTTTATACAATGTGGATCCGTTTCTTTTTCTTGTCTTATGACTTCGAATACAATATTGAATAGGAATGTTCCAATTTTAAGGGAGAACGCTCTCAATCTTTCTCCATTAAATATAATATTGGATGTTGACTTTTTATGTGCATCCTGAATCATACTGTGTTAGCCAGGGTGGAACATCAACAGTCAGTAGCACTGGGAGTTCAGCAAAGCAGACACCAATTGGATCTCAGACTCAAGTAGTGCAGTGAAGCAGGTCTCGAAGGAACCTCAAGCTGTAGCTGCACAATTCACGGGTTGGTTCGGCCCAAACGTAGTGCAGCACACGGTCGAGGCAAAGAACTAGCTCAAGCAGTAGCATACTGGTCCGATCACCAGGGAGGAAGAGATGAGATGCTGACCTCGGGAAGACTTTATCTCCATCACCCTCTAATTAAGCTGTGACCTAATTAAACTCTGCCCACATGTTCCTATGGGGTCCTAGTTGGCACAATAAACCTATCACACCTACTGAACAATTTCCCTTCTATTCCAGTCTCCTTTGTAGTTTTCACCAAGAATGGATGTTGGATTTTATCAAGTGTTTTACCTGCATCCATAGAGATGTGATGTTTTCCCCTTTGTTCCACTGATGTGGTGTATTACGAAGGTTGATTTTCTCACGTTGAACCATCCCTCCATTCCTGGTATCAACTCCACTTGGTCACATACATGACTCTTGTCATATGCTGCTGGATTCTCTTCACTCGTATTTATTTTTGTTGGGAATGTTAGCATCTGTAGTCATAAGAAATGCCAGCCTGTAGCTTTTCTTGTGGTATCTTTGCTATGTTTGGAAGGTTCTTTATTTATATGACTTTTTTGGTGATTAAAAATTATGTTTTCATTCCTCTGGGTAGTAATCGAATGCAAATTATTTACTTTGGCCCTACGTTGTATGTCTAACACCTGTTTCTGCAGAGTCAAAGCCAACTCACAGTGAGTTGGGAAACCTATCGGGTTCCCAAGGCTACAGACTGTACGGAAGTGTGCTGCCACATCTCTGTCCCACCGAGCTGCTGGTGGATTTCAGCTCGAAGCTGGTTGCTTTAACCACTGTGCCACCAGGGCTCCTCATTGTATTTGTAGAAAGAATCCAACATCATTTCATTCCCTTCTGACAGATAGGCAGCGGTGCGAAACTGACCTTCGGCCCTTTCTTCACAGTACGGACAAATAGTTTTAGAGTGATCATGCTAAGGAGATGATGCTAAACAGATTATTCTATGACTCTTCCTTTGGTTGAGGCATGTCATGAGTTCAGACTGGCCTTTCCCTCTGTTAGAGCTCCTGGTGGCACAAACAGTTAAGCACTCTGTGACTGGCTGAAAGACTTATAATTCAAATTCACCTGGAGACACGGCAGTTGAACGTCCTGGTTATCTGCCTCTGAGAGGTCACGGCCCTGGAAAACCCCACGCGGCGGAGTTCCGCTCTGACACACAGGGGGCTGCTGTGGGTCAGCGTCTACTCTGCCATAACTGGTTGGTTGGTTTCCCTTCAGTGGGTCCAATGGGACAAATTGCCCCCTGCCTTTGTACTCGGGTGCCATGGTATACGTTGGGCTGCTAAGCACAAGGTCAGCAGTTCACAACCACCAGGCTCTCCACGAGAGAAAGATGAGGCTTTCTACTCCCATAAAGAGTGAGTTTCAAGCCCACAGGGGCTCCACCCTCTCCAGTAGGGTTGCTTTGAGTCAGAATTGACTCGATGGCAGCGTTTGCTTTGGAGGGCTTTTTGCCCCTGAACATGAGTAGTGTTTGGTTCTGCATTGGGAGGTTTGCGATCAGGGGTCAAAAGGACCCTACTGGTTTAGCGATGCCTCCGAGCAAGTGACAGAAGCTCTCTGTGGCCAAAGATGCTTCCAATTGGAATCTTTGCTGACACCCCACACCACCCCCAGCTTTTGTTGAGAAGTGGAAAACTTTTAAAAACACAAGGAACGATAGGTCTTGAAGCTTCCTGCTGGAGACTCCCTGGATCTAGTCCAGCAACACTAGTGAGGCGGACCCTCCACTGGGTCCTCCTTGGTGACCTGCAGAGAGAGAGAGAGAGGACACAGGGTTCCAGGTCTTTGTCTCTGTGCTCCACGCTGCTGCTGGGGCTGGACTTCAAGGAGAGAAGCCGAGTCTCCAGCACAGCCGCACGGAAAGGGAAAGCCAGAAATAGGCTTCTGAATCAAGCAGTAGCTCAGCTGAACTAGTTAAAAAGAAAAGAAAAAAATAGCCTGCCTGGGGCCCTGTGCTCTTTTTAGAACCATGGCATCAAATTGCCAGCACAGCCTCTGGAGGACGAGCGGGGCAGCCCCGAGTTCATGTGCAGGCTGACCAGCCCTGCACAGGACGGCCAGGACACTCAGTCCCACAACGGGAAGAACTGTCACCCACGTCATGGGATGGAGACACAGGTGACTGGAGGTGTGCTTTGCTGAGACCGGGCTCAATGACAGCGGTAGCACAATCGTGTTTTTTAATTAAAAGGAAGCAAAGCAAGTCATTCCAGAGAGTACCTGTGTCTGTTTGTTTGTTTGGGGGAGGGGGGCTCCTTGCTGGCCCTGCCTCTGCAGAGGGGCCTGGGCCTGGGCTGGAGATGGGGGGCTTCATTCTCTGGCCTTATAGATTGAATTCTACAAGAGTTCCCTTGCTTTGGGCTGGCGGACCTCCGCTGAATGAAGGCATGTTTAATGTATTCCATTGTCTTTGCTGGTGACAGAGCAGCCTGTCCCAGCACGTTTCCAAGCGGCTCTTTGTAACCCTGAGAGAGCAGCTCCTCCCTCCTCCTCTCGGAGTAGGAAGGAGAGGGATTTATTGCAAAGGGCTGGTGATTAAGGAGTGCTGAGCTTCTGCACGCTCCCGCTGCGGGAAGGGAATCAGCTGCCTTGAAGTGGAGGGAGTTTGTGGAGGCAGTTGGAAATCTAGCAGGTAACAACTGGAGAGATGCTGTGTTACTGGGGCAAGGGGGCAGAGCGTTGGAATGGGGTTCAACCTCGCTTTAGAATCTAGCCAGTCCTCCCCTCCCCTCTCACCCCAGGGGCAGCACCATCCCACATCTGTGTCCCCCCCTCCCCCCCCCGCACCTTCATGACATTTTTGAGGTCCTGGAAAACACTGGGGCTTGGGATGCTGGGCTATTAGGAGCCCTGTGTGAGCCGGTCTCTTTCAGCAGTCTGGTGGGAAATGAGTGCCGGGGGCATCTTGGCTGGTGCGGGCGGAGGAGCAGCAATGAGCAGAAGCAGGATCCAGAGCCTTCCTGCCAGGTCCTTGCTGGAGCTTCCAGGAAGCACTGTCAGCGCTTGTATTCCCAGTGGCCTCCTTCCCCTGCAGAGGATGTCCCCCACGGGTGTCCCTGCCGGGATTTCCAGCACCATAGCCACACTCAAACCCCACAGCATGACAAACCGCCGGATGGCTGGTGGGACGCTTCACTAGTGGTTTGAAGTTCCAAAGGCAGGAATACGGAAGTCCAGGGAGTCAATAGGGGGCAGTGTGTGTGGGGTGGTGGGGGTGGTGGTGGTGGTGGTGGTGGTGGTGGTGTGTGTGTGTGTGTGTGTGTGTGTGTGTGTGTGTGTGTGTTGACGAAGAGATGGAGTTGAATCATCCGGATTTAAGGCTAACCTTCCTTGATCCTCTGCCGAGTCAACAAGGACTCTGGACAAACCATTTGCTGAATATCTTCTTGTTGGTTCAGGGGTCCGTGAACCTGAAGACCAGCAGGTTGACACCACCGACTGCGCCCCTGGAGAAAGACCAGACTTTCGATTCTCTAAACAGTTAGTCTTGAAAACCCACAAGGGCTGTTCTCCTCTGTCCTGTAGGGTCACTGTGAGTCACCATGGACTCCGTGGCAATGAGTCTGGGGTTTTCTGTTTTGTTTACTGACACAGTGGAAATCAAAATCCAAGTTCCTCCCCTCTTCGTTCTTGCATGCAGGATGAGCCCGGTGCCTGTGAAGCACTGCTGAAGAGGGGCAGGGTCCCCGTCCCCAGATCTCCATCAGCAGAGAGACAGACCCAAGCTCAGAAACAAGCTAGAAACCTCACCTTTGAGAAGGCTACAAAGTGTAACGGGACTCGGCGGGCGCTGGTAGTTCAGGTAACATTCTCACCTGCCGTGCCAGAGATTGGGCTGGATTCCTTGGGTACAATCACCAGCTGCCTGTCAGCTGCCTGTCACATTGCCATGATGCTGAATGGGCTTCAGCAGAGCTTCTGGACCAAGAGAGATTAGGATGACCGGTCTGTTGATGGACTTCCCAAAACCAGCCCACCAAAGCCCTGTGGGTCCCAGTGGTCACCATCAACTGTGGGGACGCTGCAGGGCTGGGAAGAGGCAGGCAGGGCTGCGGTGAGGTAGATGGAGCCCAGGTGGTGTAGTGGTTATGCATTAGGCTGTGATGCACGTGGTCAGCAGTTCGAAACCACCAGCAGCTCCTCGGGAGAAAGACTGGGCTTTCTGCTCCCTGAAACAGTCTCAGTCTCTGAAACCCACAGCGGCCACTGCCACTCAGCACTGACTCCGGAGCCAGGGCAGGAAGCTGGGTAGATGGCGCAGGGCTGGGCCAGGTTTGGTTCTGTGGTGCCTGGGCGCTCCAGGAGGCAACAGAGGGTAACAACCACACAGGAGGGACTGAGGCCACAGCAGGTCCTGACAAGAACGCACTCCGCTCTCCCACAGAAGCAGAGATCACAGCCGGGTCCGGATCATCACCCTCACAAGCTCTCCTAAGGTCCGGCTGGCTCTCACACCACCAGTCCTTCTACACCGTAAGCCCAGTCAGCTCTTTCCTGCCAGAAACATCCTGTCTCTCACAGAACAGATGCCAGCTTGGCCTGCCAGGCCACGCCAAACCGCCCCTGTCCCCTCAGACCTAATCTCTTCTCTCAACTTGGGGACCCTGTGCACCAAGGGTGTCCCATGTCCCGGGTCCTGCCTGTGGCCCTGCGTGGTGGTTCAAAGCGCCCTCACCGCTCTGGAATGTCCTGATTGGGATGAGACGTTAGATGGACGTGCTGGCTCTGTGGTTTCTTAGGTTCTGTTCTGTCTCCTCTGCTGGCTGGCTGGCTCCCAGGGACCCTCGGCTGTACCCTCACCTGCTTCAGGTCTCTGCCCACGGAGCTGCCCCGGTGGGTTTTCCAAGCGGGCAGGCTTTTCAGGAGTAGAAAGCCTCATCGCTGTGCTTCGGAGCAACTGGTGGGTTCAAATTGCTGACTCTGGTTAGTCGCTCAAGGCTTCATCCACTCCGCTACCAGAGCTCCCTAGTGCCGCCGGCCACCGTGCCGAGCAAATCGGAGGTGCCCAGAGGAAGGCGACTGAGCAGTGGGGCGGGGCAGGGTCCTACTTTGGATAGGGTGATCAGAAAACACTCCTTGGAAGGGCTGGTATTGAAGCTGGGATCTGTATTCTTCTGGCCGTTGTAACAAATGACCACAAACATCGTTGTCCACACCAGCTCAGACTTCAGTGTCTGACAGTCCTAGAGACCAGAGGTCCGAGGTGGGTCTCACTGAACTATAAACCAAATGTTGGTAGGGCTGCCTCCCTCTGACCAGGCTCTAGGGGATAATCCATGCCCTTGCCCTTTTTCAGCTTCTAGATATGATCCAACCATATCACTGATAACACATGCAAGGAACATTTTGCTGAAGGTCTTTCAAAACCGGTTGTGGCAGTTCTTGGACAGGGAGCTGTCCGAAATCCAAGTTGGACTCTGAGGAGCCTGTGGAACAAGGGCTCTGACTGCTGGTGTCAGGTGGATTGTGGCTGAAAGCAGAGCCTCCCAGAAGGATGCTTACGTCAGCTTCATGGACCACGTGAGGGCACTCCACTGTGTGCGCCACCAATTATGGACAACACTGTGAAGCATGGGACTCCCAGCACCGTGATTGTGTTAATGCAGAACCTGTACACAGACCAAGAAGCAGCCATTAGAACCGAACAAAGGGATACTGCAAGGGTTAAAATCAGGGCAGGTGGGTGATACCAGGAGGGTGGAGGGAGGGTGGGTTGGAAAGGGGGAACTGATTACAAGGATCTATGTATAACCTCCTCCCTGGGGGACGGACAACAGAAAAGTGGGTGAAGGGAGACGTCGGACAGGGCAAGACCTGACAAAATAATAATTTATAAATTATCAAGGGTTCATGAGGGAGGGGCAGCGAGGAGGGAGAGGGGAAATGAGCTGATGTCAGGGGTTTAAGTGGAGAGCAAATGTTTTGAGAATGATGAGGGCAATGAATGTAGAAATGTGCTTGACACAATTGGTGTATGTATGGATTGTGATAAGAGTTGTATAAGCCCCCAAGAAAATGATTTTTTTTTTAATCAGGGAAGGCGTGCATCGTCCTGAGCCAGCGTTCCAGGAAGCTGGACTCGACGAGAAGAACGGGTGGCCTCAGGACCGGAGGAAGACTCATTACAGACCTGCACTGCACAGCTGATACACGCTCGCTTGCTGAAAGCCAGGAAGACTTGATGAGTTTATTGATGAAGATCGGCGATCACCTGCCTCCAATTCAATGCAAAGAAAACAAAAGTCCTCCCCGAGGGGCCAATGAGCAACATCGTGATAAGCAGAGGGGAGACGGGATTATTTGTCAAGGGTTTTCCTGTCCTTGGCTCCCCAATCCGCACTTAGGGAGCCAGCGGACTAGAATCAAATGACTTGTTGCAGAGGGAAAATCTGCCACGAAAGACCTCTTTAAAGTGTTAAAGAGCAAAGAGGTCACTTGGAGGACAACCCGTCTGACTCAAGCCACGGTAGGAGACCCACAAGGTCTGTAGTTTGAAACCACCAGTCAGCTCCCACAGGGGAAAGTTGCGGCTTTCTACTCCTGTAAACAGTGACAGTCTCAGACACTCAAAGGGGCAGTTCTCCGCTGTCCCCGAGGGCTGCTGGCAGCTGGTCTTGGCTCGATGGCAGTGCGTTCAGCTTGGGGTTGGCTCACATGCATGTGAGAGCTGAACCTCAAATAAGGATGTCCAGAGGAGAATGGAGACATTGGAATTATGTTGACGAAGGATACACCCCGGCTGCCAGACACATCTGTGAACAAACACATCTGTCTTAGAAGAAGTACAGCCGGATCGCTCTTTGGAAGCAAGGATGGGGACACTTCATTTCACATACTTTGGACATGTTATGGGGAGTGACCAATCCCCGGGAAAGAACATCATGCTTAGTAGAGAGTCGGTGAGAAAGAAGATCCCCGGCCAAGATGGATGGGCACAGTGGCTGTAACACTGGACTCGCACATAATGAGGGTGTGGATGGCACAGGACTGAAGATGCCCTGGTGGCATAGTGATTAGGAGTTGAGCTATTATAAAAAAAACCTTCGAGGTGTTCTCCATGACACTGAATACATTTGTCAAATCTGAGATTCCACTCTTGGAGACATTTTTCAAGCTCACCTGTTTGGATGGCTGACAGCACCTGCCTCGTTTTCCTCTTCACCTCCTCGACATCACCAAATCGCTGTCCTTTCATGTCCCTCTTCATTCTTGGAAACAAGAGGAAGTCACACGGAGCGAGGTCAGGTGAGTAAGGTGTGGTGTGTGTGTTTTTCTGTCCCACGGGAGCACTGAGACGGCTGTGTGAGCGGGTGCATTGTAGCATTGTCGTGGTGGCACAAATTTTGTAGTATCTCTTCTCATTCCAAAATCTTGTGTTAAAATTCACTGAGCCAAGTTCCAAGATCGTCCAGACACCTTCCCCAGCTCTTCAGTGACCTGTCATTGGTCTTTGAGCACAAGTGAATAAATTTTGTCAGCATTTTCATCTGTCCAGAACGAGGCTTGTCATCAATTGACATGTCACCTTTTTTGAGACAAGGAAACCACTTATACACTTGAGTTGTTCCCATAGCGCTGTCCTTGTAAGCTGTGTTCAACATCACAGCCGTTTCTGCGGCATTTTTCTCAACCAGGAAACAAAATTTCACAGTCTCATGCTATTCTCTTAAATCAGCCATCACAAAAAAACAAGGTTTGAGTAAAACTGCTTTTACAAAAAATTCACTATGACAGAGAGAACCTTCCCAGGCGACACCACTGGGTGCACTAACTCAGAGTAAGTTGCTTGATCCTCATAGAGTGGTGGTGGTGGTAGTGGGGGGTGTATGCTATGCAAACTCCCCTCTGCCCAGAAAATTCCAGTTTTGGGGGGTACCCCTCTCATTTTTATATTCTTTGTTAATGTTATAGTTCAAAGACACCAATTATTCTCTAAATTTCTTTATTCATTATCCAGCTTTCACATGCACGTGAGGCAATTGAAATGCCATGGCTTGGGTCAGGAGTGCCTGAGTCCTCAAAGGGACACCTTGGCTTTTTGATGCTTTAAAGAGGTCTTTCATAGCTGATTTTCCCAGTACAAAGGGCTGGATTTCTCATGGCTGCTGCCATGAGTGTTGACTGTGGATACAAGTACAATGAAGTCATTGGCACACACATGCATGCAAGCATGTGAGTACTTGTTGCTAGGCACTGTCGAATCAGTTCCAACCCACAGTGACCCAATGCGTTGCAGAAGGAAATACTACCCAGTCCTGCGACAGCCTAGCAATGGCTGTTATGTTTGAGCCCATTGTTGCAGCCACGGTGTCCGTCCATCTTCTCCAGCGTCTTCCTCTCTTTTTTTGCTGACCTTCTGCTTTACCTGTCTTTTCCACGAGTGGTCTCTCCTGGTAACACGTCCAAAGCACATGCAACAAGCATTCTAACTGCACTTCTGCAAAGACCTGCCGTTTGTCCTTTTAGCAGCCCATGGTGCTTTTGACGTTCTTATCCAGCACCATAATTCAAATGCATCAATTCTTCCCTTTTTTCAGTCTCCCTTAGTCAATGTCCAACTTTCACATGCATGTGAAGCCATTGAAAATACCATGGCTCAGGTTGGGCGCACCTTAGTTCTCAGAGTGACATCCTTATGTTTGAATGTTAAAGAGGCTTGTGCAGCAGATTTACCCAATGCGGTGCATGGTTTGATCTCGTGCCTGCTGCTTCCGTGAGCATTGATTACGGATCTAAGAAGGTAAAATCCTTGACAAATTCAATATTTTCTCTGTGTATCATAATGCTACCAATTGGTCCAGTTGTGAGGATGTGCATGCTCTTTACCTTACATGGTAGTCCATCGTGAAGGCTGCCATCCTTGATCTTCATCAGCAAGTGCTTCAAGTCCTCCTCACTTTTACCCAGCAAGGTTGTGTCATATGCCTTCCTCCCATCTTGATGCCGCCTTCTTCTTCAAATAGTCCAACTTCTCGGATTATTCACTCACCACATAGATTGAACAAGCATGACGAAAGGACACAGCCTCGATGTACCTTTGTGACATGAAACCGCAGCATATCCCCGTGTTCTAGTCAGACAGAGGCCTCTTGATTGTGTACAGATTCCACAGGAGCACCATGAAGTATTGGGGAATTCCCATTCTCCTCAAGCTACCCATAGTTGGTTATAATCCACACAGCGGAATGCCTTGGCACAACCAATAAGACATGGGTAAACATTTTTTCTGGCATTCCCTGCTCTGAGCCAAGATCCAATGTCAACCATGCTATTCCTTGTTTCATTCTCTGAATCAGACCTGAACCTCTGGCAGCTCCCTATCCATGTACTGCTACAAACATTGTTTGGTTATCTTCAACGACATTTTAATTTGCAAGTGCTACTAATGATGCTGTCCAGTAATCTCTGCATTCTTTGGGATCACCTCTCTTTGGGATGGGTACAAATATGGGTCTCTTCCAATCAGTGGGCCAGGTAGCCATCTTCCAAATGTCTTGGCATAGACTAGTGAGTGCTTCCAGGGTTTCACCAGTTAGTTGAAACATTTTAATTGGCATTTTGTCAATTCCTGAAGCCTTGTTTTGGTTAACACCATCAGGGCAGCCTAAGCTTCCTTCAGCACCATTGGCTCTTGATCCATTTCAGGCTGAAGACATTGGTAGCGTTCATCAATTTCTTTCTCACCGGCGTTAGTGGTTGATGCCTACATTTGAGTGGTGGTTGTATTGATGGGATTTCCTTGTGTGTGGATAGATAGTATCCCGTCACACACAGCACAGTCTACAAATGTCCTTTTTGAGGATGAATGGGATGCCATTCCACTGGAACTTCTCAGCCTCGGTATAGTAAGCCGTATGATTAAAAGTGGCCAATGCCACTCCATTGTGGCTCACTAATGCTTAGGCTTTCCATCTTCGTGCAGTCCGTTTCACTTGACATGTTCCAACTTTCCTAGGTTTATACTTTTTATCTTCCAAGTTCTGATTATTAATTGGTGTGTTCAGCAGTTTCTTCTCATTTTGAGTCCTGTGCCGTCAGCAAAGGAAGGTCCCCAAAGCTTCCTTCCGTCCACTTCAGCATTATGCATGGGTAATGGATGATGGCAATGATTCTCCGTTGGGAAGTCAGCCCCGAGGGCCTCATCTCCTGGCACGCTCCCTGACAAGGTGCTTGCTTGTGAGGTGGTTCTCGGCATGTGGCAATGCCCTGCTGCCATCCATCTGTCAGCATTCCCGTGGCTAATTCCTCACAAGTAGACAGCCTCTCCCTTCTTTGTACTCTGTGTTTAGTCTGGAAGCCACGCTGAGACCTGCTCATCCTGGGTGACCCTGCTGATATCTAAAATACCGGTGGCACAGTGTCCAGCCTCGTAGCAACACATAAGCCATGGTAGTATGACAAACTGGTAGGTGGTGGACGTAAGGGCTTATTTATTGTTAATTTGGCAAGTGAATCTTAACATGAACTGAAAGGCATTTCCCACAGTTAAAAGGCATCACAGTAACTCAGCAGAATGCACTGAGTTGTCATGAGATGCCAGGCCCCGTGCTAAATGCTTTACAACTAGCATCTCACGCCGTTACCCCAGGAGCTGAGGAGTCCTGAAGACTGCCGCTCGTTGAACAAACACACAGGATGCCGAGGATGAGAGGGGCGGGGGCGCCATCATAGGCTCACACTTGCCTTCAGCGACGGAACCGAGGGGCAGACCTAGATCCGAAGCTGCAAAAACGCAGCGCTTGTCAAAATATACAATTTTATTTTGTTGGTGTTGAGGACCTGTGCAGCAACACACACACACACACACACACACACACCAATCGTTTCTGTACATACAATTCAGTCACACTGACTACATTTTTTGGGCTATGCAACCAATCCCTTTTCTGAGTTCGCCTCCCCCACATAAACGCACAGCCCACTGAAGTTCCTGTGGGAGGGAGTGGGGCAGTTTCTAACGTCTTCTTAACTTACCTGGGGCCAAGGTCACTTCCAATTCAGACACCAACTCCTCCCCCCACGGCACCCTGCTTCTCCATAGCCTTTGATAACGCATTGCAATGGCTACAAAGCACTCACAGATCATCTTTAGATGGAGGAGGTGGATGAAGGAATTTAACTTGTTGCAATTCAGTATCAGAAATGCTAAGGATACAGTTCTTCCCGGCAGGACAGGCTCTCTCTGGTGCCTGACCTCTCAGCCACCTGGCCCCGTGGCCTCTGCCCTATGCAGGCGAGGTTGCAAAGATTTGCAGCACTGCTGATAGCAGCCCCTCCGTTCCAACATAAGCCTCCGCTGGAAAGTGCTCTCACTCATTTCATTCACTTCTCATCTCACCCAAACAACACGGTGCAGCCGTGGTTACAAGCTGAGCTGCTAACCACAAGGTCGGCAGTTCAAAACGACCAGCTGCTCCTCAGAAGAATGATGGGGCTTTCTACTCCCGTAAAGTGTTACAGTCTTAGAAACTCACAGGGCAGCTCTCCCCTGCCCTACAGGGTCACTATGAGTAGGCATCGACTCGATGGCAGAGTTTGTTTGGGTTGGTTTTTTTTGGTGGGGGTTGGCAGTGGTACTTAAAAACCATGTGACCTGGTTCCCTACAGATTAGTAAGTAAGCACAAGTAAGCTTGTGCTTATTTTATTTATTGGGTAATCTGCCCCTGTCTGGGCCAAATTCGCAGTCAGAGGAAAAGAGTGAGCCTGCTTCCTAGGGAATTCTCTGGAAGCCTGTGCTCCTGTCCTAGGGCCATCAGCACAATGCACCACAGACAGGTGGCTTGTAAGAACAGAAATCTGACAGCTCTGGGGGCTAGACGACTGAAATCAAGGTCAGCCAGGCTGTGTTCTCTCCCAAGGGTGTAGGGGAAGTGCCTTTCTTGTCTCTCCAGAGTCTGGTGGCCCCAGGCAGTGCTCGGTTTGCAGATGCAGCATACCCCCTGACAGTAGTCCCAGGGCCACCCCTGTCTGTGGCTTAGGATCAGATTAGGACTCACCCACCTCTGGCTCAATATCCTCCAATCTCTTGATCTGACGGCATCTTCAAAGACCCTATTTCTAAACAAGATCACCTTCACAGGTACCAGTTAAGACTTCCACATAAAATTTGAGGGGACACAATTCCATCTGTGACAATGCTCCAGGCAGTTCTGTCTGGGATTAGTGTGAGAGAGCAGGATATCGAGGCAGGAATGTTTCTCCTTCTGTCTTAATCAGGATACTGTCTAAACAGCTGTAACAAAGCCACCAAAAGGCAGCGATTTATTCCAACTACCAAGATCTAGGTCAGTGGTTCTCAGCCTTCCTCATGCCACGACCCTCTCATACAGTTCCTCCTGTGGTGGTGACTCCCCCAACCATAAAATTATTCTCGTTGCTACTTCATCACTGTCACTTTGCTAATTATGTGACTATTGTGCAAAGGTCGTTTGATCCCCGAAGGGGTCGCGACCCACAGGCTGAGAACCGCTGCTCTTGGTGCTCTCCCACAATGTCCACAGCGAGCAGTCCAGGGTTGCAGGGTGGCTCTGCCACGCTCCGCTCAACTCTCCCCTAGGAGTCTAGGCCCTCATCCTGGGGTCTTGCAGCCCGAGGGTTGGGGGAAGGTCGGGGAGCCACCTCTAGTCATTTATAATTGATTTTCTAGCCACTCATCCAGACACATGCCTTAACTTGCAGTCCCCTGTCCCCATTCCTGTCCTCTCCCTGCTGCCTTGGGCACTCCCCCCACCCCCACCCCCTGGGCAGATGCTGAGCTTTGGATCTCCTGTGGTTGGCTATTCTAAGGCATGTTACTCCACTTGATCGGTCTGTCTGTTGTTTGGTGGAAAGTTAAGTTGGGGATGAGTTTCATTCCGGGCTTAAGGGATGATTAAGGGAGTCCTGGTGGTGTAGGGGTTCAAAACTGGGCTGAGCACAAGGTAAGCAGTTCGAAACTACCAGCGGGAAGACGCGGTTTTCCACTCGTGTACAGGGCGACTGTCTCAGGAACCCCTGGCGGCAGGCCCGTGCTGCCCTGTAGGACTGCTCTGAGCCAGAATCGACTCGATAGCACGGAGTCTGGGTTGGCTAAGGAACATAGCCTGGAGGGATTCCACCAGCCTTGATCAGAACAGGTAAAGTGGGTTTTTATGTTTGTTTTCAGTGATTTTGAGTCTGGGTGCACATTTTTCTCTCCCTCTGTGTGGGACCATCTATGGTTGTCCTTTTCAGAAAGGTCAGTTGGGTCTTTTGGGGGAGGGTTTGGAAAAGAATCTATTTATTTATTTTTAGCTGAACATGTACATGGCCAGACACGCACCAGCTGAACTGTTTTTAAGTGTGTGGCGACGACTCCGTGACTCTGGTCACCTCTCCAGGTTGGGCAACCGCTCCGCGACGTTCTCTGGCTTGTTTCTTTTCTCCTCGAGCCCCACAGAACCGCGGCCCCTTTGCCTCCCTCCCTAGGTGTGCACTCTGCTGTTGCCTGTTTAACATGAAGATCACCAGAAGCACTAACTGACGAAGATCAAGGGTCGCAGCCTTCAGGATGGATGGACAACTCAACGTCAAGAAGACCAACATCCTAACTCAGTGGCTCTCCACCTTCCTCATTATTTTCACTGCTACTTCATCACTGTCATTTGTCTGTTGTGATGAATCGGGTGACCCCTGTGAAAGGGTTGTTTGGCCCCCAGGTTGAGAACTGCTGTCCTAACTGGACCCACAGGTAACACCATGATAAGTGGAGAAGAGATTTAAAGTTGTCAAAGATCTCATCTTGCTTGGCTCCATCAGCGATGCTCATGGGAGAGCAGCAGTCAAGAGATCAAAGAGGCATTTCACTGGGGTCAATCTGAAAAGTAAGGTTGTCACAGGCATGTGAAGCAAGCCCGAGGAGAACGCAGTGGGACCAACGGTCCCAGGGGGACTTGGGGGATAAGGGCGGCGGGAAAAGGATGCAGGAAGCAGGCAGCACCATAGACAGGGGAATAACTAGGGAATTAGGGGCAACAACAAGGAGGAGATAGAGATCCTGAGGGTGTCGGAGAAACAGCAAACTAGCTAAGAGGAAATTTTAAGAGGAGGAAATAGGGAAGTGACCGTGGGGTCGGAGGAAGGTAAAAGGAAACGGAGGAAGCACCTAGGAAGCAAAGCAATGGACAGAAGTAGAACATATGTGTGTACATATGTAAATACATGAATCCACAAAAGCAAAGGTATTGGCCTATGTACATATATTTATACGGCAATACACTGAGGTAGTGGCCAGACTTCGGGCCTCTGCTCATACCCTCCCTCAATACAAGAAGATTTTGTTCTAACACATCGGCAGTCTGAGATGCTCACCCTCCCGACACAATCGCTGAAGACAAAACGGGTGCATAAGCAAAGGTGGTGAAGAAGGTGGATGATGCCCAGCTATTAAATGATATAGCATCTGGGGTCTTAAAGCCTTGAAGTTCCACAAGTCGCCAATCAGCAGAGAAGCAACAAACCCACATGGAAGGAGCACACCGCTGGTGCGATCCTGAGGCATCATGGGGACCAGGTAAGAGAAATCAGAAGACACAAACAAACAAAAACATAGTGTTGAGAATGAGGGGGGTGGGGTGGAGCAGTGACCCAAAGCCCGTCTGTAGACAATGGAACAATCCCCCACAGAGGGGCCACAAGGAAAGTATGTGTCAACCAGAGTGCAGTAAAGCACTGATGAAACACACAATATTCCTCTGGTTCCTTTTAAAAATTTTTAAAGACGTTTCATTAGGGGCTCATACTCCTCTGTTTCCTTGAGGCTTCCTCACCCCCCACTATCATGGCCCCATTGCTGCTTCTCAATTCATACTAGACAGGAACATGTACACAGGTATAGAAAAGAGATGGGGGCTCACGACACATGGAATCCAGGAGTGGGAATAGCAATACCATAAGGACAGGGATAAAGGGAGGAGGGGAAGGGAGCAAGGGGGATTGATCACAATGATCGACACATAACCATACACCCCTCTCCAGAGAGAAAGAACAACAGAAAACACAGGGAAAGGGAGACAGCAGTCGGTGTAAGATATGAAAATCATAATAATTAATACTCTACCAAGGGAGTATGGGGGAGTGGAAGGGGGGAAAATGAGGAACTGATACCGAGGGCTCAATGGAAAGTACATGTCTGCAAATGAATGAAGGCAACATATTTACAAACATGCCTGATGCAATGAATGTATGGGTTGTAGCAAGAGGTGTAAGAGTCCCTAATCAATAAAGAAGATATTTAAAATATTAATGAAAAATATTAACTAATATAAAACTTAAAGCTATCCCTCAAAAGAAAACAAACGTAAGGCTGTCACTTTGAGAACTAAGGTGTGCCTGACCCAAGCCATGGTATTTTCAAGCACCTCCTATGAAAACGAATGCTGGGCCCTGTGTAAGAAAGACCAAAGAAGAACTGATGCATTTGAATCGTGGTGCCGGCGAAGAGTATCGAAAGGACCATGGACTGCCAGCCTACTGAACAGATCCACCTGTCTTGAAGAGGTCCGGCCAGAATGCTCCTTATAAGGCAGGAAGGTGAGACTTTGTCTCGTGTACTTGGACCTTGAGATTGGTAGGGGTGATGGACCATCTTGGGGAAGCGGAGCGGCGGAGCTCAAGGTCTCCATTCTGTCGCAGCCTGATGACACCTCCTTGCTGTCATCGGCTGTTTTGTATTAGAGAGACCTAGGAGAGTCGGGTCCTCTTCAGCTGGAGCTGGATCCTGCCTCTGGTTCTTTGGCCTCTTGTGGCTTCACCTGCTGGTCCCAGAAGCTGTTGGCACACTGTCGACGAGGGACCCGTTAGGTCTGTTTGGGACCTGGGCACCTTCATCCTGGGCTCCCTGCTTCATCGTCTTGCTTCCTGTTCACCCGCTGCCACGTGTCAGGAGAAGCCTAGCTGGAACCGGTCTGAACTTACCTCTTTCCACTACTGTGGAAGCCATCTTAATACACATCTCTTTCTATGTACACCTCATCAGAACCACGGGACTTCCAGTCATCTCACACGCCTGGAGCAGCTGGACAATGAACAGGGAGATCGGAGAAGAGCAGATGCTTTTAAACGATGGTGTCGGCCAAGGAAATGGACTACACCACGGATGGCCAGAAGAACGGACACGTTTGGGAAGAAGTACGGTTCCTCATTAGCGAGGGCAGCCAGGTGTCCTCTCTTGTACGTTGGCCATGTTGTCAAAGGCCAGTCCTGTGGAGAGGACACCAGGCTTGGTCCATGTGGGGAGACCCTCAACGTGATGGACGGACACAGTGGCTGCAGCAATGGGCTCAAACAGGACACCCGTGGTGAGGCTGGCACGGGGCAGGGCGGTCGTTCATTTGTAGTACACGGGCTGGTTGGGAACTGGAGCCAACTCAACGATGTCTAACAACAAAGAGCAAACAACAGCAACAGCACAGTCCTTAGAACAGCCAGCTGTGGGACAAACCAAGGGCGTCGGCCCAAGAACAAAGCTCCGAGAGCAGAGTACTTGGAGAGGCCCCCTCCCTCAGCCCCTCGCCAGGGGATTGCAACTGACATCAGGAAACAGAGCTTGTATAAATTGTTGAACAGGAAATTCATTGGCTCTGCAAACTTTCACCCAAACCACAATAAAAAGAAATATTAAAACAAACAAAAAATGATTAAGGTGGTGGCTGCAGAACACAGGTCTCTGTGTAGGGACTTTTGGTGGCCCACTCTTGAAAGCCCTTCAACCTGAGAGTGCAACCCTCCTCACCCTGGCCCCCGCCCCTCACCACGTCCCACTGCAGAGTAAAAGTCCGTATCCCCCTTCGATGCACATTAGGCCTGATCTGGTTTTCCACATTTTCTGTATTTTTGTTTGTTTGCTCATATTGGGGTTTATCTCAGATGTGTTATGGCACTGGGGGTCAACCCCTTGAATTTTTGTTATGTGTTTTCAGTATCTGAAACCCAGGATTGATGAGCCTATAGGGACAGCAAGTGGAATAAGGGTTTGTGGGGGACAGAGTGGGGGTAGGGTGGGTAAAAGGGGAGCTGAGGTCAAGGAGTTCAAGAACGAAAAGAATGTGCGGAAACTGATTGTGGCAGCGGTTGTACAATGCTGCTTGATGCCATTGAACTATGGAATGATAGGAGATCTGTATTAACTCCCATTAAAATGGTTTTGAAAAAAACAAAAAACCCAACTCCCTCCTGGGTAACTTAGAGTCATCAAGCCAAAAGCTCAAATATGTTCTAGTTCAAAGTCCCTGTCAGAGCTTCACACCCAAGGTGGCATTGGATGTGGAGTGAGTTAGTTAGTTTATTGTGCCAACCTGGCTGATAAACACGTGGGGTTAATTGAAGGGCAGAGAGATAAATGGCTCAGTGAACTGTGCCTTTCTAGTTCTTAAGTCTCTTGCTTTCTGATGGTCGGACCAGGGTGCAGCTGCCTTAGCCAGTTCCCTGCTTCAGCTGGCAAGGTTCACTTCCTGCAAGACATCCCTGAGGGGAAGCCACATGGACCTACCCTGATGCAGCCCTGGGTGCTGGAGCAGCCGTGTGGAGACCCCTGCCAGCGCTGAGATGCTTACACATTCACTGACTTGGCTCTCCTCTTGCAGTTGGCATCATTGTGTGTGTTTTGTGAGATGGAGGAGGACTTTGGGGATTGATGTTGGACATATGGGTTAATGTTGGACTTGTGGGCTTGGGCAGCACTGGGCTGGGATGTTTTCTTGATGTGCACTTACCCTTTGTATAAAACTCTATCTTGTACATAAGTTTCTGTGGATGTTTCTCTAAAGTCCCCAGACTTTAGAGATCAGTATCTCCTGATCTTTCTCCCCAAGTGGAACGGTTGGTAGCTCACTCCAGCTTATTGTAACTTATTTGTAGCAGAACAAGAGGCTGCCTGGTCCTGCCCCATCTTCACAATTTTGTGTTTGACTCCATTGTTGTAGCCACTGTGTCAATCCTTCTTGAGAGTTGTGGTAGTTTCATAACCTGCTGTCAACTTGAGACTATTAAGAATGAAGGGGTGGAATCTAGCCTGTCAATAAGGTCATAGCTTGATGACTTCATTTGGAGGCACCAGGGAGATGAATAACTCACTGAAGGCCAGACCAACACTCTCTGCTTCATCTTCCTGCTGACAAGACACATGGAGCTACACTGGCAGAACCCGAGTCCTGGAGCTGGAGGAGCCATGTGGAGACCCACACCAGTGCTGAGATGCTTCCACCTCCACAGTATACACAAGAATTTCCACCCACTGGTCTGTGATCTTCCTGCATTCTGCATCATTGCATGTGTTGTTTGAGTCTGAAGAGGAATTTACAGATTGGTATGAAACATATGGCTAATATCAGACTTATGGAGTTGATCTGGACTGGGCTGGGATGTTTTCTCAATATACAATTACTCTTGAATATAAAACTCTCTTACACACATATGAGTGTCTCTGTATTTGTTTCACTAGCCAACTCGCATTAACACAAGAGTCTTCCTCTTCTCTGAGGATCCTGTACACTCCCCAGCATAATGTTCTTCTTCAAGGACTGGTGGTTGCAATGACAGATCCAAAGAAGCTGAAATAAATCTCAGCATCCTTGCTTCTAAGGACCATCCTGGTAGTTAGGCTGTGTGGCAGTCACCTAATCTGGTGTCAATTTAAGGATTAAGAGTGTATGGGTGGAGTCTAGACTGTCAATCTGGAGATAGCCAATGAGACTTCTGTGTGGGCATGGCCTTCCCCTGAGAATTCTGGGAAAGCTGGTAATTCCTTCTTGGAGGTAGGAGAGACCTCTCTCTCTGCTACTCCCTGGGAGACATTGCAGAAGACAAGCCACATGGGCGCAACCAGACCTCAGAAGCCAGAGAAGCCACAGAGAGACCCCTGCCAGTGCTGAGATGTTTCCAGTGACACTGGATCCAAAGACTTTCTACCCACTGGCCCGTGATCTTCTACATTCAACATCATTGCACGTGTTTCATGAGTATGAAGAGGATTTTATAGACTGGTATTGGACATATGGGCTAATATCGGACTTATGGACTTGATCTGGACTGGGCTGGGATATTTTCTCCATGTTCAGTTGCTCTTGTATATAAATCTCTTTCTTATACACATAGGTGCGTCCGTGGATTTGTTTCTCTAGTCCACCCAGACTAACACAGGCTGATTTGTTCATTCTTCTGGCAATCCTTTGTATGTTTAATCTGCCCACACCATGGTTTTAATATGTTAATTCTTTGGTCTTCCCTTCCCTGGTCCCGCTTTCACAGGCATAGGGAGCGATGACAAAGACCGTGGTTTAGGTTGCGCCCACATTCCTGTCAAAGGGACACCCATGCTCTTTAAACCTTGAAAGAAGTCTTTTGCAATCGATTTACTCAATCAAAACATCGATTGATTTCTTCACAGATGCTGCCATGGGTCCCAAGTAGGATTGTTACTAGAAGACTGGGGACAAAGATTCCTTTTCTATGTTGAGTGCTTACATATTGTACCTGACGTTTTATCGACTCTCGGAAATTGTTGGTTGGATGGATGCATGGGTGAATGGGCAGATGGCTAGTGAGTAAGTGGATGGATTTTAAAAAATCACTGCCATTGAGTCAATGCTGACTCTTAGGGACCTTCTAGGACAGAGTAAAACTTCCCCGGTGAGTCCCTGAGACTGTAGCTCTTTACAGGAGTAGAAATCCTCATCTTGCTCCTACAGAAAAGCTGGTGAATTCTAACTGCTGACCTTATGGTTAACACCCTAACGAGTAACCACTGCACCACCAGGATAGATGGACAGCTAGATCACAAGTAAAGAGGAAAGAAAAGAGATAGGTAGAGAAAGGGGCTATTTGACAGGATTCTTCTCCTTGTTGCCAGCAATGAAAACTCCTGAGACATCCTGGGTCTCATGAGTTATTTCTAGAATTCAGTGAGGCCTCTTGTCAACTTTCATGGGAGTGGGCTTTCTTGGAAGAGACTTTTCCAACTCTAGCCAAGCTGCCACTCCAGTTACTGCAGCCCCGGTTGACACCGAGACTGCAACCTTAGGGGAGAGCCTGTTCTAGAAGGTTCTCCCACTTCCTGACCCACCGACCCGGTGAGGGGTTAAAAGAATCTGCTGTCTCCAAGCCACTGTGTTTCAGCATCTCGTGTTTTACAAGAGATAACAATGCTGGAAATGATGCCTTGAAGCACTTACTGAGTAAGGTCAAAGACTACCATCTTTAGCATGAATTATGCCTGAATCTGAGGAAAATTAAAATCTAGACAACCGGGCTGATAAGTCACATCAAGATAAACACAGAAAAGATTGGAGCTATCAGTGAGTTCATTCTGTTCAGAAGCAGCAGTCAAGAAATCAAACGAGGGCCTGCACTGGACAACACTTGCTGCAAAAGACCTCTTTTTAAGTTTAAAAAGCAGAGATACCAGTTCAACGACCCTCGCAATGACCATTTCTCACCTCGTACACGTGTTAGTTGCAGCCCCTGTCAATCCCTCTCCCTGAGGGTCTTCTCCTTTGCTGCCCCCCTGCTTTACCAAACACGATGTTCTTCTCCAGGGACTGATCTCCCCAAGTATGTAAGACAAAGTCTCATCACCCTTGTTTCTAAGGAGCACTCTGGCCTTACTTCTTCCAAGGCAGGTTGGTTTGTTCCTTTTAGCAGCCCCTGGTACTTTCATTGTTCCTCCCCAGCACCTCAATTCAAACGTATCGATTCTTCTTCCCTCTTCTTTATTCAGTGTCCAACTTTCACATGCATGTGAGGCAAAGGAAAACACCATGGCTTGGGTCAGACACACCTTAGTCCTCAAAGGAACGTCCTTGCTTTTCAATACTCTCAAGAGGTCTTGTGCAGCGGACTTACATAATGCATCACACCTTTTGATCTCTTGACTGCTGTTTCATGAGCATTGGTTATGAAGCCAAGCAACAACATCCTTGACAACGTCATCCTTTTCTCCATGTATCATGATGTGACCTATTGGTCCAGTGGTGAGGATCTTGGTCTTCTTGACATTGAGCTGTCATCCACACTGATGGGTGAAATCCTTGATCTTCATCAGCAAGGGCTTCATGTCCTCCTCACTTTCTTCAAGCAAGATTGTGTCATCTGCAAACCGCAGGTTGTTATTTAATCTTCCTCACTTCCTGATGCTGCATTCTTCTTCTTTCCATCCAGCCTTTCTGATGATCTGCCCAGCAAACAGATTGAGCAGGTGTGCTGAGAAGATACAGCCCTGACACACACCTTTTCTGATTTTAACCATGCAGCATTCCCTCGTTCTGTTTGAATAACTGCCTCTTCATCCATTCACGAGGGTCACGTGAGCACAGTGAAGTGTTCTGGGATTCCCATTCTTCTCTGGGCGATCCATAGTTGATTATGAGCCACACAGTCCAATTTTCGGCATCATTAAAAATATATATCTTTCTGGCATTCTCTGATTTCAACCAAGATCCATCTGACATCAGCAATAATATCCCTTGTTCCACATCTGCTTCTGACGCCATGGCAACAATGGCTCACGCACAGGAACGATTGTGAAGATGGCGCAGGACCAGGAATGTTTCTTTCTGTTTCGCATAAGGTTGCTATGGGTCAGAACCAACTCAATGGCACCTAACAAATACGGAATCTTGTACATGTGAACACTGGGCAAGAAAAAGGGAAGCCCAAAGACTTGCAGCGTTGGCCATGGATTGTACTCTGGACTTGAAAAAGATGAAGACAAAGAGGGAGGAGGAGAAGAAAGACAGCCAGGATGCTCCTTATTGGTTAGGTTGGCAAGACTTCAGCTCACTTTCAACACGTATCAGGAAAGACCAATGGCTTTAAAAGGACATCTTATTTGGTAAGGAAGAGGATCCGTGAAAATAAAGGAATCCTTCAGAGCGATGGATTGACAGAGTGGCCACAGAAATGGATTCAAATATACCATGGTAGAGGGTACAGGGCTGGACAGTGTTTTGTTCTGTTGTACAGAAAGTCCCCATGAGTCAAAGGAAACTAGCAACCACCATGGACATGGACAGTGCATACACCTAGCAAACTTCTATAGATACCTCATTGGCCCAAACTATGGCACCTGGGGACCCCTCGATGCAGAGGAAGCTGGGAATACAGCAATGTAGCTCAGGTCCTTTTCAACTGTGCATGTTACCAGCCTGAACTAAAGGGCAGTGACTAATGGGTATCCCATTGGCAATAACAATCAGCAGAGGAGGCATTTTGGCTGAGTCTTAGGATGGCGGGAAGGGAGAGGTATTTTAAGCTGAGGAAGGCACATAATCAAAGGCCTGGAGGCCAGAGAATATAGAACAGGTTCATAGAATGGCTCACAGTCAACCCATTCATTGCCAGTGAGTTGAATCCGATTCATAACAACCCTATGTAGGATTTCAGAGACTGTACATCTATCTTTATGGGCCCACCAAGCCCTGAGGATGATATTCCTGCTCAGAGCAGCCAAAGCACAGGGAGGACCATAGGGCCGGACCCCCAGACATGACACTGACCCATAGTGCTATGGGGACAACACTGGAGACAGTGTGGGAATTGCACCCGCTCTGACCCCACCACACTGAGGTGAAACACTAAGGGTGTGCAACAGAACAGCAAGGGGAACAGAGCAACGAAGTCCCCAGGGAGTGCCAAAAATAAACTTTGGGGCCAGGGAATGGCACCCCATTAGACTCGACTGGAAAACACTCCTAAAGGTCAACAAACAGACCTTGAACTATTTATAGGCCTTTCTGTTTTTGTCCTTTGCTGTCCTTGTTGTTGTGTTTTCTTTTGTTGCTTTGTTTTGCTCTGTCTTGTTTTTGTGCAAATTATTACCTCTGCAGGTCTATCTAGATAAGATAGGCTAGATAAACAATGGAGGAGAAAACAATGGGACCTAGGGTTCCAGGGGGACATGAGAGAGGGGGAAGCAGGGGAAAGGAAGTAGGTGTTGACAAGGGACAAGAGAATGAGTATCCAAAATCGATGGCGGGAAGGGTGTAGGAGGTCTGTTAGGGCTTGATCAAGGGCAATGCAACCGAGAGGAATTACTGAAACCCAAATGAAGGCTGAGCATGATAGTAGGACAAGAGGAAAGTAAAAGGAATTAGAGGAAAGAGCTAGGAGGCAAAGGGCATTTATAGACATCTAAATACAGTCATGTACATATGTATATGTAAATATATTTATATATGACATTGGGGAAATAGATCTATGTGCATATATTTATAGGTTTAGTGTTAAGGTAGCAGATGGACATTGGGTCTCTACTCAAGTACTCCCTCAGTGTAAGAATACTTTGTTCTATTAAACTGGCATTCCATGATGCTCACCTTCCCAAGATCACTAAAGACAAAGCGGGTGCATAAGCAAGTGTGGTGAAGAAATCTTATGGTGCCCAGCTATCAAAAGATACAGCATCTGGGGTTTTAAAGGCTTGAACGTAAACAAGTGGTCATCTAACTCAGAAGCAACAAAGCCCACATGGAAGAAGCACACCAGCCTGTGTCATCATGAAGTGTCAATGGGATCAGGTATCAAACACCCAGAACAAAAGCTCATATCATTGTGAATGAGGGGGAGTGCAGAGTGGAGACCCAAAGACCATCTGTAGACAACTGAACATCGCCTTACAGAACGGTTGTGGGGAGGAGACAAGCCCATCAGGGTGCAGTGTAGCACTGATGAAACATACAACTCTCCTCTAGTTCTTTAATGCTTCCTCACCCCACACTATCATGGTCCCAATTACACCTTACAAATCCAGCTAGACCAGAGCATATACACTGGTACAGATAAGAACTGGAAACACAGGGAATCCAGGACAGATAAACCCCTCAGGACCAATAATGAGAGAGTAGCCATATCAGGAGGGTAAGGGGAAGGTGGGGGAGAAAGGGGGAACCAATCATAAGGATCTCTATAGAACCCCCTCCTTGGAGGATGGACAACAGAAAAGTGAGTGAAGGGAGACATCGATCAGTGTAAGACATGACAAAATAATAATTTATAAATTATCAAGGGTTCATGAGGGAGGGGAATATGAGGAGCTGATACCAGGGGCTCAAGTAAAAAGCAAATGTTTTGAGAATGATGATGGCAACAAATGTACAAATGTGCTTGACACAATGGTTGGATGGATTGATTGTGATAAGAATTGTACGAGCCCCCCATAAAATGATTTTTTAAAATCTTTACGGGGTCAGACAGCCTCCCCATTCTCTCATGGGGCCACTGGTGGGTTTGACGCTGGCAATTCAACACCTAACCCAAATGCCACTAAGGTTTCTTAGGCTCATAGTAAGCTCTGGATCAATGTGAGTTCTGTATATCGGACCGTCGCTATGAATATAGTTAGGAGCCCTCACAGCGCAGTGGTTAAGATGGAACCTACCAGCTGCTCTGCAGGCCCAAAGTGAGGCAGTCTGTTTCCCTAAAGATGTGCGGTCTTGAAGCCCTACGTCCTAGGAGGTCACTTTGAGTTCGAATGGTCTCTGTGATAGGTAGGTTTATTGTGCCAACCTGGCCAATAGGAACATGTGGGATTAATCAGGTCGCAGTTTGATTGGAGGACAAAGAGATAAATGGCTCTGCAAAGCCTGCCTGCTCTCTATTGCTCTCTGGTGATCAGAGCGAGCTAGAGTGTGCGTGCTGCTATAGCTAGTCTCTGCCTCAACCTGTGAGCTGTGCTACCTGTGGGCCAGACCAACCCTTGGACCATGTTGCTACAGATTGAGGCACCTTAGTGACTTGCTTTGTGACAGCACTCTGCTGGTGCGTAGATCGCTTGAGCTAGAGGCTGGTAGATCCTGTTGCCTTGCATTGCTTGTGTTCGATATCCCATCAGGGCCTGCTCCGGTGAGCTCCCTAGGTACTCACTGTCAGTGACCCTCCTGGCTGTTTGCTGTCTGTGGGCAGGTTGTGTTTGCCTTGCCCCAGGGAGGACTCTGCTGTGTGCTTCCTTGACCTTGGACCTGGCAGCCCACATGAGTTGAAGGACTTCCAGTGTATTAAGGGTTCCACGGAAGTGAGTTGAACTGAACCCTCTGTACTGCTGTGTGGACTGATTGGCTGTTATATTCTTTCTTGCTGTATAAACTTATATATGTATATAAAATCATAAGTGCCCTGGTTTCATTTCTCCAGAGAAACCTGCCTAACACAGTCTCAATAGTAATGGGATTTAGTTTGGGAATTACTATACCTAAGGAATGCAAATGTTGGAACAAAGAAGGCCGTGGTGATAAAAACAACACTGGAGATCACACAGGGTTGTGTACGGCCAACAACTTGGCCATTGCAAATACTTTTTCGGCAGCAGAAACAGCAACTACACACAAAGACCGTCCCCGATGGAATATGCAGGAAGCAAATGACTGGATCTCTAGACAGGGCTGATGGTGAAACTCAACATCACCCGTCAGAACAAGACCAGGGTCAACCCTGAATCAGAGCAGTCGCTCACATACAAGTTCAAGTTGACACGGAAGAAGATGAAAACAAGTCCACAAACAAGCGGCAAGATACGTCCTGGAGTGTATCTCTCCCTCCTGAGCTTGGAGGCCATCTGAAGAACAGCTTTGCTCTGGTGCATTGGACACTAATGTCCAACGAGTTAGGTGATGACATCAAGAGTGTCGTCGTGAGCGAAGCGGAAGGTCATTTAACAGGCAGGACAGAAAGGAAAGGTCGCAATGGGAACCCGCAGGGGCTCAGAAACTGCTCTTGAACAGAAGTAAAGTGAACGGAGGCAACAGTGAAGTTAAAGGCTGAGCAGAGGCTTCAAAGGCTCAAGAAGACAAATTCAAGAGGGACAATGAAATGCTTAACAATCTGGAGCTTAAAAAGACCCAAAGGGAAAAGCATTCTCGGAGTTTTGAGCTGGGCATCTCCCTTCCTTCCTAACGTGCGCGTTGCCGGCTGTACATGCCCCTCTGCCTACTCTCTTCCTGCCCTGCTCCTAGTCTTCAATCCCATAGTGATCGACTCACCTTTACGTCTCGATAGATCCTCAGTTCTTTGATAGTTTCTTCTTTGGCCTTGATATTAGATGAGCCAGGCCTTCAAATTTCAAAACCTACGGTTTTGTGGGTTTTTATTTTTAAACAAACTAGTTTTGTGACTTATTTCGAATGCTATTGCATTGTGGCCAAATGTCAGTACTCAGTACAGATCGAGATTGACTTTGTGACCTACTACATAGGCAATTTAAAAAAACAACCATTTATTTTATGTTGCTGTGGTCGTCGCCGAGAACACAGGCAGCAAAAACCCATCCACTCAGGTTTCTACATGTACCATTCAGCGCCACTGATTACGTTCCTAGAGCCGTGTCACCAGCCTCACTCTCTCTTCTGACTTGTTTCTCCCCCACGGACATGACTCCCCTGCGTCCTACAGTTCCTGCTCTTTTAAGTTGCTGCTGTCAGTATGGTCCCATCTAGCTGGATCTCTCTGCTTTTTTCAATTAATATTTTATTGTTTTGATGAAATTGATTTTCCGAGAACACAATGCTCAAGGCAGACATCCTCCACTGGTTACACTCGTGCCTGGTTTGAAGATTGCAGGGGATATTTTGGGTTTAAGGTTTCAAGATGCCCTTTGGCTACCGTTGTTAGGTGTTGTTGAGTCAGCTCCAATTTGTATGACCCCCTCCCCACACGCCCACCAGAGCAAAACACTGCCCAGTCTGGGACGGTCCACACAGTCTTTCCTGTGTTCAAACCCAGTTCCTGGCAGTTCCACAGAGTATTATAGACCAGTGCTGCCTATTTAAAAAGGAAAGATTGACAATGAGGCCAGAAGCTTTCTCATATACCATTTAGACATATTACTCATATCTGTGCGGTCATGTTTTGTTGCTGTCTTATTCAGAGGCAGGGGGAGGTTGGGTGTTTCCTTTCATCATTTTCAAACGTTCTCATTTTATATTCTCTTTCCGTTCACCATGCTGATCCTTCTGTCTTGGGGCTGGACGTGTTTGCTGGGGTGTTTGCGATGGCCTCAATCATAGCCTCCTCTAGCCAAGAGTTAAAAAAGACATCTTCTCCTTAAGCACACGTGGAAATGACATACAAATTGCAGAGGCAATTTTGATAAAAGATTCTATAGCAGAATCCTGATTCAAAGGCGCCAAGTGCAGAACAGACTGTAACAACCTTGGAAAACGGACCTTTTGGAGCCATGGAAACCGAAGGAAGCCTGAAATGACTGCTCGGCAACAATCCTGTGGCAAAGTGGAGGGACAGTGGGCTCGCTCCTCCGGGATGATGAAAATGCTCTAAAATTAGATTAGGGGCATATTTGAACGACTCTGTAAATATACTAAAAACACAACACAAATAAAAAACAAACATTGAACCGTGTCTTTTAAATAGGTGAACATCAGGGTATGGCCCCCTAATGGCACAGTGTTTAAGCACTCTCAGCTGTAAAGATTAACAGCCCTGGAAATCCTAGCCAGGGCCGGGGTGGGGGTGGGGTGAGCAGAGTCCTAATCTATCCTTTAGTTTATTAGTTTCCTGAGAGCAGTGGTGGCTCAGGAATTCTTGTTTCCTGTGCAGGGGACCAAGGAGCCCTGGTGGCAGCGTGGTTCCCCACTGGGCTGCTAACCGCCAGGTCAGTTTGAACCGACTAGCTGCTCCCTTGGGAAAAAAGATGAGGCTCTCAGCTCCCATAAAGAGCTACCATCTCAGAAACCCATAGGGGCAGCTCTACCCTGTCCCAGAGGAGGGCAGCTTTGAGTTAGAGCCAACCTCTCTGGCAGAGAATTTGGTTTGCGACGGTGGAGACCTGGGTTCGATTCCTAGTCAATGCAGCTCAATCGCAGCCACCGGGGTCTGTGTGGCTATGATCCTGACGAGGTTTCAGCGAAGCTTCCAGATTGAGGAGGATTAGGAATTAAGACCTGGCAATCCACTTGTGAAAAATCAGTGAATGAAAATCCTATGGATTAAAATGGCCTGATGGTAAGGTTGTGGTCTGGGTTGGGGACTGATTCCACAGCAGCTAACAGTGATGCATGGGCTGTAACCCGGGGATCAATCAACAGTTGGGAGCCATCAGCCACTTTTCAGGAGAAAGAGGAGGCTTTCTACTCTCCCCGAAAACCCACAGAGGGCCGTGGGAGACCCAGGTTTGGAGCAGCTACCACCTGACTGCCAAACTCAAAACCAAATTCACAGCCGTCGAGTGGACGCTGACTCATGGCAGGTAAGTAAACCTATAGGTCGGGGTAGCGTTGCCCCTGTGGGTCTCCCTTTGGTCTTCTCCCACTGAGTGAAGTGTGGGTTTGAACTGCTGACTGTGGGGTTAGCAGCCCAACACGTAACCCGCCATGCCACCAGGCCAGGGCTCCCACTTGTGAAGGCGCTGAACTGGTTCCAGCGGAGCTGGATTAGGAAGAAAGGCCTGGCGAACTACTTTGGAAAAAACCTTATCGATGGCAGCGGTCCCCGTGCCGGTGGCTAGCGTCGCCAGGAGTGGGGGGGTGGGGGGTAGTCTCCCTGGGGGTGGCGCGGTGGCAGGCGGGAGGGAATCCGCGCTCTGCCGGCGCGCGCCCGTGGAAATGCCCGGGGAAAGCCCTGCCTCGCACTCCTCCTAGCTCTTCCTGAACCTCGCATTTAGCAATTAGCAATTAGCAATTTAGCACGAACCACCTTCCTGGTCTTTCTGGAATGCTCCTCCGCCAAGCTACCGTTCCCTGCGGGGCGGGGAGGGGGCGGGGCGAGGAACCGGAGCGCAGGAACTGAAAGGCCCATTCGCACGCAGCTTGGGGAGCCGCCACCGACTCCCACCAGCGCCAGCTCTATCCGAACGTGCGCCCGGGGCGCGCCGGGCCGGGCCGGGCCAGGGGAGCGGGAGGGGGGGCGCCGGAGTCGGGGAGTCTCCGAGGCGGACCCGCGCCCCACCCGGCCCTCCTCTGGGCTCCGCCCGCAGCCCTCCGCCCGACTCCCCTAACTGCCGCTCCCCAGGGCGCGCTTCCCCCGGTCCTTCTCGTAAAAGGGAGCCACGTGGTGTCTATTTATGGCAGCGGCTGGGTCTGGGGAGCTGAGGCGCGCGCACACTGAGAATTCCGAGGGCTGTTGAGAGGGCCCGCTCCCCACCCCCGGCCTGCCGTGAATGAGTAAGTGCGGGGCGGGGACGGGGGGGGGGTGGTTGGGGAGCGCAAGCCAGCCCCTCCCTTCTCCTCGTGGTGCTCCGCGGGTGTTCTCCATCTGGGGTTTTCTTGAATCAACCAGATAGGTGGCGAATTCAGGACCCTTCGTGTGGGAGGAACGGGCCCTGGTGGCGCTGCGGCTAAGTGCACGGCTGCTAACCGAAAGGTGGGAGGTTCGAACTCATCCAGAACCATTGTGACGGTGACGCAGGGCCGGGTAGTGTTTCGTTCCTGCTAGGCCGGAGAAAGACCTGGCGCCCTGCACCCATACCTGTTATGGTAGGTGCTCTCTGGTCGGTTCGGACTAGTAGCGGCCCTGTGGAGGAGAGAACGAAACACTACCTGGCCCTGCGCCATCATCCCAAATTGTTCTGAAGTTCTGAAGTTCGAGCACATCCTAGTTAAAGCCACCGCGCAGGTCCGCCCCGCCCAGAGCCTTCCTCTTTTCCCATCCTTGTCCGCTTGACCAAACACGCTCCTTCTGCAGGCCGCAAAGATTCCAGAACAGCAAAGCCTACGGGCAATTCTACTCCATCACTACGTGGGGTCACTATGAGTCTGAACGACCCCACAGCCCTGAAGGACAATGGCTTGGGAAAACTGGTAGAGAAGGGGGAGGGGGCATGCTTTCCTTTGATCAGGTGGGAAAGATATTTCGATTTTTAGAATGCGATGGTGGCAGGGGAAGGGGATGGACAAACTCCCTGGAGGTGAGATTCTGACTCACAGTGACCCGACAGGACAGGGTAGACCTGCTCCTGTGAATTTTCAAGACTGTAACTCTTTTTTTTAAAAAAAATCATTTTATTGGGGTCTCATACAACTCTTAGCACAATCCATACATGTTTCAATTGTATAAAGCACATTTGTACATTCACTGCCCTCATCATTCTCAAAACATTTGCTCTCCATGTAAGCCCCTGGCATCAGCTCCTCATTTTTCCCCCTCCCTCCCTGCTCCCTCATGAACCTTTGGTAATTCATAAATTATTATTTTGTCATATCTTACACTGTCCAACGTCTCCCTTCACCCAGGGAGGAGGTTATATGTAGATCCTTATAATCGGTTCCCTTTCTCTACCCCACCCTCCCTCCACCCTCCTGGTATGGCCACTCTCACCACTGGTCCTGAAGGGATCATCTGCCCTGGATTCCCTGTGTTTCTAGTTCCTATCTGTAGCAGTGTACATCCTCTGGTCTAGCCATATTTGTAAGGTAGAATTGGGATCATGATAGTGGGGGAAGAGGAAGCATTTAGGAACTAGAGGAAAGTTGTATGTTTAATTGTTGCTACACTGCACCCTCACTGGCAAGACTGTAACTCTTTATGAGAACAGAAAGTCTCATCTCTCTCCCCCTATAGGGTAAAAGGGGAAACCGAATTCAAATCTCATTTGCAGAGACCCATTTGCTAAGTCTTAAACAAGACAAAGCCAAGACACGTTGTCCAAATGAAGGAGACCAGGAGGCCAGAATGGCGCCCA
Organism: Tenrec ecaudatus; assembly: GCF_050624435.1. Taxonomy (NCBI): domain Eukaryota; kingdom Metazoa; phylum Chordata; class Mammalia; order Afrosoricida; family Tenrecidae; genus Tenrec; species Tenrec ecaudatus. Next base: position 12,384,261 of record NC_134535.1, on the reverse strand, counting down.
AGGATTCGCAGTCACGTGACTACTTAAATAGGACAGGGAACACCAACGAAACTGTCCCAAAATCCTGACTAGTGGCAGATCAGTTCATCACTGTCACGGCCGGAAGAGGAGCCATGATTGGGATAGGTATCCAGCTGCAAATTAGAAAAGCTTACAAGCTGGTTCAGGGAGCCGAGGTGGCTTAGTGGGCTGCTAACTGCAAGGTCAAAACTGCAGTTCAAAACCACCAGTCCCTTTGAGGGAGAAACACTGGGCTTTCTACTGAGCTACATTTTGGAAACTCACAGGGGCAGCTCTGCCCTGTCCTATAAGGTCTTTGTGAGTCAGCATTGGCCAGGGGCCTGTGAGTGAGTGAGTGACGGACTGAGTGGCTCCTTGGTTTGGGCCCTTGAACCACCCAGCTTTCTTACTAGTCCATCTTAGTCTGAAAGCTCCCCTGGAGCCAGCTCAGCAACACGTGCCTGCACAGACAGACGGGCAGTGGCCGCGCGTGAGGGGCATTGGCTGGGAATGGAACCTGGGTCTCTATATGCAAGGCAAGGACCCCCAATGCCTGGAATAAATTATAGAGGGCATCTTTCAAGACACACTGAGGATTTGGGAGGTCGATGACAAGAAAGTACCAGTTTCTGTAACAAATAAATTTCAGGTTGGCAATGGCTTAACCTGTTGTCCACCTATGTTTCTCATCCATAGGACAGATCAGCATGGGTGTTCCTGGTTGGTGAGAGGTTTGCCTCCATAGAGAGTCAAGGGCCCAGGGCCCTCTGTGCCCTGGGTCATCACCGTTGCCTGCCTCAGCCAGTGGAAAGGGAGACGGTGGAGAAAGAATGCTGCTGTTCTAAGGGGCTGTCAGGGCAACTTGAACTCGCTGTGACCCCACTGTCCCATAGGGTTTTCTTGGCTGTCATCATTATAGGAGCAAATTTCCAGGACCTTCTCCCGCAGAGCCACTGGGTGCGTCTGAACCTCTGACCTTTCACTTAGCAGCCAGGCACTTCACTGTGGCACCACCAGGGCATGCTCTACTTCTGTTCACATACCATTGAAAAGAACTGGACATACGGCCTCACAAGAGAAGACGGCTGGGAAGGCAATGTTTCAGAATTTCCAGGATGCAGCTAAAGCAGTGCTTTGAGGAAATTTGTAGCAAAAAAAAAAATACAAAACCCAGAAGGCTTAAATTAGAAAGCGAAGATGTCCCAAACAAGTCAACTAAGTTTCTACAGCAAGACACTAGAAAAAAAGAAGAGCAAAACCCAAAGCTAGCAGAAGGAAAGAACTACTATTAATAAATAACAAAGAATCGACATCAAAGAAATTGGTGGGGAAGGGAGAGTGGGAAGGGACAAAGAGGTAAGAAAAGGAAACAGAACCACATGCACTGGGGGTTTACAACCCCTGGGATGCTAGCATTGTGTTGGTGATCGGGGCTTTGTCACTACATCTAATATGTTTCTCTTTGTGTGTGTTATATTTCATAAAGGGGGATAATATAATAAAATCTTAAAAATTAAAATGGAAAATACGTAACAGAAAATAATGAAACTGATTTTTTTTTCCATTTTAATCATTTTATTAGGGGCTCATACAACTTATCACAATCCATACATACATCAATTGTGTAACGTATATTTGTACATTCATTGCCCTCATCATTCTCAAAACATTTGCTCTCCACCCAAGCCCCTGGCCTCAGCTCCTCATTTTTCCCCTCCCTCCCCATTCCCTCATAAACCCTTGATAATTTACAAATTATTCTTTTGTCATATCTTGCACTGTCTGACATCTCCCTTCACCCACTTTTATGTTGTCTGTACCCCAGGGAGGAGGTTATATGTTGATCCTTGTAATCGGTTCCCCCTTTCCAACCCACCATCCCTCCAACCAGTATCACCACTCGCAACACTGGTCCTGAAGGGATCATCCACCCTGGATTCCCTGTGTTTCCACTTCCTATCTGTACCAGTGTACATCCTCTGGTCTAGCCATATTTGTAAGGTAGAATAGGGATTATGATAGTGGGTGGGGGGAGCATTTAGGAACTAGAGGAAAACTGTGTTCCATCGTTGCTACATCGCACCCTAACTGGCTTGTCTCCTCCCCGTGACTCTTCTGTAAGGGGATGTCCAGTGGCCTAAAAATGGGCTTTGGGTCTCCACTCCGAACTCCCCCCATCATTCACAATGATTTGATTATTTGTTCTGATGATGCCTGATAACTGATCCCTTCGACACCTTGTGATCGCACAGGCTGGTGTGCTTCTTCTATGTGGGCTTTGTTGCTTCTGAGCTAGCTGACCACTTATTTACCATCAAGCATTTAAGACTCCAGAAGCTATACCTTTTGATAGCTGGGCACCATCAGCTTTCTTTGCCACATTTGCTTATGCACCTATTTGTCTTCAGCAATCAATCAGGGAGGTGAGCACACAATGATAGTATTTTTTGTTCTTTGATGCCTGATAACTGATCCCTTCAGCACCTCATTATCACGCAGGCTGGTGTGCTTCTTCCATGTGGGCTTTATTCCTTCTGAGCTAGATGGCTGCTTGTTTACCTCCAAGCCTTTAAGACCCCAGATGCTATATCTTTCGATAGCCAGGCACCATCAGCTTTCTTCACCACATTTGCTTATACACCTGCTTTGTCTTCAGCGGTTGTGTCGGGATGGTGAGCATCATAGAATGCCAATTTAATAGAATAAAGTATTCTTGCATTGAGGGAGTACTTGACTGGAGGCCCAATGTCCATCTGCTACCTTAATACTAAACCTATAAATATATGCACATAGATCTATTTACCCATCCTCATATATAAATATATTTACTTATGTACATGCCTTTATTTAGATCTCTATAAATGCCCTTTGCCTCCTAGCTCTTTCCTCTATTTCCTTTGACTTTCCTCTTGTCCCACTGTCATGCTCAGCCTTCATTTGGATTTCAGTATTTCCTCTTGGTTACATTACCCTTGATCATGCCCTACCAGGCCTCCTGCACCCTCCTCACCATTGATTTGGATCACTTGCTGTTCCCTTGTCCTTGGGTTTGTTAACACCACTATTTTTCCCCCCACCTCTCCCTATCCCATGTCCCCCCCGGGAACTGTCGATCCCATTGTTTTCTCCTCCAGATTGTTCATCCAGCCTGTCTTATTTAGACAGACCTGCAGAGATAATAACATGCATAAAAACAAGACAGAACAAGTCCAAGCAACAATATACAACAAAACAGCAACAACAACAAACCAATGACAAAAACAAAACACAAAAAAGAAAAGCTTGTAGTTAGTTCAAGGACTCTTTGTTGGCCCTTAGGAGTGTTTTCTAGTCCAGTCTGTTGTGGTACCACGCCCTGGCCCCAAAGTCCACCTTTGGCATTCCCTGAGACCTCGTCGCTCTGTTCTCTGGCTGTTCTGTTGCACCCCCTTAGTGTTTTGCCTCGGTGTGGGTGTGGTGGGATCAGATCAGGCGCAATTCCCACACTGCGTCTCCAGTGTTGTCCTCCGTAGGGCTGTGGATCAATGAGGGACATCGTGTTTCATAGTGGAGCCGGCCATGTGGTCCTCTCTGTGGACTGGCTGTTCTGAGTGGGAACATGATTCTCAAGGCCTGGTGGGCCAGGATGTGCTCCACTCTTTCCTCCTCCCCCTTCATCTGCTTCCGTGTGCTCTGATCAGTTATGTCCCTCTCCCAGAGCTGCAGATTCAGTGCCATCCTCTGAAATAAATTCTTCTGGGGGAGGGGCAGGTGTCCACATAGTAGTTGGGATTGGGGCCGGCCCCTCAGACCTCTCCACTGGTTCTCTACTCCACGCCGGCATATTGCATTCACATCTTGGAGCACTGGGTTGAAGTCTGGTCCCTATTTCCCTGTGGAGATATAAACAATACCCTCCCCTTGGGTGGGTTAATGCCCTGTGCCGCCGCTACCCATTTCGTTTTATTTTTTTCCCTTTCCCCACCTCCTTTTTAGTTGTCTACAATGTGTATCCCTGTATTTGGTCTGGTCCCTGCCATACTACCTGGTCCTCACCCCAGGAATGTTTGTATACAGTAGCTTTTGCCCTATGCCCCTTATATATATATATATTTTTTAATCTTACCTCAGCGGACTCATGTTGAGCTTGTCCTTTGGGGCGTGGCTTACTTTGCTTAGCATGATTTCCTCCAGTTCTTCCCATGCAGCGATGTGCTTCATACGTTCATCGCTGATTTTTAGTCATGCGTAGTACTTCATTGTATGTCTGTACCACAGCTTTTTAATCCACTTGTTTGTTGATGGAAATTTGGGTTGTTTCCAACTCCTTGCAATTGTGAACTGTGCCACAATGAACATTGGAGCACAATGTCTGGCCTTGGTTTGTTTCTTGCCTCTTCTGGGTATATGCCCAGTAGAGGGATTGGTAGGTCATATGGTGACTTGATTTCCATCTGTTTTAGGTATCGCCAGATCGATTTCCATAGTCATCATACATGCTTACAGGCCCACCGGCAGTGGATGAGAGTTCCTGTCTCCCCACAGCCCCTCCAACACTTGTTGCTTTCTGATGTTTTGAATTGGGTTACCTTTGAGGGTGTCAGGTGGTACCTCATTGTTGTTTTAATTTTTATTTCTCTTTTGGCTAAAGATCGGGAACATTTTCTCATATGTTTTTTTTGCCGTTCGGATTTCTGCCCCTGTGAAACTTCTGTTCAAGTCCTTTGCCCACCTCTCAAGTAGGCAATTAGTTTTTTTCTTTTTGGAAGCTAGCAGAGTATTGTAGATTTTAGTAACACGGTCTTTGTCTGATGTGTCATTGCTAAAAATATTTTCCCAGTCCGTGGACTCTCTTATTACTCTCTTGGTGAATTCTTTCGATGTACACAGGTGTTTTATCTTCAGTATATCCCATTTATCAATTTGTGCCTCCTCTGTGTGTGTGCCCTTCCCTATTTCTAATAACCTATGTATTCCCTGTGCCAAAGTTCTCAAGTTGGTCCCAATTCCCTCATTGATGGCCCTAATAGGAACTGATTCTTGAAACAAATCAATAAAATTGACAAACTTCAAGAAAGACGGATAAAAGAGAATGGTTGTATACATTTATCTTTGCTGAAACTAATAAATGTGGTGGAACATACAGGAGGCAAAGTTATGAATACTTCTTAGACATAACCAGGCACCTTGAGGGAAGGAAGCTCAGAGCTGGGGGAATCCGGATATAGGCTCCGGTGGATATCAAGTTTTATTGTCATCGCGTAGTTCACCAAGACAATGGTGAGTGGCGACTGGAAACCAAGGGGCAACCATGGGTCCCTCCCTACCCAAAGGAAAGAATAGTGATGCAAATGAAAGACACATGAGAACAATTAGTCGAATGGACGAATGAGCCGCGCAAACATCAGTCTGCACAACCCTGAAACCCGAAGAACTAGATGGTGCCCGACTACTAGGACCAAGTGCTCTGAAAGGGACCACACTGCAGGGCTCTTGAGAGAGGCGGAGAGACATGTGAAAAAAACTCAGTCATAAAGGAGACCAGGCCTTTTGCTCAGAACAAGACAGGTGGGAAAGCCTGAACTATGACCCATTTTTCAGGTCTGGGACTGAACCCACCTCTGTGATTTCAAAAAACAAAACAAGAAACCATAGGAAGTCAAAGGAGAAGCATTTGCCCAACATCAAAGTTCAGAGGATTAGGGAGCAGGAACCACAGCGGTGGGGCAGGATGCTGGGGCGGGGGGGGGGGGGGGAGCAGAGTGGGTCATGGTACAATGAGGGGACTGCAATGGATGTGTTAAAATGTCTATGAATTGTCGAATGTTGAACTGATGATGCTCCATAAACCCTCACCTCATTCACACTAAAAAACATTTTTAAATGAAAAGAGAGAAGGCTCAGATCAATAAAAACAAACAGAAAATCCGTACAGATTCGACAGCCACTAGAAGACAATAAAGGAGCAAATCCACCACCATGCATAGGATTTCCCAGGCTTTATCAATCTTTATGGGAACAGAAAGCCTCATTTCTCTCCCTCAGTGCACCCTGTGTGTTGGAACTGCCAACCTTGTGGTTAGCAGTCTGACACTTACTGGACAGCACCTCAGGGCTTCTTTTAATAAAAGAATAGTATGAGCAGCTTTATGCTCATAAATTCAACAAATGAGAAGAAATAGACCAATTCCACAAAGACTACCAACTGCCAAAATTCTACCAAGATGAAATAGATAATATGACTTGTCCTACGCCCATTAAAGAAATTGAATTCATAATTAAAACTGTCCTGAAAAGACTTCTGCAGGTTAAGATGGGATGGTATCCATGGAGAATCTTACCCACACGTAATGAAGATTAAAAGGCTATTTTACACATCTCTTCCTGAAAGAATAGGTTGGGACACTTCCCAAATCATTTCATGAGGCCAGTATTACCCTAGCCAGACAAAGACAGTGCAAAGAAAGGAAACAACAGAGCGCCAGCTCCCAGAAACTTACATGCAGAAATCCTTAGCCAAGTGTTGGCAGATCAAATAGTCCAGCAATGTCTAAAAAGCATTCTACACACTACATCCGGCGTACTGTGTTCTCCGCATGCAAGGCTAGTTCAGTATTTGAAAATCGGTGAACATAATCCACCCTGTCAACAGGCCGAGGAAGAGAAGCAGAGACTTCTATCATTCGACAGGCAGAGCGTTTGACAAACCCCAAACCCATTTAGGATTTCCAATGAAACAAGACAAAAAGCCTTCCAGCAAACCAGGAATCGAGGGGCTGCTTCTCCACGCCCTAAAGAAGCATTTATAGACAGCGCACAGGTAACATCAGTCTAAACACTATTAGGTTGTGTTTTCCTTTTCAGTGCGTTCAAAAGAAACTTTAAATTTCTCTCTTGATTTCTTCTTTGATCGCTGGCTCATGTAGAAGTGTGCTATTTATTTCTCGAAGGTCAGGGAAGTTTTAGAGACGTTCATGGTTTGGATTTCTAATTGAATTCCAATGTACTAAGTGAACCTATTTTGTACACCTTGAGGCTGTTGGAATTGATGGAGGCCTCGTGAATGACTCGGAATGTGGTCTATGGGGGCGCACGTCCTGTGGGGCCTTGAGAAGGATGTAGAGACTGCTGGTGGGCGAAGTGCTCTGTCAACATCTCCAGGTCAAGCTGGTGGATTGCTGTGACCAGGTCCATGGATCGTGACATGTAGCAACCCCACGAGACAGAGCAGCGCCGTCCTCGAAGCTCTTCTTGGTGATCGCTGTCATGGTAGCAGAATGCCAGAGCCACTGAACGGGTGCCGAGTGCCAGCCCGTGGCGGGCAGCCAAGCGTGTCACCTTGTGTCATCACGTGGCTCCTTAACTGGTCCAGCTCTCACTGCCATCGATTCAGTGCTGACTCACCACGGTCCCTCTGGGTTTCGAGACTGGAACTGTTTATGGGAGTAGAGAGCCCAGAGTGTAGTTTTTTGGGGTTTTTTTAGTTCATTCATTTCTTTAAATTTCTTTTTTTTTTTTACTAAAAATCATTTTATTGGGAGCTCGTACAATTCTTACCACTATCCATCCATTGTGTCGAGCGCATATGTACATTTGTTGCCATCATCATTCTCAAAATATTTGCTGTCCACCCAAGCCCCTGGCATCGGGTCCTCATTTTTCCCCTCCCTCCCCCTTCCCCCCTCCCTCAAGGAACCCCTGATAATTTATAAACTATTGTTTTGTCATATCTTGCTCTGTCCCATGTCTCCCTTCCCCCACTTCTCTGTTGTATGTCCCCCAGGGAGGAGGTCACATGTAGATCCTTGAAATAGGTTCCCCCTTTCCACCCACCCTCCTTCTACCCTCCCAGTATCGCCTCTCACACCCCTGGTCCTCTGGGGATCATCCACCCTGGATTCCCTGTGTTTCCAGTTCCCATCTCTACCAGTGTACATCCTCTGGTCCAGTCAGGCTTGCAAGGTAGGATTTGGATCATGACAGTGGGAGGGGGGGAAGGAAGCATTTAGGAACTAGAGGAAAGTTGTATTTTTGATCGTTGCTACGTCGCACCCTGACTATCTTGTCTCCTCCCCAAGACCCTTCTGTAAGGGGATGTCCAGTGACCTACAAATGGGCTTTGGGTCTCCATTCCGCACTCCCCCACTCATTCACTATGGTAAGATTTTTGTTCTGATGATGCCTGATCCCTGATCCCTTGACACCTTGTGATCGCACATGCTGGTATGCTTCTTCCATGTGGGCTTTGTTGCTTCTGAGCTAGATGACCACTTGTTTGCGTTCAAACCTTTAAAACCCCAGACGCTATATCTTTTTATAGCTGGGCATCATCAGCTTTCTTCACCACATTTGCTATGCACCCATTTGTCTTCAGCTATCATATCAGGAGGTGAGCACAAAAATGATACAATTTTTTTTGTTCTTTGATGCCTTATAACTGATCCCTTCAGCACCTCATGCTCACACAGGCTAGTGTGCTTCTTCCATGTGGGCTTTATTGCTTCTGTGCCAGATGGCCGCTTGTTTACCTTCAAGCCTTTAAGACCCCAGATGCTATCTCTTTTGATCGCCGGCACCATCAGCTTTCTTCATCACATTTAGTTGTTCACCCACTTTGTCTTCAGCAGTTGTGTCGGGAAGGTGAGCATCATAGAATGCCAATTTAATAGAAGAAAGTATTATTGCATTGAAGGAGTACTTGGTGGAGGCCCAATGTCCCTCTGCTACCTTAATACTAACCTTATAAATATATGCACATAGATCTATTTCCCCATCCTCATGTATAAAATATATTTGCATATGTACATGTCTTTATCTAGACTTCTATAAATGCCCTCTGCCTCCCAGCCCTTTCCTCGATTTTCTTTGACCTCCCTCCTGTCCCACTATTATGCTCAGTTCCCACCAGGGTTTCAGCAAATCCTCTTAGTTATCTTACCCTTGATCATGCCTAACCAGGTCTCCCACACCCTCCTCACCACCGATTTGGATCGCTTGTTGTTCCCTTGTCCCTGGGTTTATTAACACCACTACCTTCCCCCCCACCTCCCATGTCCCCACGGAACTATCGATCCCATTGTTTTCTCCTCCAATTGTTCATCCAGCCTATGTTATTTAGACAGACCTGCCGAGAAAGTAACATGCACAGAAACAAGACAGAGCACAGCCAAGCACCAATATACAACAAAATGACAACAAACCAATGACAAAAGCAAGACAAAACACAACAAGAAAGAAAAGCTTTTAGTTAGTTCAAGGATTGTTTGTCGGCCTTTAGGAGTGTTTTCCAGTCCAGTCTGTTGGGGAACCATGCCCTGTCCCCAAAGTTTACCTTCAGCTTTCTCTGGGGACCTCGCCGCTCCATTCCCTTGCTGTTCTGTTGCACCTCCTTAGTGTTTTGCCTTGGTGTGGCGGATCTGATCGGGTGCAATTCCCTCACTGTGTCTCCAGTGTTGTCGCCTATAGGGCTATGGATCAGTGAGGGATGTCGTATCTCATAGTGGGGCCGGCCATGTGGTCCTCTCTGTTGACTAGCTGCTCTAATTGGAAACATCACCCTCCTGACCTAATGGGCCATGATGTGCTCTACTCTCTCCTCCTCCCACTTCATCTACTCCCGTGTGCTCTGATCAGATATGTCCCTTTTCCAGAGCTGTCGATTCAGTGCCATCCTTTAATATAAATTCTTCTGAGGGGAGGGGCATATGTCCCCTTAGTAGTTGGGGTTGGGGCCGGCCCCCCGAGACCGCTCCACTGGTTCCCCACCCACGCCGACATGTTGCATTCACATCTTGGAGCATCGGGTTGAAGTCTGGTCCCTCTTTCCCTGTGGAGACACAAACAATATCCTCCCCTTGGGTGGTTAGGGCCATGTGCCCCCTCTACCCTTTTCTTTTTTATTATTATTATTTTTCCTTTCTCCACCTCCTTTTTTAGTTGTCTACTGTGTGTATCCTTGTATTTGGTCTGGTCCCCACCACACCACCTGGTCCTCACCTCAGGAATATTTGTATACCATAGCCTTTTCCCTAGGCCCCATTTTCATTTTTTTTTAAAGCTTACCTCAGCAGCCTTTGAAGTCTTTCTATATGTAGTCAATGCTATCTTTAGGTCTGTTCTCTCTCTTTTGCCCTCTGGGTGAGGTTGTTGTAGGTGGTGGTCTCTTATTTACGCTTGGTGAGTGTTCTTCTGCCCATAGTGGGTCGAGAAGGATCTTTTGCAGGGCTGGGTTTCTTCTAATGTATTCTTTGAGTTTTTCCTTGTCTGGGAAGACTCTTACTTCTCCATCTATCTTGATCGATTATTTGGCTGGGTGTTCTTGGGTTTGCATTGTTTTCCTTCAATTTTTGGTTTATGTTACTCCACTTGCACCTCTTCTTCATAGTTTCTGCTGATAGATCTGAGCATATTCTTATTTGGGAACCTTTATATGTGATTGCTTGTTTTCCCCTAGCTGCTCTCATGATTTTCTCCTTTTCCTCAAAGTTGGATAATTTAACTATTATATGCCTTGGTGACTTCTTCTTGGGATTCAGTCTAGTTGGTGTTCTTTCAGCCTCCTGAATGGTTGCCTGGTTTTCATTCACTAAGGTGGGTAAGCTTTCCTCCAAGAATTCTCTCACTATTGTTGCAGATGACTTCTTTGTTATGTCTTCCTCCGGTAAGCCAATAATTCTAATGTTATTCCTCTTCATAGCATCAGACATAGCTCTTAAGTTTTCTTCGGTGTCTCTGATGATCTTATTAGATTTTTGTTCGTGTTTGTTAAAGTCTGCTTGGCTGTCCTTCAAGTCACTGATGCGGTTCTCTGACTCCTCCAGTCGTTTCTCTAGGTCCATGAGTGTGCTACTGGTTTTTGTTATCTCCTCCCTAAGCTCCTCTATTTATCTTTGATTTATGGCTTTTACCTCTTCTATCATATCATCCTTTTTCTGTATTGTTTCCCTCATATCCTCCATGACTCCAAGTACCATTCTGAAAATTTCTTTCTGTGGCAGCTCAATGTCTACTTCCTCTATGCATGTCATTATGTTCAGGACATCTTCTGGCATTGCCTTTTGTTTCTCCCGTTTTTTCGTTGAGGTCATTGGGGCTGATGGCTGTCTGCGTTGCGTTGTTTCAGACGAGCCAGGTGCCATTTTCCTGGGAGTCAAAGAGCACTGGCTGTCTCTGGGAGAATTATAGGAGTGCTTCTTCGAACTGCCTATAGCTTATTTCACTATGGAATTGACCTACCATTTTATCCTCCTGTGGCTTCCCTCTCAGGGGAGTGACCCAGAAGGGTTACCTGCTTTGGTGTTGCAGAGGTTGGGCAGAGGTTCCTGCAGCAGCTTGGAGTGTTGAGGAGTGTTGGCCGAGCTACCTTATGCCCCCAGGCACACAGGCAGGAATTGCCCAGTAAGAAGTTGGGCAGAGTATTCCCTGGTTGGACTCTGCAGGGCTTTTTGCTGCCTATCTAGCTACACAGGGTGCAGCTCACCTAGCTGGGTGTGCAGCAGGTATAAATGCCCTAGGCTAAGAGGAGAGAGCTGGAGGTTAGCAGTAGAGTGTGAGAGACCAAGAAAGAGGCAAAGAGGAGACAAAAACGTTAAAAAGCAAGCCCGATGAGCCTAAGGATTTTATTTTTTTTTTATCTCCCTAGCCAGTTAGAGTATACTCAAATTTAATGGTCTCTCACAGGCACTGGGCTGCAGCTCCTTGCTGTTTACAGCTGACTCTTGCTACAGCGGATCTTTGTTATGCTAAAAGCCGCCGGGCCCTGTAGCTGAGTCCTGGCATTCCTTAGCTAGGTTGCTTCTTATGCTGATTTATGTTAAGGGCCTCCACCTATGTGCTCCTTGGAGCTGAACTACCAGACTTGAGTTTGAGTTTTAAACCAATAATATATATTTCACCCCCATTTTTTTTGCTTGTTATGTGCTCCAATTTGGGGGCTGTCAGGCTGGCCCCCAGAGGTGGAAATCCAGCTTAATATGGGGGTTATTTCCTTCTCGGCCAATTGGAACTACATTTGCTCCCTGGATTCCCAACTTTCCGCTTATTTTCTCCCACACCGCGATCTTCCCAAGGTAATAATATATTTTTTTCTTCTAACCTAAATTATGGCTACCCGCCACCACTCCCCTGACCGTGGGCTCAAGGCAGCCAACTATGCAGAGAGCTCCGGAGTGAGGTTCCCCTCGTGTCTGGGATTCTGTCCCCTCTCGGGTGTCTGCCTGCAGAAATCGCTATTCCAGGCAAGGGCACAGCCGGTGCCTGCAGGCTCGCCAAAGCTAGGGCAATTTAAAGCATTCTTGGTTTGCTTTGTGAATGGAAATCCCACACAAAAAGGGGTTCAGGAGAAACCCTGGTACCCTAGTTCTAATTTCAGGACTCCATCTCTCCGTTTCCTTCGCCTTACCTCCCGAATTTTTCGTCTGGCAACAGGAGCTCCGGAGGGATGAGTCCTATCTGGTCACCTATGGAATAGAGCAGAATGAACTGCTCCACGGGCTTTCTAAGGCTGGACAGCTACACAGAAGCAAACGGTCTCATCTTTCTCCTGTGGAATGGCTGGTGGTTTCAAACTGCCGACTGTGCATATTGTAGCAGAAAGCATAACCACTACACAAGTGCATTTTTCAACTTTCCTCCATACTTACTATTTTCTGCCTACTTGTTCCATCAATTACTGAAAGTATAATATTGAAACTTCCAACGACAACTGTGGATTATCTGCTTCTCAGGTGTTGTGTGGTTCTATCAGGGTTTTACTTCAAGCATTTAGAAACTGTTACTAGGTATAAGCACATTTAGAATGGTTACCTCCTTTTAATAAATACCCTTAAATCATCCTTAAATCGCCTTATTTACCCATGATAATAGCTTCTGCTCTGAAGTTTTGTCGGGGCTCAGTTTCCTTTTGATGAGTGTGTGTGTGGTATGACTTTTCCAACCTTCTGTTTTTTCACCAATGTATGTCTTTATGTTGAATCGTATTTCCTGTAGATAGTGCATAGGTGAGCCTTTCTTTCTAACTATTCCATCTGACCATCTTGGTCATTTAATTTGAATATTTAGACCATTTCTCTTTAAGGGGTCTATTGGTGTGGTGGTGCCGTGGATTAAGTGTTGAAATGCTAACCAAAAGGTCAGCTGTTCAAACACACCGGCTGTTCCACAGGAGAAACATGGGACCGTTTGCTTCTGTGTAGGTTTCCAGGCTTGGAAACCATATGGAGCCGTTTGTTCTGCTCTGTTCTATAGGGTCACTATGAATCAGAATCGAATCAATGGCTGTGAGTTTGATTAGGTTCTTGGTATTGGTGTACATAGGATGAAATGTTTCATTTTGACAATTTTTTAAGACTATAGACCAGTCATTTTGGAGAATGTTCTTTTATTTTATTTTATTTTACATTTTATTAGGGGCTCATACAACTCTTATCACAATCCATACATATACATATACATACATCAATTGTATAAAGCACATCCGTACATTCTTTGCCCTAATCATTTTCTTTTTCTTTTTTTTAAGGAGAATGTTCTTTTATTTAAGATTGTCGGATTTTCTTCACGATTAGACCTAGGGCCAGGTATTTTTGCTGGAATATCACAAAAGCTGTGTTTATTTTATTGTGACCTATGGGCTGTTTATTTGCTTTATTGCTGGAGGCGGTGTTAATATTGTTCCCTGGGCTGAGATGCTAGCTAACAGGGTTTCTCCACCATGAAGTTGTTCTCATTTTTCCTATCACAATTAATGAATATTTTGTAGTGAGAATACTTTGAAATGATATAAAATCCATCCCAACCTTCATTCCATTTTCATCCATAAGTCTCAGCACCAACTGGTGCTTTTTGCCTCAATTCATTATTACTTTGATAGTTGCCAAATAATGATATTCGAAATCCTCCCTTCCTTGCACATGTGGCTTTCTCCTGGTAAGGGATAGCTTTCTCATGTCACATCTATTTGTTTGTAGAGCTGGGCCCAACCCAGCCATCTGGCTTCAAAGCCTGTGTCCCCCATCCCTACAATGCAGCCTTTGAGGAAGCGGGAGTGACAGGTCAGTAGCGGGGAGCAGCCAGACCCAGCAGCTGGCTCGTGCATCTTAAGGAGCCATAGGCTGTTCATCAGCTAAATCCAAGGTGACCGTGCCAGGTCCATGCTTGGCTTCCACGAAAGTGAACATTCAAACCTGAGGTTGGTCAAGGGGATATTTCGGAAGGCGACAGAGGAGAAGCACGGATGGGGCTCTCACAAGAGTGCCGTTTCAGTGACTGCCTCTCCTTACTGAGCATCACCAGAGCATCAGTGTGTCTATCCCTGCAGGTGCACCTGTAGCCCTGCCTCATTCCTCTGAGTTCTGCAAACACGTAGACCGTAGGGCACAGGCAGGGGAATGTGAGATGCGTTTGTTTGTCTGTCTGGTTGTTCTTTTTACTGAATGAGGGCATCCAGAAGGAGGGGTTTGGTGGCTCTTCTTCAGCGCTGTCCTCAGAGAAGGCTGTCCGTTAACACTCGCTGACTGCGCAGCAGCCAGCGCATCAGGACCAGTCCCCAATCTTGCCCTTGAAAGCCCCAGCGCTCTCTCTGAAACACGGAGCTTATGGTGTCACATCTTGTTTTAAAATGTTTGGTGACTTCCTCCTTGCTTGGGACAAAAATCTGAGCTCTGGCTGTGGATCCTACCTCAATGCCCTATTCTTACATTCTGGGATTCCACTACACCTGCAGCTTGGCTGTCTGACTGCCCCGTATGGTCCGTTCTGCCTCCTTGGCTAACCTGTGAATTCCTGTCAGCCCACAGCCCCGTCTTTATCGGTGTTCTGTGGCTGGGATTGGGGACACCAAGCATGGCATCTGAATCTCCCAAAGTATCTGTGTGGGATTCAAAATAATGAAAGGGGGTGGGGGGTATGCTGCTGCGGAGACAATGGGGGGGGGGAGGGGGTAGGTGGCTGCTCATTCCTGGATAGGAAGAGGAGGAGGGTGTCAGCTGGCAAGAGGCTGTTTTCCTTGATTCTGGGGCCTCGAGGGTCCTGCTTGGTGATCAGGCCATAAGTGGGGGTTCCAGAGCAGGGATTTGGCCAACCTAGACTTCCTGTAGATAGGGAAGTCAGCTCTGGGGGGAAATGCCTGGAACCCCAGAGAAGAAACAGCTTGGAAAGCGTTTGTAATGACCATGTCCACTCTCTCAGCGTGGGTTCTGGAGCACATCTCCACCCGATGGAATACAAATATTTTGGAATCCCTTCTCCCTGGAGATTATGTCTACCACTCCCCGACTAGCTGAGCCTGACTCAGTCTGCCACAGTCTCACAACTTAAGCTCATTTCTAGATTTCTCTCAGGAAGCATCAGCCCCAGGTCAGCACCAAAGGTGTAGAGTCATCACAGAGATGACATTTCCTGGATCTCTGATTTCTGAGTTAATTTCAGGTGACAGAACCCTGCCAGCTGGAATTTGTCTCCTAGGGAGATGTATGGCATTTGAAACAAAAAAAAAAGTTTCAAGCTTTTGAGTCATTCTCATTAAATTTGCAATTGCCGTGGTAATGCATCTGTTCGATAAATTTCTGTTGAAGTGCTGCTGCTCTAACAGAAATTCCACAAATGGGTGGCTTTAAGAAATAGAAGTTCTATTATCTGAGAGTTCAGAAGTCCAAACGTAGGGCATGGGCTCTAGAGAAAGTCTCTCTCTCTCCTCTCTGGTGGCTTTGAGGGCCAGTGTTTATCTCTTGCCAGTTGCCGGTCCCCAGTGCTGCAAAGATCCCCTGTGTCTGCTGCCTTGCCTCTGTGCCAAATCTGGCCTTTTCTGTATCTCCATCTGCTTGGCTGGAGACACACCCTACACTGATAAGCGCCCCACTCATCTGTCAGGGTGTCACTTTCCTCTGGCTGTGATGTTCTAAGCTATGTCACTGATAGTTCAAGTACCAGCCAGGTCACCCATGATGGACAGGTTTCACAGGAGCTTCCAGACTAAGAAAACAGTAGGCAGCAGAAACAGGCTGTCCGCTCATGAAGGACAGGTCACTGCGAACCTTAATCAACCGTCGGGGCACAGTGTCTGGTAGAGTGCCAGAGGGTGAGCCCTCAGGGTGGAAGCCACAGCAGATACAATCCGCGGAGAGCTGCCTCCTCCAAATCGAGTCCCTCCTAATGACGCGAACGGGGCAAAGCTGTGCGCATGGAGCAGGCCGCCAGACGAGAAGACACAGCTGCAACCAGGCTTTAATCATCAGAACGTGGAATATACAGACCAGGAAGCTCAGAAAGCGGCAACATATCGAAAGCAAAACAGAACACCTAACGAGCATCCGCGAGCTGAAGCAGACCGTCCTCAGCCATTTCGAATCAGATCATACCATGTTTTCCGATGTGGGGGGATGACAAATTCATCATCTCTTTAGTACCTGCAGGGTCTGAGTGGAGCTGTGACGGCTCTGAGTTGCATTTTAAGGGCTCTCTCTAGCTGCTGTGTGGAGACTCGGCTGGAGGCTGTAACGCAGCGGTTCTCAACCTTCCTCAGGCCACAGCCCTTTCATACAGTACCTCATGTGGTGGTGATGCCCCCAGCCAGAAAATTGCTTTAGTTGCTACTGCATCACTGTCATTTTGCTACTGTGAGGAATTGGTGACCCCTGTGAAAGGGTCGTTTGGCCCCCCCCAAGGGGTCGCGACCCACAGGTTGAGAACAGCTGCAGTAGAGGCTATGTGGAGACTTAAGAGGTTGAGGCAGGGGATGAAGGGAGATAGAAGCAGGGATCCGTTACAGCTTTTATTCAAGAATCCGGGGTAGGCTGATGGTGAGCTGGGTAGAGAAGTTGTACCCTGAATATATATTCAGTGGGCTTTGTGGATGGATTAGATACAAGTATGAGAGAAACTGAGGGGCCAAGATGACCCACAAAGCCTTTGCCTCGACAACTGGTAAGCAGCCCTTGTCCTTCACTCAGGTCTATGGGAAGGGCAGTGTGGTAGTTACATCATCTGTTGTCAGTTTGAGAGGATTAAGAGTGAAGGGCTGAAGTTTAACCTGTCAATCAAGTAGCAGCTTGATGACCTCATTCGGAAGTGCTAAGGAGATATGTAGCTCACTGGGGGTGGGACACAGGCTCACTCCATGGGGCTCATTGCAGCTGAGCAGACACATGGAACTCTGCTAGTGCCATGAGCTGGAGGAGCCCTGTAGAGACCCCTGCCAGTGCTGAGATGCTTACACTGCCACTGGATCCACAAGACTTCCCACCCACTGGCCTGTGATCTTCCTGCATTCAGGGTCATTGCATGTGTTTCCTGAGTCTGAAGAGGACTTTATAGATTGGTATTTGACATATGAGCTAATATCGGACTTATGGACTTGATCTGGACTGGGCTGAGATATTTTCTCAATATTCAATTGCTCTTGTATAGAAAGCCCTTTCTTATACACAGATGAGTCTCCCTGGATTTATTTCTCTGGTCTACCTGGACTAACATGGGCAGGTCGGTGAGGTGGAGTGCAGCCACGGCTTTGGATGTGTGTCTTGGTGTCCTGGAGCTGCTGTCACAGAAAATACTACAAGGAGGTGACTTTCTTTCTTTTTTTTTTTTAACTTATCATGGTATTTATTTATTTATTTATTATCTTTTAAAATGATGTTATCTCCGAATGCGTTTTCCTAATTTCAATGACTAACTCTTTTTTTTTTCTTCCACCATGGTGTTTATTTATAAAATATATGCTTAAGAGAAATATGCATGCTTTGACATTGTATGTTTTTTTTTTTTTTTGGAGCTGACTTTCAAGAGCAGATCTTTATCTTCTCACAGTTCTGGAGGCCTAAAGCCCAAATCAGGGTCTCAACCACATCATCTCCTTTTGTGGGCTTCTCTGCTAGTTCCTGGTGACAAGTCCTCGGTGTTTCTTTGATGGCTTATAGATGCATCTGCCTCCATCATTCCAGGGCATCTCCCCTGTGTTTGGCAGAGTTCTCTAGAGAAACAAAACCAGGATACTCATGATTTTATTTATATATATACATACAGCAAGAAGGAATATGACAGCTAATTAGCAGTACAGAGGGCTCAGTTCAACTCACTTCCGTAGACCAGTTAATACACTGGAAGTCCTTCAACTCACATGGGCTGCCGGGTCCAAGGTCAAGGAAGCAGACAGCAGAGTCCTCCCTGGGACAAGGCCAGCAGAGTCTGCCCACAGACAGCAAACATCAGGGTGGGTCAGCAATAGTCATTAGCTCAGGAGCTTAGCAAAGCACGTCCTGATGGAATATCGAACGCTAGCAATGCAAGGCGACAGGATCCACCAGCCTCAGGCTCAAGTGATGTACACGCCAGCATCATGGCAAAGCAGGTCTTGAAGGAGCCTCAATCTCTAGCAATAGGATCCACGGTTGGCCTGTCCTATAGACAGTGTAGCTCACAAGTTGAGGCAGAGAGTTGTCTAAAGCTGCAACACACACACTCCAATCACCAGAGAGCAAGGGGGGGTGGGGGCTTGCAGAGCCATTTATCTCTTTACCCTCCAATCAAACTGTGGCCTGATTAATCCCAAATGTTCCTGTGGGCCAGGTTGGCACAATAAACCTACCTATCACGCTCCCTTTGCATCCTGTCTACTCTCCTCTTTTAAGAGCTTAAAAGGGATTAGGTTAAGGACCCATCCTACTCCACCATGACCCCTAGTTGCAAGCAGAGTCTTATTTACAGACTACAGACTCAGGACTCGGGGGTTGAGATGTCAGTATAACTTTGTGAGGAAGACTGTTCAACTCGTAACAACCTGTGAAATCTAAGAAC